>NW_012141636.1:6224765-6228203 GCF_000956105.1 Propithecus coquereli
AAGGAATTAATTATACTTGTGCTTAGGAAATCATTTTGAAAAGTCATTTAGCCTAGAAGGTGAGACAATGAAGGCATAAGTAGATAAAAAGTTACAAAGTATCGAAAAAGACAGTTAAATTGTCCTATATTAGAACTTAACACAAATATAGGACTAGAAGAAAAGAGAAGAAGAGAGAGAAGGAAAAGCCAAAAACAATGTTGCAACGGCCACTTTTGTTAACAAGCATTTTTAATGTTTTATTTGTCTTATACCTATTTTATTTTACATTACTTGTGTTGCCTTGGAAAAATCTGAGCAGCTCATGTTCTCATACTCATAATTACCTTCCTCATTGAGCATGAACTTAGCTTGTCAGATTGCCTCTCTGCTATTGGATTGAGTTCTTTCCCATAAGTTTCCTCAGTGCATCTTACAAACGGATCCTTGGTGGTTCAACTACACCAGCTTTCCAGAAAGATCAATCACTCTGAATCCTCCAAGAGTAAACAACATGAATTTTCATATTGAGCTCCCAGCTTGTAAGTTCCCAGTTCAAAACATTGTCCATCCTGATTCCCAGAGATTAATCTCAGGAAGAATTTGCATTTTCTGTGTTGATTATGATTCCTTTTGAGGCAATCGTGGGGAGATGAGCACTCGAACTGAACATTTCTATAAAGTAAGTATAACACACCATGTGTGTCCAATCACTCCCTTGGAAAATAGGCCAGGAAACGGGATGGGAAAGGGATGGATCAGAAAACAAGATGAATGTGGTTCACTGTAACTATGAGTGATATCAAAATCAAGGAAGTAAACAGAGATGCGAGTTAACTGAGTGAGGGGCCCATCAAGCTTCCTAAAGCAAGAAGGGAATCTAAATAAGTCATCAGAGGAAAAGTCTAAGCCAGAAGCAAAATTTGAGAGTAGGAATTGGAAAGTCTGAGGGAAAAAAAAAAACAGGTGAAACAAAGTGATAGGAGTTTTTCCAGTATTTTCTTCTAGAATTCTTATGGTTTCATGCCTTATGGTTAAGTCCACTACCCATCATGAGTTGGGCCTAGGCAAAGAATATATGAAGAAGACCTCAAAAACAATCACAGTAACAACAAAAATAAATAAATGGGACCTTATTAAATTAAAAAGTTTCTGCACAGCCAAGGAAACTATCACTAGAGTGAATAGACGACCTACAGAATGAGAGAAAATATTTGCATGCTATACATCCTATGAAGGGCTAATAAATAGAATCTATATAGAACTCAAGAAAATCAGCAAGAAAATATCAAACAACCCCATTAAAAACAGAACAAAGGATAATAGCAGAAAATGTTCAAAAGAAAATAGACTTATGGCCAACAAATCTGTGAAAAATTGCTCAACATCTCTAATTATCAGGGAAATGCAAATCAAAACCACAATGAGATATCACTTAACTCCAGTGAGTATGGCCTTTATCAAAAAGTCCCAAAACAACAAATGTTGGCGAGGATGCGGAGAGATAGGAACACTCATGCACTGCTGGTGGGACTGCAAACTAGTGCAACCTCTGTGGAAAGCAATATGGAGATACCTCAAAGAACTAAAAGTAGAACTACCATTTGATCCAGCAATCCCACTACTGAGTATTTACCCAAAGGAAAAAGAAAAAAAAACCAGAGTGATAGGACAATCTATTGTTGATACCTTGATCCTGGGTGAAACTTAAATAGATTTTTTTTTTTAAATTCTCCTTTAGTACAGTGTCTTGGAGGGATGACAATTTTTCAAAGGTCACAAAGTAGAGTTGATAGTAAAAGAGTAATATAATGAGATTTAAAACTGCTACATACCCCTGAACATAAGTCAACGATATCATTCAATAGTCATGAAAAAAATAGATATCCATTTAATATTTGGGAGCTAATGGTTTGTTGGACTTATTGAGACACAGGGTAATCATCATCTTCAATATACCTTTTACTGAAGGGGCACACATTTATCATGATAGATGCCAATGGCATTTGCCTATTTGTTTATTTATTTCTTTATGTAGGAGCTATCTTAGTGTGAATGAGTATAGCTAACCCACACGATAAGCAAAAGATTGAAATCTGGATTATAATCATATTTTCCAGATCTATCTTCAGATATCAGAGCAACCACAGAGTTATGTCTCTCAAATTGCGTTTCTCTCATTTAAGAAATGACAAAGTAAGCAGGCATTGATTTATCACAGGATGATAATAATTTGAAAGAGAAATAGATCTTACATTCAGTGGAGGAAATTTTGAAAAGACATTGCAAAATCACTTCAAGCAAAAGAGAGACATGTTTGGGCATGTGTTTAGAAAGAACATTCCAGCAAATTAGGGAGATGGATGCAGGGAAGAGAAACTGGAAATGGGGAGAACAGTTAGGAGCTATTTCAAATAACCAGACAAGAGATTATAAAGCTTCAAATTATGGCACGACACTAAGGATCAAGGAAATGAATCAAGCAGCAGAAGTATTTCTGAGTTAGAATCTGGCCTGGGTGTTTATTGGTCTAAATGAAGAAAATGAAAAGGTGGAGAGTTTAACAAATAGCTCCCAGATATTTAGTTTGGGAAGCTAGAATACAGAAGGAGAAATAATTTAGGAGATACAGATTTGGAAATACATTTTATAAAAAGTAGATATTTAAAACTATAAAAATGTAGACATCTGCCCAGGGAAAGAAAATAAATAAAAAAGGGACAGGAATGAGAATAGAACTTGGGAAACCTCTACATAAGTGATAACACGAAGAAGAAAAGCAAGTGAAGGAGAAATAGATGAAACGATCAGATGAAGATGAAACCACAGGAAACCAAAATAGGGAGAGTTTCAATAAGGAGGAAGATAACAGAATCAGTGTACAGAGATGCCAAAGAATGAGAACTAAAAAGAGCTCATTGTTGTAGCCACTAGGAACTTGCTGTTGACCTGCTGTGAGAGACACGTTTCCTAAGGGTGAAGGGAACTATGGTCAGATTAGACAATAAAAGAAATGGGGTGCTGGGCTGCAAAATGAAGGCAAGGAATGGCAACTCCGAAAAGGTCAAGAAGTTTTTCCATGGAGAAACTTGATGAGTTTCAGGGCTGAATGCAAGGACTGGTATAGGGCGTGATTAGAGGATTCAGGAGGGGTTTGGGAGGAGAAATGAAAGAGCAAGTTACAAGAGAAATCAAAGAATATGGGTAAGGGCAGAGAGATCATTAGCTTTGGAAGTGTAGAAAGTTCCCTTCCTCTTCTGAAATAGGAGAAAGTTCTTAGCTAAAGTAAGAGTCCAAGGGTGATGGCTAACCTTATGTGTCAATTTGGCTGGGCCATGGTGCCCAGACCTTGGTCAATTGGTTGAAGGCCTTGCTAGAACAAAGACTCGCCTCCCTAGAGCAAGTATGAATTCTGCCTGCAGACTGCCTTTGGACTTGAACTGCAACTCTTTCCTGATT
>NW_012141636.1:6235207-6236199 GCF_000956105.1 Propithecus coquereli
ATCAAATTAAAAATCTTCTGCACAGTCAAGGAAACAATCATTAGAAGGAATAGACAACCTACAGAATGGCAGAAAATATTCTCATGTTACATATCCTATAAAGGGCTGATAACTAGAATCTACAAAGAACTCAGGAAAATCAACAAGAAAAATATTGAATAACCCCATTAAAAAGGGGAAAAAGGACATGAAGAGAAACCTTTCAAAAGAAGATACACTTGTGGCCAACAAACATGAAAAAAGTTCAACATCTCTAATCATCAGGGAAAGGCAAATCAAAATCACAACGAGGAGATATCAACTAACTCCAGCAGGAATGGCTTTTATCAAAAAGTCTCAAAACAACAAATGCTGGCGTGGATACAGAGAGATTGGAATACTCTTATATTGCGTGGGACTGCAAACTAGTACAACCTCTATGGAAATTAATAGGAAGATACCTCAAAGAACACAAAGTAGAACTACCATTTGATCCAGCAATTACACTATTTGGTATTTACCCAAAGGGTAAAAAGACATTCTATGAAAAAGACATCTGCACTTGGATGTTCACAGCAGCACAATTCACAATTGCATAGATGTAGAAACAACCCAAGTGTCCATCAATACATGAGTGGATGAATAAAATGTTGCATGGAGTACTATTCAGCCATAAAAAACTAAAATGATGAACTAATACCCTTTGTACTATCCTGGATGGATTTAGAGCCCATTCTTCTAAGTGAAGTATCACAAGAATGGAAAAACAAGCACAACATGTACTCACCATTAAACTGGTACTAATTGATCAACACTTATGTGTACATATGGAAGTATAATAACATTCATAGGGCATCAGGCAGGTGGGAGGGGGAAAGAGGGGATAGATAAATTCACAAGTAATGGGTATGGTGCACGATGTCTTGGGGTTGGGCACACTTGTAGCTCTGATTTTGGCACTGCAAAGGCAATATATGTAACCAAAGTGTTTGTACCCCTGTAATATTCTGAGG
>NW_012141636.1:6237649-6243999 GCF_000956105.1 Propithecus coquereli
TTGTAGATACAACACAATTTCAATCAAAATCATAGCATATCCTTTATAGAGAATGATAAGTTAATTTTTAAAATTATGTGTAATACAAAAAACCTCAAATAGTCAAACTACAGGAATAAATTTGGAGAACTTATATGATTTTATGACTTATCATTAGAAACAAAAGAGTAATTAAGACAGTGTGACATTGGCTTAGACCAGATTTCAATGGAACAGAATAGATTGTCTAGATGTAGGGATCTCATTACTTCCATTTGGAATGCAAAGTCATACAGCTTGTTTTAAAAACAGTTTAGTATTTTCTTATCTATTTAATAAGATACTTAACATATGTACCAGCAATCTCAATCCTATGATTTTACCCAAGAGAAATGACATATGTCCACACAAAGACCTGTACATAAATGTTTATAGCAATTTTATTCGTAATGGTCAGAAACTGGTAACAGCCCAATGTTCATCAATTGGTAAATAAACAAATTGTCTACATCCATAATGAATTGTTGGTAAATGACCTAACATGGATGAATTTCAAAAGTACATTATATGAAAGAAACCAGATGTGAATGGATTCATGTATAATTAATGTATGATTTAATTTTATGACATTCTGGAAAAGACAAACTATACTGATAGAAAGCAGATCAACAGTTGCTAAATGTTGGTGGGTGGAAGAGGTTATTGTTCACTACAAAGGGACATGAGGGAATTTCCGTAGCGATAAATATATTCTATTACTTTTTTGTAGTAATGATTATCTGACTGTGTATGATCTTAAAAATTCATCAAACTATAGACCTTTAAAAAGTAAATTTTTTGTGTGTAAATAAACTGTAGTTTAAAAAGTCAATACTTCATTTACCATAGTAATAGGAAAAATGAGAGAAAGATTAAAATCACTAGAAGAAGAAAAAGTATTTGAAAAATGAATTGGTAATGATTCATTTTAAAAAATGAAAACAAAAAACTCTTAACCAACTAGAAATAGAAGTTCTGTAATCTGATAAATATTGTTCAAAGTGAAGAACACATAATACTTAATAGTGATATAGTAAAAACTTTCCCCCTGTGAAAGAGACTCACTATGAACATTTATCTTTTTTGCTGTTCAAAAAGTCTTTGCCAGTGCAATAAACAATAAATAGGAAAAGTGTAAATATTGTAGAATTAGTGTAAAGTTCATTATTCACAGATGACATGATCATGTATCTAAACTCTAAAAAATAAACACATAAACGATTATAATTAATAGCTGAATTTACTAACATTACTGGATACAAGGTCAAAATTAAAAGAGAAAAACAAATTGTCTTAGTCTAGACGGTTATAACAAAATACCTAAGATTGGGTAATTTATAAACAATAGAAATGTATTGTTTATAGTTCTGGAGGCTGCAAAGTCAAAGATCAAGGAGCCAGCAAATTTGACATCAGGGCCTGTTCCTTCTAGCTGTGTCCTCACATGACAGAAGGATCAAGACTGCTTTCATTTATAAAGCCTCTTTTATAAGGGCACTAAGCACATCCGTAAGGATGGAGCCCTCATGATCTAATCACCTCCCCAAAGCCCCACCTCTTAATACTGTTGCACTGGGGATTAAGTTTCAACATATGAATTTGGGGGGGACACACATTCAGACCATAGAGCAAACTATTTTTCATGATACACTTACAGTAGCACAAAGAGGCAATAAATAAAAATCCTCCATACACAAAAATACAACACAATTGGGAAAAAATAAAAAAGATCAAATATATCAATGGATATCTGTCAAAGGTAGGAACATTAAGAATTGTAAATTTATCAACTCACAATTAATCTCTAGATTTGAAATAATCCCCACAAAATCATCCCAGCTGCCTTTCTTGTAGAAAATGACAAGATTATTCTAAAACTTATATGAAAATGTTAATGATCAAGAATAGCCAGGACATGCATGAAGAACAAACTTGAAATACCTGCGGATGTCAAAACTTACATTAAGACTGATACTGGTGCACGAAAAACTAAATAGGCCTGTGGTACTTATTATAGAGTCAAGAAAAAAGACTCATATACTTGATCACTTGATATTTGATAAAGGTTCACTGCAGAACATTAAAGGAAACGATGGTCTTTTTAATAAATTCCACTGGACCAATTGTGTTACTATATGAGGGAAAATAAATCTTCATTTCTATTTTACACCAGTTCCAAGTGGATCTTAGAAATAAATGTGAAATGTTAAAACAGCAAACCTTCCAGATGAAGACATAAGAGAATATTACCATATGGTCTTGGGCTTGGAGTAGGCAACAATTTTTTAAAGGGTCACAAAATGTTCAAATCACAAAGTAAATGACAGACAAATTAAAATACATTGAACTTAAAACTATTTGGCAAATTCTTTCACTTTGAGAGTTAAAAGACAAATAGAATAGGAGATTATATCTGTTAAATTTATATCTGACAAGTAGCACATTCTAAAAATACAAGGAATGCAAGAGGTGATAGAGGGCAATCTTGTGTGGTTTCAGTTCTAAATAGGAATGCTTTCAATTTTTCCCCATTCAGTATGATGTTGGCTGTAGGTTTGTGATATATGGCTTTTTTCATTTTAAGGTATGTCCCATCTATGCCTGTTTTGTTAAGTGTTCTTATCGTAAAAGAGTCCTGAATTTTGTCAAACGCTTTCCTGCATCTATTGAGAGGATCATATAGTGTTTGTTTTTACTTCTATTTATGTGGTAAATTACATTTATAGATTTGCCATGTTGAACCATCCTTGCACCTCTGGATGAAGCCCAGGTGGTTGTGATGGATTATTTTTTTGATGAGCATCTGAATTCAGTTTGCTAGGATTTTATTGAGAATTTTTACATCTATATTGATAAGGGATATTGGTCTGCAGTTTTCCTTTTTTGTTGCGTACTTTCCAGGCTTTGGTATCAAGGTGATGTTGACGTCATAAGATGTGTTGGGGAGGATTTCTTCATTCTTGATGTTATTAAATAATTTCTTCAGGATAGGTACCAATTCTTTGAAGGTCTGTTGGAATTTGGGTGTGAAACCTTCTGGTCTGGGACTTTTGTTTTTCTTTTGGAAGATTTTTTATCGCTGCTTCAATTTTGATACTTGATATTGGTCTGATCAGAAATTCTGTTTCTTCCTGATTCAGTCTAGGGAGGCTGTGTGTTTTTAAGAATTTTTCCATTTCCTTTGCATTTTCAAGTTTACATGCATAAAGATGTTTATAATATTCAGAGATAATATTTTGTATTTTCATGTTATCGCTTGTAATTTCTTCATTTTCATTCCTTATTTAGCTTATTAGAGTTTTTTCTTTTTTGTTTAATCTAGTCATTTTCAAAGAACCAACTTTTTGTTTCATTAATCTTCTGTATAGTTCTTTTGTTATTCATTTCATTTAGTTCTGCTCTGATCTTTGTTATTTCTTTATTTCTGCTCAGTGTGGGATTGGCTTGCTCATCCTTTTCTATAATTTTTTAATATATGTATTAGCTAGGAAATATATTCATCATTAACTGAATACTGTAAAAAAATAAAGCCAGACTCATTTTTCATAATCCCCTTCTCTCATACTTGAAATAATAAAATCAGCAACTGACATTTGGAGTAAATAATACCCAGAATGTATTTGGTTTCCATTATACCTCCAAGTTAACTAATGGAATTTCAGAGTAGAGAATGACCATAATCAAAAATAATAAGCCAATAATTACAGAATTAAAAGAATCTTAGTTTAATATAACTCTTTTGAAGATGAAGAAACTTGAAGGTCAGAGAATATGTCAATATGTCAATGTAAATTACTTTAATTTAACCTTTAAGATTTTGTTTAAAATGGCAAAAATTTTGATGCATGTAATATATTACCACAAACTGTAATTTTATACCATTCTTAATCTATAAGCAAAATGGAAATTAGTGTAAATCAATGATTCTCAACCAGGGGTGATTTTATCTCCCAAAATACATTTCACCATGTTTTGCAGGTGATTCTTCTGCAATCATCTCTATATTCAGGTATAAGTGTTGTACACCACTGAACTAAAGCAGGGTTATATTTTCTATTAGTTTGAAAAGAGGCATTTACTCTTTCTTCCTTCCCATCAAGTACCTCTTGAACATGCTTTTTATTCCCTCAAGTTTTTAGCAGATGCCCTTTATCCAATAAATAAATGTTGACCTGAATAGAGTGTTTTCACAGTAAGCACAAGTCCAGGAGTAGAAACTAGAAAGAAGGAAGAGGATATTTTGAGGACACTGATATTCAATGATGTTCTATTTTTTATCACTTTAAAATTATACTCTGAAATAAAATCTATAGTCTTACAAACTTGTTGAGTATGGCAAGACAATAACCACTTCACATGGAATCGAAATGTTGTCAGGCCAACATCTGGTGCTGAGCAGAGGGATCTCTGGTAAGAGATGATAAGACTGCAGGGATAGAAGTCGTACTAAATTAATCAACATTAATGACTTAGAAGCAGGAGTAAATGGGATGGGAGAAAAAAATTCACAATGGAATGGGCTCTTCAGTTCTTCATAAGAAAATATACATGGAGAAATTGCCATTGGCTTATAGGTAAGAGAGACAGACAATTTCTGAAGCCTCCATTATCTTGAAATCTTTGAAGTTTATTACAACAGGTGGGGCATGAAGTGTTTAAAGATCATTAAATACGGGTCAGGAGAATTGGTTCTGCTGCTTGTTCTACTCCCATCTGACTGTAATCTTGGCTATTTCATTACATATCTTTTGGCCATATTTCCTGGATCTAAAATATGAGTGATAGAACTAAATTAACTTTAATTTACTTTACCGTTCAAAAAAAATCTGCATCTAAATTTTTTACCGTTAATACCAAATGAGAGATATATAAAGCTGGAATTTGGGTGAAAAGGAATGTGTCACTACATTCTTGAAAAATGGACACTAAAATCTTAATGAACTGTTTAACCTCAATAGACATGGACAGTTTTCTGAGAAAGAGATAGATAGTGATAAATAGAAGTGGGAGGTGAGAGAGAGGGAGAGGGAAAGAGGAAGAGAGATAAAAGAGATCAAATTTAACTCTAGATCTTGTACAAAATAATATAATGGTGAATATCAGCTGTGTCATAGTGTGATAATCTGTGTTTATGGAACTAGAAAAGGTATAGTGTAATCTAAATATTGAAACACTGGAAGCAGACAGTTGAGGAAGGAACAGAAATTTTTCGTTGTCCACATTGCACTGACTGCTGTTTTAAGTCTTTTTTTCTACATCTCTATGGTACCTCTTCTAGCGTAGGGGTGGGAAGGACTCGTGTTCAGCAAGCTTAAATGAACAGACATCATTTCCTCTATTGCATCATGAGTTATTGTGTTCTGGAACTATGATATTCTTTTCCATTACGTTTTCTTGAATTTGTCTTCACCATGATAAACTAATTTGAATCAAAGCCAATTCTATAGCCTTATATTTTTTCAGACAGGCTTATTATCTGAGAAACTTGGTGAAAGATTTTGGAAAGAGAATGAGAAGGAGTATTTTTGTCAACAATGCAAGTTCTGGTAGACAGGGGCCGGTGCTAACTGCAATCCTAACCTGTTTCAGATCCTTCATGCTCACAATCTCAGAGCACAGGTAAAGAAGTATGTGCATGTATCAGTATTTCATTCCTTTCTATGGCTTAATAATATTCGATTGCATAGAAATAGTACATTTTGTTTGTTCATTTGTCTGTTTATGGACATTGGGGTTGTTTCTACCTTTTGGCTGTTATGAATAATGCTGCTAGAAGCATTCATGTAGAAATTTCCATGTGAACATATGTTTTCATTTTTACTAAATACATACCCAGGAGAAGAATACTTGAGTCATACAGAAATTCTATGTTTAAATGAGAACATTTTGCTAACTGAAAGAAGCCAGTCACAGAAGACTACAGGCTATATGATTTCACTCATATAAAAGTACATACAAGGGAAATCTGTATAAAGTGAAAGTATATTAGTAGATGTGTAGGGCTGGGAGTGGAGGGCAAGTATAGGAGAGTGTTAGCCACAGAGTGTAGGATTTCTTTTTGAGGTGTTGCAAATATTCTAAATACTGGCTATGGTAACAGTTGCACATATTTATGGATATACTAAAAACTATTGAAGCATACATTTTAAATGTGTTAGATCACAATAAAGCTGTTAAAAATTAATCACATTATCATCAATTTAAAAAAAAAACCACAAGCATGTGGTAATCTTTTGTCCTACTCAGAACCATGTTTCCATGGTTGGCCCTAGTTTTTCACTCCAACAAATCTGCCCTGCTTCCATAGGCTGGTATAAGTGAGGCTACTCTGT
>NW_012141636.1:6245204-6258517 GCF_000956105.1 Propithecus coquereli
CCCACAGAATGGGAAAAAATATTTGCTCTCTACACATCTGATAAAGGGCTGATAACCAGAATCTATCTAGAACTCAAAAAAATCAACTAGACTTCTCATTTAAAGTGGCATTTGGCTAGCACTTTCAGACACAGCCTCTTAAACTTACCACCAAAGTACTTGTAGGGACAAGGATAAAGACAAGCATTCACAACATTTTCTGAAATGGGCACTGACATCTAAGAGCTAAGAATTCCCACTAATTATAAGATCAATACAGCTGGCTAAAATAAACAAACATCAGCAAGTATCCTGGTCATGAATTACCTTTTTAAGGAAAAGAACTCTATCCACATGAAAAAAGTTAGGGAAGTAATTTATCTCCTGCCTCTTGATTTATAATTCTCCTATGCAAGGAGATACAGGGCTTTTGTCAAACAGGAAAATGGACAGCTATCTCTCCAAAAGCAGCCATCTTGTCATGGAGACGATGTTTGATGTATAAGATTAACGTTCCACACCTCACATCCTCAAATATAAAAATATCCACAAAGATATAGCTATTTTAAGAAAATATTCTAAGATTGTTGGCACTTACTTGCACTTGTTACTCAAATATAACTGGATCACCTTGTGGACAGTCTTCGAGACATAGTATTTTATAGAAAGAAGTGAAAATTAGTGCCCAAATCTTTATTGAAGTATGTTAAAAAGGTAGCAAGGGGAAACCACATTGAAAGACTTCATCCTAATCATCTTTACCAGAAAGTTCTTGAAAAGCCTTCTGGAAAATACACAATAATATTTTTTCTTTTCTCTCTCCTATGACATTGAAATTCTGATCCTTCCAACACAGATAAAAGGAATCTTATAACGGAACATAACAGAGAGCCAACATATTTAACCATCCACATATAGCTAAATGATCTTTGGAAACACAGACAACAATATACACTGGGGAAAAGAAGCCCTGTTCAACAAATGATGCTGGGAAAATTGGATAGCCACATGCAGAAGAATGAAACAAGACCCATATCTCTCAATATTCACAAAAAATTAATTGAAGATGGAGAATAGACTTAAATGTAAGGAATGAAACACGAGAATTCTAGAAGAAAATGTAGGAACAACTCTTCTAGATATTGGCCTAGGCAAAGGAATTATGAAGACCGTAATGGCAATCACAACAACAACAAAAATAAATAATGGGACTTGATTAAGTTGAAAAGCTTCTGCACAGCCAAGGAAATAATCAACAGAGCAAATAGATAACCTAAAGAATGGGAAAAAATATTCACTATCTACATATGTGATAAAGGCTAATATCCAGAATCTACAAAGAACTCAAACAAATCAGCAATGAAAAACAAACTAGATTAAAATGTGAGCAAAAGACATGAGCAGAAACTTTTCAAAAGAAGATAGACAATTGGCCAATAAACTTAAAAAAAAAAAAACTCAAGATTACTAATCATCAGGGAAACACAAATTAAAACCACAATGAGATCTCACTTTACCCCCGTTAGAATGGCTTTTATTAAAAAGCCCAAAAATAATAGATTCTGGCATAGATGCAGAGATAAAGGATGCTTATACAATGTTGGTGGGACTGCAAATAAGTACAACCTCTATGGAAAACAGTATGGAGATTCCTCAGAGAACTAAAAGTAGTCCTACCATTCAATCCAGCAATCCCACTCCTGGATATTTACTCAAAGGATAGGAAGTCATTTTATCAAAAAGACACCTGCACTCAAACGTTTATAGGAGCACAATTCACAATTGCAAAGATCTGTAATCAACCCAAGAGCCCATCAGTTCATCAGTGGATTGACAAAATGTGGTATACATATACCATGGAATACTATTCATCCATAAAAAAGGATGCATTAATGCCTTTTGCAACAATTTGGATGAACTGGAGACCATTCACCTAAGTGAAGTATTTCAAGAATGGAAAAAAAAACACCGCATGTACTCTCTATTAAATTGGAACTAACTGATGAACACACATTTGCACAGAGAGAAGTAAAATTCAGTGTAAATCAAGCAGGGGGAGGTGGGTAGAGGGGTTGCGCAGAAACCTACCTAATGGGTATAGTGAGTAAAATCTGAGTGATGGGCACACTAACCCCTAACTCAAGCATTACAAAAATGATCCTTGTAACCAGAAACATTACTACCCTCATAATATTTTGAAATAAAAAAAAATTAAAAAAGAAAAGTTATTATTTGTATCTGTTATGAATTATAATTATTGTCACCTCTGATTTATTTCTAACATATCAGAACTCTCTTAAGGTATTGTGTGATCTTTGCTGACACTTGAATCAATGAAAAGCTTATACAGAAAACATGGACAAATGGAAGTGTCTTGCAGACTGCATGTTTAATCATGGAGAGATCTGAAGGAGCTCTTTCATTTGGAAACTCTTACTGGTAAATGGTATATTTACTTGTTTTCTAAGGTCAGTCAGACTTCTCAGAGAAAATTTCCAATCCCTTCCCCAAAGAGAAAATAAATAAATAAATAAATATAAAATAGCTACCAGAAATTCGGGAACTAAGTTGGAGATGACGGTTGAGATTTGGTGGGTTATCTTTCAATATGTAGAGATTTTCCAAATTTTTGGGTTTTCACTGCAATACCCCATCCTCAACTGTGCCTTCCATCTCTCAATGCACAAACTGCAGAGGCTATTGCAGCATAAAGGAGATAACCATCACCTCTCCCTGAACTGACATCTGGGATCTGGAATCAAATTACACCTTTAAAAGATATTTAAATAAACATATTCTTTCCAGCATTTCTTCCACACTCACTTTTAGAGGTATATTGCTTTGCCAATTCCTGGGCCTTTCAGAATTTGTGCAGTATACATTGCATGGCTTTTTACTCGCCATTCTTGAAATGTAGGACTGGACTGCCCTTGTTATTCCTTCTTTGCATCTCACCTTCTCAGATGGGTATGGTCTCCTCTCCTTTTAGTCATGTCCTTATGAGTTTATTCATTCAAGAATCACCTTTATCATTTATTTTTATTTAATTTTAGCAGGAAATGATGTTAAGTGTACTTTAATCAAACTCTATTAATGGATTTTGTAATTTAAAATAATGAAATGACTGAGATAAATCCTAGTTGGTCATAACGTGATTTTTTTATATTGCTTTCCTAGTTTTCTTTGACAAAATTTTACTAAGATTTTTGCATTATGTAATTAGTGATATTTTCCCATGGTTTCCTTTTCTCCTATTGTCTTGGGTTGGTTTTGAAAGAAAGTAAATTGGATTCATCAAATTACTTATAGAGGTGATTTCCATTTTTATTATCTGTAACAGATTAACATAGAGGATATATATTCCTTAGTGTTTTGACAAAACACAATTATCAAACCATTTGGGAATGTTGTTTCTTCAAATAGACACTTTACTACTGATAACATTTTTTTACTAATGTTAGCTTTATTCAGATTTTCTGTTTATTTTTTAATGTCCTATTTTTTACAGAATATTGTGGGGGTGCAAATATTTTGGTTACATACATTGCCTTTACACTGCTCAAGTCAGAGCTTCAAGCATACCCAACCCCAAGACATCATGCACCATACCCATTAGGTATGAATTTACCTATCTCCTCCTCCCCCAACCACCTGCCAGATGCCTTATGAATGTTACTTCCATGTGTGCACATAAGTGTTGATCAATTAGTACCAATTTAATGGTGAGTACATGTGGTGTTTGTTTTTCCATTCTTGTGATACTTCACTTAGAAAAATGGGATCTAAATCCATCCAGGGTAGTACAAAGGGTATTAGTTCATCATTTTGTTTTTTTATGGCTGAGTAGTAGTACTCCATGGTATACATATGCCACATTTTATTCACCCACTCATGTATTGATGGACACTTGGGTTGTTTCTACATCTTTGCAATTGTGAATTGTGCTGCTATGAACATCAGAGTGCAGATGTCATTTTTTTATTGAATGTCTTTTTATCCTTTGGGTAAATACCCAGTAGTGTAATTGCTGGATCAAATGGTGATTCTACTTTGTGTTCTTTGAGGTATCTCCATATTAGTTTCCACAGAGGTTGTACTAGTTTGCAGTCCCAACAGCAGTGTATGATTATTCCTATCTCTCCACATTCATGCCAACATTTGTTGTTTTGGGACTTTTTAATAAAAGCCATTCTCACTGGAGTGAAGTGATATCTCATTATAGTTTTGATTTGCATTTCCCTGATGATTAGAGATGTTGAGCATTTTTCACATGTTTTTTGGCCATTAGTCCATCTTCTTTTGAAAAGTTTCTGTTCATACACTTTGCCCACTTTTTAATAGGGTTGTTTGATTTTTTCTTGGTGATTTTCCTGAGTTCTATATAGATTCTAGTTATTAGCCCTTCATCAGATGTGTAGCAGGCAAATATTTCCTCCCATTCTGTAAGTCGTCTATTCACTCTAATGGTAGTTTCCTTGGCGGTGCAGAAAATTTTAATTTTATGAGGTCCCATTTATTTATTTTTGTTGTTGCTCTTATTGACTTTGGGGTCTTCTTCATAAATTCTTTGCCTAGGCTGATTTCTGTGGAAGTTTTTCCAACATTTTCTTCGGAATTCTTACGATTTCATGCCTTAGGTTTTAGTCTGTTATCCATCGTGAGTTGATTTTTGTGAGAGGTGAGAGGTGCAGATCCTGTTTCAGTCTTTTGCATGTGGCTATCCAATTTTCCCAGCACCATTTATTGAAAAAGTATTCTTTTTCCCAGTGTATGTTTTTGTCTACTTTGTAAAGTATCAGATGGCAATATGAGGATGGTCTTATATCGGGGTTCTCAGTTCTGTTTCATTGGTCCATGTCTCTGTTCTTGTGGCAATATCATGTTGTTTTGGTTACTATAGTCTTGTAGTATATCTTGAAGTCTATAAATTGATAAATCTAAGTAAATTGATGCCTCTCAATTTGTTCTTTTTTTCTTAAGGTTGCTTTAGCTATACAGGGTCTTCTCTGGTTCCGTATGAAGCACATAATTATTTTTCGTAGATCCACAAAATATTATGTTGATATTTTAATAGAGATTGCATTGAATCTGTTGATCACTTTGGGTAGTATAGACATTTTAACAATGTTTATTCTGCTGAGCCATGGGCATAGTATGGTTTTCCATCTGTTTACACCCTGTGATATTTCCTTCCTCAGTGTTTTGTAGTTCTCCCTGAGTCAATTTTGTGAACTGTACTTCTCTTAAATGTATTTCATTTAATATATATAATTTTCAATCACAAAATTTTTTGTCAAATTCTTATGATTTTATTTAATGACCACTGCATCTATAGTTATGCTTCCTTATAATTTAATAGAGTTAATTTGTGCTTTTTTTTTTAGTTCCTTGATCAAACTGCTCAGAAATTTATCTATTTGAGATAAATTCTCAAAAAATAAATCCTCTTTTTTGTTTTTTAGGTTTTTTTTATTTTAGCATATTATAGGGGTACAGATGTTTAGGCTATGCATGTTTCCCTTGCCCCGCCCCCAAGTCCGAGTTTCAAGTGTGTCCATCCCTTGGATGATGCACATTGCACTCTTTGTGTATGCATATATCCATCCCCTCCTCCCTCCTCCCCCCTCCCCCTCCCCCTTGCCCAACATCCAATAGATGTTATTCTTATATGTGCACTTATGTGTTGATCAGTTAGTACCAATTTGATGGTGAGTACATGTGGTGCTTATTTTCCATTTTTGGGATACTTCACTTAATAGAATGTGTTCCAGCTCTATCCAGGAGTATACAAGAGGCGCCATATCACCATTGTTTCTTAAAGCTCAATAATACTCCATGGTATACATATATCACATTTTATTAATCCACTCACATATTGATGGACACTTGGGTTGTTTTCACATCTTTGCAATTGTGAATTGTACTGCTATAAACATTTGGGTGCAGGTGTCAAAAGTACTAATTTTATTTTTATTATTTCTTTTGTTCTTCTTTATTTGGTTTTCTTATTTCTCTCTAACATAGGGAACTGAACACTTAAATTATCAGTTTTTTAGTCCTACTTTTATTGTAATGTATATACTTTGGGTAATAAGTTTCTTTCAAAGAGCTATATTTTCTTCACCTTTCAGGTTCTGATGCATAAAGTTTGTATTATACAATTCTAAATATATAGTGATATATATTTTTACCTTGCCTTTAATTTATATGTTACAAATATATGGTGTGTGGTTTTTGCTTTCTGTAGCTAATTCCTACTTTTATTACAATAT
Organism: Propithecus coquereli; assembly: GCF_000956105.1. Lineage (NCBI taxonomy): Eukaryota > Metazoa > Chordata > Mammalia > Primates > Indriidae > Propithecus > Propithecus coquereli. The sequence goes on from NW_012141636.1 coordinate 6,251,456, forward strand.
GGTCAGAAAATATATCTGCATAATTTTGCATATTGGTTATTTGTTGATGTTTAACTTTTGGCCTGGGTGATGATCTGTTATTAAAATGTTTCATATTTTACTAAATTAATTTTGGTATATCAGTTTCTGAGAGATCTGTTAAAATTCTATGCTATAATTGTTGATATTTTAATATCAATGCCCAATTTTGTAGCTTTATCACTAGGAGTATAAAGATTCAGGGAATGTGTTCCTGGTATAAAATTATCAAGCATTTATAATTAAGCAACAAAAACACTACAATTAAAATTTTATATTATATAAATAAAATGCTACTAAATCTAAATTAATAAGCCTTAATGTATATGATAGAGAGTAATTGCTTTTATGGTCAAGAAATGATTTTATCTGTAACAAATATTTTTGGCTTAAAGTTGATTTTATCTGATTATAACAAAGCTACAAGAGCTTTGTTATGGTTAATAATTTCCTGGTATTCTTCTGTCCCTTTACTTTGAACCTTTTTGTATCTTTACATTTGAAGCCTAGGTTGAGGCAATAAATAGGTGTAGTAACATACAGAAAATGTCTAGATTTCTGGTAAATGAATTGATCCTTCCATCTTTAAGTGATGGATCTTTTCATCCTTAATAAAATTCTTAGCTTAAAGTCATTTTCCATATTATATTATATTGTAGTTTCACCTCATTTTTAAACCACTCAAATTATACAATGTAATTATTGCTTTCATGGTCAATACATTTCCCACATTTTTGCTCAGTTACTTTTTAAAAATTTATACAATGAAATTTAATCATAAATATGCAGTTTTCTATTACATTTCCATGTCCATGAATATCAATAGGGAAAAAACATTTATGAATGCTAGAAACTAGAAGGAGAACCACATCATTTCAGTTCTTTCAAGTAATCTTTAATAGATAAACTTCAGAATTGAAGAAAGCCCATTGGGCACATTTACCATTCTTCTGTCAGTGAAGCTATAATTTGCGTTTTACTTTTTAAAAATAGTTTTATTGAGATATAATTGATATGAAATAAAAACTACATATGTTCAATGTATACAATTTAATGATAAGTATTCACTCATGATACCATCACCACAATCAAGGTAAAGAAACATACCCATAACCTCCAAAAGTTTCCTTATTTCCCTTTTTCTGTGTGCATGTGTGTGCATTTTGTTTTGTTTTATTTTTGTGGTGAGAACTCTTAGCATGAGACCTATCCTCTGTATTTTTAGGTGTACAATACCGTATTGTTAACTATAGGCGCTATGTTGTATGGCAGATCTCTAAAACGTCTTCATATTCCATACTTGAAACATTGGGAATGTAAAATGATGCAATCTCTATACAAAACAGTATAGAGGTTCTTCAAAAAATTAAAAATAGTACTACCATATGATATGAAAATCCCGCCCCTGGGATTATACCCAAAGGAAATGAAATTAGTATCTTGAAGAGATATCTACATTCCCATGTTCATTGCAACATTATTCACAACAGCCAACATACAGAATTAACCTAAGTGACCATTGACACATGAATATATTTTTTAATGTGATATATACAGTGGAATATCATCCTGCCTTTAAAAAGAAAGAAGTCCTGCCATTTGTAACAACATGGATGAACCTTGAAGATATGCTAAGTGAATTAGCCAGTCACAGGTCAAATGCTGTATGGTTTCAGTTACAGGAGGAATCTAAACTAGTCAAACTCACAGAAGCAGAGAATATAATGATGTTTGCCAGGAGCTGAGGAAAGGGACAATAAGGTGTTTTAAAATAGTTATTTTTGTTCATCATTGTTTCTTCCTGAGTTTTTTGTTTCCTCCACACAATGATATACATGGTTTAGTCATACTTTTCATTAAATAGCTATAAATGGTAAATCTTCTCAACCTTTCCCCAAAAATGTCTTCATTTAATTTCTTTCTTAAATCATAACAGATTAAACTATGAAATTCTGTGTTTTTACTTATTTTCTCTTAGTACTTTGGATGTATTCTTTTGTTGTGTTTATAATTGTCTAACTTTTTGTGAGGGGAGTCTTCTCTATAAGCTTTTTAAGATTTGTGTTTTGTTTTGGTTTTCTTTTGTTGTTCCATCATATTTTTAGAAGTTTATTTCATTTATTCTGCTTGCAACTCAGTGTTTTCTTAAATTGAGAGCTCGTGTTGTTCTATAATTCTTTAAAAGTTTCAATTATATGTGGATGTTCGTCTCTGTGACTTTCCTGTGCTGGAGGGTGTGTTTGTCTCATCCAACCTCTCCCTGAGGGTCAGCCTTTTCACATTGCTAACTTTGTACAAGGTTTTTTATTTTAGCTCTCCTCTTAGAGGCCTAGGGCCAAATTTCCTGTCCTACATGGGTGTTACAACCTCATATCCTAGCACTAAGAATCTGTATTTGGATTATTAACCTTCTGAACACTAAATGCATCAGATGGAAAGATTAGTGCACTGGCTTTTATTAATAATTCTCTATTCATTTCTACAAATAAAGATTTCCTTCTTTTTCTTTTTACTTTTTACTTCCACCAATTACTTCCACCAATGTATTTTCTAATATTTTTTTCAGAATCTAAATTTATTTTAAAAGAGAGTGAGAATCTGTATCACTTTTGTACTTCGTGTTCCTATAAATATATGTCAAATGTAATATAGAAAGAAAAAGGAAAAATAATCACATGAATTCTAAGGGGCCTAATAACATGTTATATCTGACATATTCTTTCATGTCTTTTTAGTATAGCTATTGAAGAAGATAGTGTAACTTTTATTAAGAAAATAAGTCGGCTAGCCCAGCTCTTGGGTGGAAGACTCCTAAACCATTAAATAACAGCATATACAAGGTAGCCTAACTCTGAGATAGGTCCTAGGCTATTGAATCAGAGAAGAAACTCCCTTTCATCTGACATTCTGACACAGCCTTCATGTCCTTAGCTCACCCTATGCAGAGTATTCCCTTCTTTTAGCTTTTATTTAATCATTGTATCTCAGTGAAGTGAAACTGAGTCATATAGTTAGCATAAAAGTATATCTGAAAGCTGACACTACTCTGAATATTCCCATTCTATAATAAACTATCCTCTCTTGCCATGGTGAAAGAGGGAAGTAGATTGGGTTTATAGTTATTGGAAGGAATTGGAGTTGTATATAACATCGTGTAGGGGGATGTTCCTACTTCTATGGAGGATGGGCAGTGAATGTGAGAGTTGAAAATGAGATTTTTCCAGAATTTCTCTTTTCTCAGAACTACATTATACAACAAATTAGATTTGGGACCATTTGTCTCATCGCCAGCTGCTTCTATGCTGATGCAAGGTCAAAAAGTTCAGACTGCACCAGAGTTGGTTTCTTATGGCATGAAACCTATGTTTTCTCTGTCTCAATGCCTTCAATCATCTGATGTAAATATGCCTTTTTGTAGAGTAGCAATCTTCAAAGGATGATATTAAAGACTTTACAAATATTAGATCTTTAAGGGGTAGAGTGATTAGAAGGAATAGGGAATAGTAAGTGTGGGAATTTACTTACAGCTATGAAATACTGATATGATCAAAAAATTTTTCTTAATCCTTCAGCCTGTTTTTTCTAGCATATAAAATAAAAATATTGTAATATAGAATCTTAGTAGCACAAAGATATATTTATTGCTAACCTTAATAATTAATAAGCTAATACAATGTAAGATGGGGAAAAAGTTGATAATCCAAAATTCTATACAATTCTTTTGTATTCATTGCCTAACAATTTTTTAAGATTTCTAATTAAGAAGCAAGATAGAGGCTGGGCGTGGTGGCTCACACCTGTAATCCTAGCACTTTGGGAGGCCAAGGTGGGAGGATTGCTTGAGGTAAGGAGTTTGAGACCAGCCTGAGCAAGAGCAATACCCTGTCTCTATTAAAAAAGAAAAAAAGTTAAAATGAAAAAAGAAGCAAACTAGATATAGTTGGATTCAATATGTTTTTCAATTTTTTTCTTTGTTTAATTGATTTTTATAGATATACATATTTTGGGGATACATATGACATTTTGATGCATTCATATAATGTGTAATGATCAAATCAGGGTAATTGGGATATCAATCACTTCAAACATTTCTCTTTTCTTTTTTGTTGGTAATATTTGGATTCTTTTCTTCTAGCTATTTTGAAGCATACAATAGATATTGTTAACTGTCGTCACCTTATTGAACTATGGAACACTAGATCTTATTTCCTCTAATTGTTTTTTATACATATTAATCAACCTCTGTTACCCAAAGATGACATGATCTTATTTATATTTAGAAAAACCTAAAGACTCCACCAAGAAATTGTCAGAACTGATAAATAAATAAAATGACAGGATAAAAAATAAACTTATAAAATTCGGTAGCATTTATATACACCAAAAGTGAACAATCTAAAATGAAATCAAGAAAACAATTCCTTTCATAATAACTATAAAAAACATAAAATATCTAGGAATAAATTTAACCTAAGAAGTGAAAGATCTCTATAAGAAATACTATAAAACACTGATGAAAGAAATTGAGGAAAACACAAAGGACGGAAAGATATTCCATGTTGTGGATTGGAATAATCAATATTCTTAAAATGCTAATACTACCCAAAGTGATTTACAGATTCAATGTAATCCCTATCAAAACCCCAATGGCATTCTTCAAAGAAATAAGATTTCATATGTTTTTGTTTTACCTATTTTTCCAAAGTCAAGTAACGGCATGTCCTCCAGAAAGGAGATTTATAAAATATAAAAGGAAGAGTATGGAATATTTGGGGAGTCTGAGGGATAAAAGCTTTCTGTTTTAAAGACATTATCTAGGGGGGAGGAGCCAAAATGACCGATGAAACAAGCAGCCAGTCAGAAGGTCTCTGAAAAAAAGACGAGTTTTAGAAGAAAGAGAAAAAAATAAGCGAGCAGAGAAACATAGATCAGGTGAGGGTCAGAAGGAAGGGTGCCTGAAACTACAGGAGACTCCACGGGAAGACATTGTGGAGGAGAACTGCAAGGAGAAAGGTCCCGAGAGGCTTGGAGACCAGTGACAAGTGTAGGTGGAGCCGTTAACTTTCCCCTCCCTTGCATCTCGGACTGCTGGTGGGCTCCTGAGTGGCTGGAGAGACCTGCCGACACCAGCTGAGAAACGGCTGCAGTCAGTGAGCAGTGGCATCCTGCGGACTCAGCGCCTGACTCCCAGCCCCTTCGGGGCACCTCCCCAGGTACAGACCAAAGCCTAGCGGTAGACGCCATAGTGCTCCATTCTCTCCTTCCTCCTCCCTACCCATGCGTGCCCAGAAAGACAATTTAGCCATCACACGGAGACATTTCAAGGAATGGAACCTTTCCTTTTGGGGCCCTACAGCAGACTGAGGGGTACTCAGACTGCGAGTTCCCTACCCGCCAGCCCTCCCAGGGGCTACTTGCCAGGGGACTCCAGGAGAGTGAGACAAATCCCGAGGGGGAGTGAAATTGATCCACTTTGGGCACCCTATAGGTGATTCAAGACCAGAACCTCTCCCCGTGGCAGGGTCAGGGATTGATCTCCAGGGTCCAGGGGTCAGACCTGCAGACCAGACCCTGTACACCCAGGTCACGATCGCACTGCCCTGAGACACGAAGGAGAGATCTGTGAAAGAGCCTACCGAGGAGTGTGTGCCTTCAAGGGCAGATCATCATGCCTGATCGGCAACCATCCTCCTAAAAGAGGGCTGTGCACCCAGCTCACGCTACGATCCTGGGTAGGGAACCTCCGGGCCCATGTCACAGCCAGGGGAGATCCATCGGCCTGACACCACGCTTGCTGGCAGAGGCCTGAGAGAGGACACGGAGAGGGGGAGATTGGAGGGGAGCAAGACCTGCTCCAGAGTGCCGGTCTTGGAGAGCCCCATCCCCCAAGCCCAGGCTTTCAGCTGAGTGGAGGCATTTCAGCCCCTCGCAGCATCTCTGCACAGAAACAAAGAGCAGAACTTTGAACCCTACTAACAGCAGCTGTGGAGCCTGAGGGCAGGCTTACCCAACCCAGCCCCACCCAGACTGTCTCCAGGTCCTGCCCCCACTGAGGTGGAGAATAAGGACAGCTCAGGTTATGATCCTGAGTAGGGACCTCCCGGTGCACATCACAGCCAGGGGAGATCCATTGGCCTGAGGTCCAACTTGCTGGCAGAGGCCTGGGAGAGGCCACGGAGAGGGGGAGAGTGGAGGGGAGTGAGACCTGCTCCAGAGGGTGGGTCTTGGGCAGCCCCAGCCCCCAAGCCCAGACTTTCAGCTGAGTGGATCCATTTAAGCCCCTCCCAGCAGCTTTGCACAGAAACAAAGAGTATACCTTTGACCCTGCTAGCAGCAGTTGTGGAGCCTGAGGGCAGGCTTGCCCAACCCAGCCCCACCCAGACTCACACCTCCCACTGATGTGGAGAATAAGGACACACGTGGAAATCCCAGGACCCCACCCAATGCCCGAGGCACAAGAGGGCCTCTCTAGAGGAATAAGAGCTAGCTACAGGACCGAAAAACAGCACCACAGCTGGTTCCTCCCTGCAAGTGCCACCTACTGACAGGGAGGTCATCCTGCACACCCTTTTACTGCATCTACTGATTCATCATAAAGGATGTGGTCGAATATCACCCACAAACACCACCTACTGGCCCAGAGACTAAACAGGGCATGTCATTATTCAAACGAAATTTTAAAGGCAACAAGGAACAACTGATCCAAATGGGAAGGAACTAGTGAAAGAACTCTGGAAGTATGAAAACTCAAACAGAAAGCACACCCCGAAAGAGGAACAACAGCTCCCCAGCAATGGACATTAAACAAACTCAGAACACTAAAATGACAGAAGAAGAATTTCAAACATGGATTGTAAGAAAACAGAATGATATGCAAGAAAAAATGGATCACCAACACAAAGAAACCACAAAAAAAAATCCAGGACTTGGAAGAAAAATTCACTAAAGAAATTGAAATATTAAAGAAAAATCAAACTGATCTCCTGGAAATAAAGGACTTATACAGGGAACTACAAAACACCGTGGAAAGCCTCAAGAACAGGG
>NW_012141636.1:6260007-6262330 GCF_000956105.1 Propithecus coquereli
AATTTTGCCGTTTCTAAAAGGTCATACCATTGAAAAAAAAAACAAACCAAGCATATGCTGTCTCCAGGAAACACATCTAACCTACAAGGATGCATTTCAACTCAAAGTAAAGGGGTGGAAAAGAATATTTCAAGCAAATGGAAGCCAAAAGAAGGCTGGTGTGGCAGTTTTGATCTCAGATAACTTGGTTTTTAAATCAACAAAAGTTATGAAAGACAAAGTGGGTCACTATATAATGGTGAAGGGTACAGTTCAACAAGAAGACATAACAATCCTAAATATGTATGCATCCAACTTAGGTGCACCCACATTTCTAAAGAAAACTCTACTTGATCTAACCAAATTCATAGACAGCAACACCACAATAGTCAGAGACTTCAACACCCCACTGACAGCACAGGACAGATCCTCTAAACTGAAAATTAACAAAGAAATAATGGACCTAATCATAACTCTAGAACAAATGGGCTTGACTGACATTTGCAGGACATTCTACCCAAAAACCACTGAATACACGTTCTTCTCATCAGCTCATGGGACATTCTCTAAGATTGACCATATTCTAGGACACAAAGCATGTCTCAAAAAATTTAAAAAAATAGAAATCATACCATGCATCTTCTCAGATCACAGTGGAATAAAAACAGAAATCAACCCCAATAGAAACTCTCATCTCTACACAAAGTCATGGAAATTAAACAACTTTCTGCTGAACTGATTCCTTCATAAATGAGGAAGTAAAGATGGAAATCAAAAGATTCTTTGAACTAAATGACAAAGGTGACACAAGTTATCAAAATCTGTGGGACACAGCCAAAGCAGTCCTGAGAGGAAAGTTTATTTCCATAAATGCCTATATCCAAAAGTCAAAAAGATCACAAATAGACAACCTAATGAATCGACTCAAAGAACTGGAAAAAGAAGAACAGATCAACCCCAAACCCAGCAGAAGAAGGGAAATTGGTAAGATCAAATCAGAACTAAATGAAATTGACAACAGGAAACTATGCGGAAGATTAATAAAACAAAAAATTGGTTCTTTGAAAAAATAAAGAAAATTGACACACCTTTGGCTAAACTAACGAAAAACAGAAAAGAAAAATCCCTAATAATCTCCATCAGGAACAAAAAAGGGAAGTTACAACTGATGCTGTGAAGATTCAAGATACAATTTATGAATATTACAAAAAACTTTATGCACACAAACTGGAAAATATGGAGGAAATGGACAAATTTTTAGAAACACATAGCCTCCCTAGACTCCACCAGGAAGAAATCAAATTCCTGAACAGACCAATATCAAGGACTGAAATTGAAACAGCAATAAAAAACATTCCAAAAAAGAAAAGTACCAGGCCAGATGGTTTCACACCTGAATTTTACCACACCTACAAAGAAGAACTGGTGCCTATCCTGCAGAAATTATTCCACAGCATCCAGAAGGATGGATTCCTCCCCAACACATTTTATTAAGCCAACATAACCCTGATACCAAAACGAGGAAAGGACGTAACAAAAAAGGAAAACTACAGACCAATATTCCTTATGAATGTGGATGCAAAAATTCTCAAAAAAATTCTAGCTAAACGAATCCAGGTGCTTATTAAGAAAATAATCCATCATGACCAAGGGGGCTTCATTACAGAGATGCAGGGATGGTTCAATATACGCAAATCTATAAACGTAATTCACCACATAAACAGAAGCAAAAACAAAAACCATATGATTCTCTCAATAGATGCAGGAAAAGCATTTGACAAAATTCAACACCCTTTTATGATAAGAACACTTAACAAAATAGGCATAGATGGGGCTTACCTAAAAATGATACAAGCCATTTATGACAAACCCACAGCCAACGTCATACTGAATGGGGAATAATTGAAAGCATTCCCACTTAGAACTGGAACCAGACAAGGTTGCCACTATCTCCACTTCTATTCAACATAGTGCTTGAAGTCCTGGCCACAGCAGTCCGGCAAGAGAGTGAGATTAAAGGCATACAAATGGTAACAGAAGATATCAAACTCTCACTATTTGCTGATGATAAGATATTATATCTAGAAAACTACATGGATTCAACCAAGAGGCTCCTGGAATTGATAAATGAATTTAGTAAAGTCTCAGGATATAAAATCAATACACACAAATCACAGGCTTTCATATACGCCAACAGCAGTCATACCGAGAACCAAGTCAAAGACTCAATTCCCTTCACCGTAGCAACAAAGAAAATAAAGTATCTAGGAATATATTTAACTAAGGAGGTAAAAGACCTCTACAGGGAGAACTATGAAACATTGAGGAAGGAAATAGCCGAGGA
>NW_012141636.1:6262731-6293482 GCF_000956105.1 Propithecus coquereli
CAGGATCCACACCTTTCACCTCTCACAAAAATCAACTCACGCTGGGTAACAGATTTAAACTGAAGGAGTGAAACTATTAGAATTCTAGAGAAAGATGTTGGAAATAGTCTTCTAGACATTGGCCTAGGCAAAGAATTTATGAAGAAGACCCCAAAGGCAATCACAGCAACAACCGAAGTAAATAAATGGTACCTGATCAAATTAAAAAGCTTCTGCACAGCCAAAGAAACTGTCAAGAGAGCAAACAGACAACCTACAGAATGGGAGAAAATTTTTGCATGCTACAAATCTGATAGAGGGCTAATAACCAGAATCTACTTAGAACTCAGGAAAATCAACAAGAAAAAATCAAACGACCCTATCAAAAAGTGGACAAAGGACACGAGCAGAAACTTTTCAAAAGAAGACAGAATAATGGCCAAAAAACATATGAAAAAATGCTCAACATCTCTAATCATCAGGGAAATGCAAATCAAAACCACAATGAGATATCACTTATCTCCAGTGAGACTGGCCTTTATCAAAAAGTCCCAAAACAATAAATGTTGGCGTGGATGTGGAGACATAGGAACACTCATACACTGCTGGTGGGACTGCAAACTAGTGCAACCTCTGTGGAAAGCAATATGGAGATACCTTAAAGAGATACAAGTAGAAGTGCCATTCGATCCAGCAATCCCATTACTGGGCATCTACCCAAAAGAACAAATGATACTCTATAGGAAAGACACCTGCACCAGAATGTTTATAGCAGCACAATTCACAATTGCAAAGATGTGGAAACAACCCAAGTGTCCATCAATACATGAGTGGATTAATAAAACGTGATATATGTATACCATGGAGTACTATTCAGCTTTAAGAAACAATGGTGATATTGCACCTCTTGTATACTCCTGGATAGGGCTGGAATGCATTCTACTAAGTGAGGTATCCCAAGAATGGAAAGACAAGCACCCCAGGTACTTACCATCAAATTGGTATTAACTGATCAACACATAAGTGCACATATAAGAATAACATATATTGGACGTTGGGCAGGGGGGAGGGGAAGGGGCAGGGAGGAGCAAGGTGAAGGGGACGGGTATATGCATACTCAAAGAGTGCCTTGCGCACCACCCGACAGATGGACATATTTGAAACTCGGACTTAGGGGGGGCGGGGGGTCAAGGACAACATACGTAACCTAAACATCTGTACCCCCATAATATACTGAAATAAAAAAAAAAGACCTTATCTAGTCCAATTCTCACCTTAATCTTGTGATCTGATTTTATTTTCTTTATTTTACTAAAAAAGAGACCAAGGTTTAAATGAAGTTGATGGCTTGTATAAGACAAAACTTTGGTTTTTCATGATGAACTACATTGTTTCAAAGCCCTTTTATGTGCTTTTGTTTGTTTGATTTTTCTGTTTTATTATTGCCTCTGTATAAAAAGCTATATTATTGACCACTGGATAAAAGGAAGATGTTTGACAAAAACAAGAGTTTATGTGTAAGTGGTATGGAAACCACTCTATAACAAATGTGCTATCACAGAATTTCTAGGCCAGAAGTCTTGCTGATCTCCTTGCAGCCTCAGCATTATTAATTGACTTTTTTTTACATATGTAGGATTTAGAATGCTGCTGTGAGGCTTATCAATGGCATAAAATTATTATATTGTGTACTGTGTGTAGTATTCAGACTTATAACTTTTATAATGATAAAACTTCTAGAAAATATTGGCCTAAACCTGAGAAGTGATGAATTGAGGACCAATGGTGAAAGAGCTGGGTTTCAGTAATAAGTAAACATATTGTGTCTTTGTTGGTGATGATCCTTTTCTCTATCTCCCTTCCTCTTATTTTCACCTGAAACAATTCTATTCATTTATCCATATGAACCCTAATACCTGTACACTGCAAGGTGTACATCATACAATCTTTAACTCACACAAAAGTCCCTAAATCATGTCAATTTTCCACACTGCTGCTATGTATTCTTGTTACTTCTACCCTCTCTGTTTCAAATGTAATCAACTAATTGAAGTCCTAAAGGTATCTTGTCATCTCTGCTGTTCCATCTATCTGGGCAACACTGCCTTTTTTCCCTCTTGTCTGCTTACTTATACCATTCTTCCTTCAAAGCTCGGTTCAGGCATCATCTCTCCCCTGAAAGATTTTCCTAACGATCTTGTCTCTCCAGGCCAATTCACAGATAGTGTGGGTTACATGACTCCACTCTGGTCCCTTAATTTCCTGCATATGAATCCAACATGTAGAACTGGTAAAAAAGAAAACAACAACAACAAAACAAAGATGTCGTAGCCACACCAGTGAGTTCAAACCCTGAGTCCATCAGTTGCTTGTTTGCATGCCCTCAGATAAGTTGTTTAAACTTTCTAAACCTCATTTTCTTCATTTGCAAGATTAGATTAACCATTTCATATACTTTAGTTGCCAAGAGGAGTGATATTATGTGAAAAGAACAGAGTATGCATTTGTGTTAGTTATCTTTCCGTCACCCGTCTAGACCCATTCTCCACCCTTCTGCACCCTGTTCTGGGCCCTATGAGGCTGACTTGTAAGGGCCGCATCAATGGGCTTCTTGCTCCCTTGGCTTGAGCTTGACTTCATCCACAAAGGAGCACAGCTAGAAGATCAGAGGGCAGAAGGAAAGTGATTTCAGGGGTCAGGATACTTAGTCCCCAAATCCCTCTCTGCCATGTAGTCAGAAGTTGCCTGCATCCTTCTACAAGGCCACAGTTCCTGCCAGCTGGCTCAGTCAGTACAGTGATCCTCTCTGTGCTCAGTAGTTGCTTTTGCCCTTACCTTCTATGCCTAGTCCCTTGTTTGTTTCCTTAAACCCTACTCACAAAATTGTAAATAGTCTTTTTGTTAAATTCTTCTCAAAAAACCAGCTTGAGTATGTCAGCTGTTTCCTGTCAGTGCCCTAACTAATACCACATTCAATGTTATAAACAATGTGCACTTGATAAACTGTCCTGAAATTGTCTGTTGATTTCTCTGACTCCCTTGCCAGATTGTGAACTACTCCAGAGGAGAGGCTCATTTGTCACTGTTATCCTCTGTTGTCGTGCACATTGCTTGGCAAAATATAAACACTAAATAAATGATTGTTTGATTAGATGAAAGAAGGAAGTAATGCATATTCTTCTTTTTTTCCTGAGGAAGATTTTTTATTATATTCTTTTACTTCCGTCATGTGTGTGTGTGTGTGTGTGTGTGTGTGTGTGTGTGTGTGTGTGTGTGTGTGTATAAAATGGATGGAACTTGGAATCCGAAGTAATGCATATTATTTTAACCCCTTAAAAATAGGCACTCTCATTTCATCTGAAATCTGAGTACAGTACGTCACACTAGGTGATCTAAATAATTTTTTTTCTATAACGGATATAAATTTGTCCAGAAATAAGAATTTAAGATGATTAAAAGAAATGTTTCAGGGAAAATTAAGCTTGGGAACAATCAACAGGCCATCAAGTTAAGTGCCCCACAAATTGAGCTTAGAAGGATAGACAGAGCAGGCTGAACTCTAGGGAAGACATACAAGTCGATATTATGTGAATGTGCTTATGAATCCATACTTATTTTGGTGATTTATGTAAGCATTTGGAGTAAAGTGAATTGAGAAGAAAGCATTGTATAGATTATTTAGGTGAACATTTTTTCCAACTGCTATCTTGCATAGAACAATATTTGGTGCATCTGTTTGGAAATATATCACTTGAAGTGTGATCACTGAGGTTAATTCTTTTCTTGTCACCATAAGAAGAGTGGTTATTTTGCTAATTTGGTGGGATAGGTCTAATATTGGGCATTATAATCTCTCTTTATCCCAGGGATTATTAAATACCCAGGAACTATAGGAGCTGCTCAGGAAAAGACAATTGGTTTCAAATGGCCAATCAGAAATTTTGAATTTTGATGGGGACTCAGATTTTTATAAGAAATAACTTAACCTTTCAAAAACAAGGAGGTGAAGTTTGTGAAGTACTTTCTGATTTTAAGCTATCAGAAAACAACACTTTTAACAATCTTTGAAATTAGACCGGACAGGTATTATTACTCTTATTTTACTGCTGTGGAAGCTCAAAATCAGAGAGATTAGGTTCTTTGCCCAAAGCACACAGAAAATGGCAGCACCAGAATTAATTTGTACTAATTTGTGACCCAATGTTTCCACTTTACCAGAATGACTATTCTAACCCAGAGTCAACTATTTACTTGACTTTATCATAGGTCCATTTTCTAAAGCCTACCTTCCTTCTATGAATTCTATGTGGTTTTTTCCATTATAATTCATTTATTTTACTTATGTTGGTTTTGACACTTTTATGAAAAACTTGTTGATAATAAAACATTATTCTGACTGATAAAACACTTGGGAATTGCTCATGTGAACCTTCATTTTGGCTTGCATTTTGATGTCCTTTTAGAACCAACCTTGGTCTTAAAATCACACCGAAACTGGTGGATGACATTGCCTAAAACAGTGATTCCTAACCCATGGGCTGCAGATCCTTAGAGGACATGAAGTTATTATATGGGGTCCTAAAAATGTACAAATAGCCAGTGTTATGTGTAGAGTATTTCTGTGACTTGAACATACACACTTAATATTTTAGAAATGCGTGTACACTGTTCTGAAGAAGAAAATATACATTTATGTAAGTATAGGGGAGAAAAAGTAAAATCTTTTTCCTCACCCATCACAATGTTTATGGCTGACACCCTTATAAGAAAAGAGAGATTAAGAAGAGAAAGCATGACATATTTATTTGATACTAGTTTTACATGGCATGGGAGCCTTCAGAAATGAAGATCCAAAGATCAGGGAAAACTGTATTTTTATGCTTAGGTTTGATGAGGAATAGACAGTCATGTAGAAGTATGATTGGAAAAAAAGGGGGTAAGACCTAATGGTAATAAACTGGGGGTAGGAGGGAAGGGGTGTTAGCAACTCCTGTTTGTTTAGATTCTTCTTGGCCTCTGGGTATGCAGTCCGACTCCTGTAACCTGAAGGTCTTCAGGGGAGAAGAGAGGAATTCAGAGAGTGATCTTCCTAGGTTCTATGGCTTGCTTTGGGGGAAAAGAATTCTGGTTTCTATGACCCACTTCAGGGGAGAATAGGGGACAGGGAAAGGTCTGAGAGACCTGCCTGCTTCTGCAGTCCTCTCAATCTCTCTCAGCTCAAAATACTCAGCCTGCCAAGGAGCCATACCTTGGGGTATTACGTTCAGAGCTCCGACTCAGAGAATTATTAAACTGACAGTTTGTGTGATTATTTATGTTTAATAAAGACTGAAAGTCATGTGCTTTCTCCTAGGATCTGCACAATTTATTGACATTAAAATAAGCTTATTTTCACTTGCAAAGGCTGCACATTTCAGTTCTACATTTTGGTTCATTACCTAGGTCTGCTCTGATGTCATCAGAGGTTGTGCTGTCTCTCATCAGTCATCCCACAACTCCACAGTTACACTTTCCTGCGAACCCATTTCACAGAGAAAAATCTCTGTGATGTGTCTTAATTTATACCCTCTATTCTTGAAAGGCAGATTTTGCTCTTTGTTAATGCTATTTAAATAATTTCTAATGAAGATTTAATTACAAGTTGTGCATGCATTAAGTGATAGTAGAACTAGTTTTGCATGCAGTAGAACTGTGTATAATCAGGAAATTGGTTCTTGGGAGATTAATACCCTTTGCCTTTAGGCTAATTTATAGACGGTTCAACTGAAACAAAGATAATATAATTCATTCAGCATTGTGGTGACCACAACTTGCTTAACACTTCAACAGCCTATAAGGACCAGCTTTGAAAGAAGCTTTAGTGTATGATTAAGGCTATATATCACAAAAGACCACCTTCAAACTGGAGTGTGGGGTAGCTAGGATTCAACTATACTCTAGAAACCCACCAAGAACACAGCCAAGTACCTAAAGCTGACCTTCAGAACAATCATGATAACACAAAAAAAAAACAAAGAATGAAGTCAAAAAATAGAAGCAGGATTAGTACAGTAAAATTCAATCGACAAGCAAAACTAGCATTAACATGGAAGATAACACAATAAAATTAAATATCTGTGAGATTTAAAAGTATACAGAAAGATATGGTTCTGTAATTTACTAGTAGTTTTATCTTATGCATAAACATCAATTTTCTTAACTATAAAGGGATATAATATGTACCTTGCAAGCTCATTTTAATGACTGAATTATAAAAATTATATGCAAAATGCCTAGCCCAGTGTAGACATCTAATCAATAATGTTGCATAAAAATGATTGTCGAATAAATCCTAGGTAAATACTAGTCCCCTCCCTCTTCAGCTAGACCTCTATCAGGGTGTTGGTATAATGTGTCCCAAATTCTCTTCTGCTAGTTTCTTCTCACAATGGGACTTCCCACCTTCCCCACTATATTCTGAATTTTTTGCTGGGTTCTGCCCTTCTGTCTTATTGCCTGATACTACATTCAAAATGAGGGCCAGTATCGTTCATACCTGTTCCCTTCCTCCTCTAGCTCTGCCTTTCCTGTGTCCCAAATGATAGGTACTATGTGATCATAACAGTTTATCCATTAGTCCAAAATGTTAAAATTTATTAAGTGTAGTGGATTCACGAGTGCTCATTTTACTGTTTATGTTTTTCCATATGTTTGAAATATCTTAGAACTTTAAAATGTATTTTACAAAATAAGGAAAACAAAAGAAGAAATTTATATCCATTCATCTATTCTCCATCTAATAAATATATGACTAAAATGCCATGCAATGTTACAGGCACTTAGTGTAAAACCACATTTCCAGCCTTCAAGAATGTATGATCTGGAAGAGGCATCAGACATATCAAAAGATTCTTATAGTGCATTGTTGTGAGTGCGATGACAAAGGTGAATTAAGGGTACAATGAGAGGATTGAGGAAAGTTCTCCAGTCAACCCTTGGAGGTTTTCGTGAAGCTAGGACAACTGAGCTTAATCTTACAGTGTGAATAGAAGTCATGCCAGTGAATAAAGGAGGAAATAAGCATTCTGAGTAGGGGAAAGAGCATGTACTAATTTCTGAATTCTAAGAAAGCATGACATCTCAATGTAACTGCAGAAGTTCGGTATCTTAGAGAACAAGGTTTTAATTGGAGGAAAAGAGCAAGTAAGGATGCTAGGTAGAGAAAAAAGGGCCAATTTAAAATAATGATATCAAATTATATCTAATAAAATAATTATTTCCTAGTTCTTTACACCAAAAAAGGCCTATAAGTAATGAGAACCCTATAGTGATGAACACTCCCAGCACCAAATTTGTGATCTATAATAAAACAGTGAATATTTATTGAGTACTTAATATCTGTCAGACCTTGTATTGAGTGTTTAACATCTGTTATATCATTTCAAACTCAAAAAGTCCTATGTGTTAGGACTGAGCACACTGGGGTCAAGGTAAGTGAAGTTAGTGAAGTTACTGAGCAAATCTTAAATATATACTCATTTTCTTCCCTCTTTTTTCTTCCCACAGAGTCTAAGAAATAATAACCAGCAGACCTTGGAAATACATTCAGAGAGTCTGACTTCATAACATCAAATTCAGGGTCAGTGACTTATACAACTTTGTATCCCCCAGGCATGTGGTATAGAGACTTAGAAATTATAGATGCTCAATATTTATTGAACAAATGAATGTGTTTAAACTTCAACTATACAGTGTTGAGGCTACATATTTTTCCTTCAACTGTGCACAGACACACACCTAAACACAAGCATCATAGTCATTGGCCAACATACTATAATGTAGCATGGCTGATGTCCACCATTTAGCAGGATAATGGACAAAGATGCATCAATTTGTATTTCAAAAGAAGTACACCAAATACATAAAACTTTATATATCTTCCCGATAGCTAAATTATAGAGATAATGTTTAGAGGTTGTTAGGGAACCACATTATTATTCTGAAAATTGATAGATGAAAGACAAGAATCAAGCATTTACCACACCTTTCTTATACAGAATGCATTGCCGGGTAACTAAATAGTTAATAAGGAAAAGTTATTTTTTACAAAAGAACCACAGTTAGTAAACAGAAACAGAATGATAGAATTAGAAAAATAACCATTTTGCAGTCTTTAATAAAATAATGGATGTAGGAAACAATTATCAGTGAATAATAAAACCATGTAAAAGATTGTTAGAGAATTATATAATAGGACAGTCCGACATCATCTCAGACTGATCAATTTCAAGAAAAAATATTGGGAAAACCAGAAAATATGGTCCTTCAGTGTCTTAGAATAAGTTGTACATAGTAACACCTGTGAGGTCATTCTTAATAAAAGCAAAAACAAAATTGAACCTGAATATAATCAAATCTCTAGATTTAACTCTCTAATTATAGAAAACACATGAGATTATTATTGAAAATGCATGAGATGACAGAAAATGCAGGATAACGAACATGTTAAATCCACAAAGATAAAATTAGTCAACCTTAAAATGTGAGAAATTCTTCAGAGTAAAACTCAGTTTCTTCCATAAATAAATTGCATTTTTAAGAAAATAAGAGAAACATCTAGATTAAAAGAAACTGATAAATGTCAACTAAATGCAATGCATGACTTTTTTTTAAATCTTCACAAATACAATTTTGAGATAATTAAAGTAAATTGACCATAAATTTGAAATCAGATGATATTAAGAAATTGTTGTTCTCTTTTTGTTTGAGATGTATGTTGTTATATTTTATGTCCTTAATTGTTAGCTATATATACCTATTATAAATAGTATAAGTGGAGTGTGTTATCTGAGGTTTGTTTTAAAATACCCCAGTTGGTGGGAACAGAAGAAACAATGATTTCAGAAAAATTCTGGTTGTTGAAGCTTGGTGATGGATACATACTAGTTCATTATATTATTTTTTTACTGATTTGAGCACTATTTCTGTAGTAAATTTTAATTTTTAAATGGTAATTATTGATTCTGAGCTAATTATATTAGTTGTACTCAATAAATCATAGCTACTATTATAATTGAAAGAGGGAGAGCTGAAAAACAAAGCTGGACGAGTGAGTTTAAGGTAGTATCAAACAAAGGAGCAAATAAAGCGATCAGAGTGAGAAAAAAAAAAGACTAAAACTGGCCCAGTCAACACCAGTGAGTGGGCAAATGATCTATGCAAATACCAGATATAGAGGATCAGCATCTGTGGCTAGTCTATAGCCACAAACTTATACCGTCAAACTCAACATACCTAAAACTGAACCCACATTCAATTCCCAGAAATGTTTTACCCTCTTCTAGTTCTTATTTTAATTAATGGCAGAAGTCAAAAACCTAGCAGTTAACCCCAAATCTTTCTCCCCTTCGCCTCTTATTACTCTTGAAGTCATCACATAACATCTCTCAAATCCACTCACTTATGCCCATCTTGGGGATCTTCACTCTGGTCCAAGCAACACCTCTTTTTGCCTGGTTTACTTCAATATTTCCTAACAGTTATTTCTACATTTAGTCTAGCTCCCATCCCACATCTGTTCTCATCTCAGTAGCTTCAGTGAAATGTTTTAAATTCATGTATGATAACATCAAAACTCTGCTTCAAACCTTTTATGGATTATGATTGGGTCCATATGTATACCTTCATATGATAGTTACATCTCTACCACTTTAGGGCTGTAGCCACCCTAACTGTCCTTGGGATCCTTGAATATACCATGTTACTTCCACTTTGGAACTTTGGATATGACTTTCTCTCTGCCTGGAAAGCTCACAGTCCCACTGTTCTCATCACCAAGCAGACTTCTTCTAATCCTTCAGATGTCACTTCTCCCCGAAATCCTTCCTTGACTATTCCTCATGAAATTAGATGGGCACTACCATCTTCCCTAAGAGCTCCCTACTTTTCTTTTATAGCAACTTAAAAAGTCATTTAATTTACAAAAAAAAAGTTACTTAAAATATACATAGTTTAAAATATTATTAAAAATTACTATAATTAATGTATTATTTTAATAGATTGTATCCTTCATGATGGTAGAAAGTTCTCTGTTATGATTATTGTACTATCCCCATCTCTTAGGCTATGCCTAATAGCTGATGCTCAGTATATATTTGCAGAGTATTTACTGATCCTCTAATTCTAGTCAACAGAGTATTGCATTAACTCCATGTTAGATCATACAATAATCTCCCAAAATAGGATAGGGTATTTAAAATCCTATAATCTGGAGACACATAAAGAATGTACACCTAGAGTTAGGGAGGAACAGGTCTAAATGGGGTTTAATATTTAGGAACCCAGGACTGGCAATAAGACCACTACATATGTGGGCCAAAGAAGATAGTGGCCTATATTGTGAGGAATAAAGAAGTCTGTCGATTTAAGGAAATGAACTGTATAAAAGAAATTCATAGGACAAAATACATTTTAGTTATTCTTGTAAGCAGGCTCTGAAGATTATGAAAAATAGACTTGGGAGAGCAAACACAAAAGCCCTTAGAGAGCATGATGGAGACTTTCTAAGTTATTTCACTAGGAAGTCTGATGGGGGACAAGTGTAAAGCAAAATTCTTAATTAAATTGAACATGAAAAGTTGAATTCTGTCTGCAAGTAGGTGGAAAAGAATTATAAAAGGCCACAAGTGGTTACAAGTAATACAGAACCAAGACTCCCCAAAGACAAGAAGTCCCGTGTTAATCCTCTTTGTGGCTCCGAAAGGAGAGAGAAAAGATTAAGCCTCCTTGTGGAGATCATGTGATGACTCCCTGATCCCGGCTAGAGCCAGCATTTCCATGGAAACTTCTCTTCCTCTTCACACACACACACTGCAAAGGCTACTACCTGCAAAGGCTGCTCTGAGTCTCAAAAAAGTTGTATAGAGGAGCCTTGATGTTCTTCTAAATCATGAGACAAACTCTGGTAAAAAGAGGAGAAAGCAGAGCAGTCTGACATTTCAATATCACCAGGGTAGCGATGGCTTTCCCTGGAACCTCTCAGCTAAGGGTCCAAACACTAATGATTTCTTCAAAGGTTTCACTTTCTTTGCCTTGTTCTTTAAGTTCAGGGGACTACCCAGCTTTAGGTGTGGAGCAGGATAAGGAAGGAAGCCTCAGAGGGACAACTTTGACTTGATTCTCATTCTGTCACTCTTCAGCTCACAAAAAGACTCATCTTAGTTTAAGCCACTGAGTAAGTCTTTAAGCCACTCCATGGATTGGTCCCAAGTTTAATTTTCTATAGTGTGGGGAGGCTTATCTGAATCTAATGCTTCAACTCAGGAAGATGAAACACAGTTCCCACCTCTCCCCATTTCCCTTGCCCCAAGTGTGGACTCTATTGTCCTTTGTCTTTCCAACTTATGTTCATCCTCTCAGATGTTACCCTGGGGGCACTCCCTTGATAACATTCACATACTATTATCCAAAATTATGCAGTCCTTCCCAATATCCTCAGTTCACAAATGCATTCCTTCCATAAAAAGTTTTATGCACTTATTATCTGTGTTACTAATTTGAAAACTAACATAAGTGGTTAAAATTATATTTTTAGCCATACATTTCAATTTCCCTAGCTCACTATACGCACAGAGAAAGAACTCCTGAAAGAATTGAGATGATCAAAATATATTTGTTGAATAAATATATTACTCCTATTCATTTACTCACTAAACTGAGAATTCCTTTGCATGAGTCACATTGCAAACAAAATTTCAAATAAATTCCTAATTTCTAGAATTCATGGGTGAAATAATATGGTCACAGTGTTTTAGAGAGAGAGAGAGAGAGATAGAGAGAGAGATCTTTGGAATGGAATCTCCCCACAGTGAAGCAGATCACCCAGTTATTAAAGTGATCTATCCTTGGGAATAATCAGAAAATGCATCAAGATAATCAAAGTATCAGAACAATTTTTTTCTGATACTTCATATACAATATATAAAGTGAAATGTAATCAGATATAAGGAAAAATCTCTGGGCTGTGAAAAAAATCTCTGTCTGCAAAATTAGTTCTACAAATGTTGTAGCCTATTTCTGATCTCTGAGAAATATCCATCTTTTATCCATCATCTCTAGCACTTCCTCACCTTTCTTAATAAGAGAAGCTCTATTCCTGACACTGCTTCTCATTTGCAAATTCAAATTTCGTCAATTTTATAGTCAATTAACTGAGTTTGCTTAGGTCATGCATTATTATTAATTTTATTGTTAATATTCTAACAATAAGAATTAAACTATTAATGATGAACAGTGTGTCTCACTTTAACATAGGCCTATCCCACTGGTGGGATACATGCCAACTCCAAAGAAAAGTTAGTCATGTGCTTTTCAGAAGATGAAAGCTTAAGATAAAGACTGATGTGCTTGACGCTGGAGGTGGAAGTGGTATTATATAGGTCTTAGCCAAGACATGTGATAGTCACTGTAGGGATAACTGGAAAAAGAAGTCCGTGGCTCTGATTAACCAGCTCAAGTCGATCTTGTGTGGACTGGAGGAAGAATGCTGCTGGCTGTTTTATACTGCCTGCTGTGGAGTTTTCAAATCTCCACTGGCCATTTCCCTCGAGCCTGTGCCTCTTCCAAGAACCTGATGGAGAAGGAATGCTGCCCACCATGGAGGGGTGATGGGAGTCCCTGTGGCCAGCTCTCAGGCAGGGGTTCCTGTCAGGACATCCTTCTGTCCAATGCACCACTTGGGCCTCAATTCCCCTTCACGGGGGTGGATGACCGGGAGTCTTGGCCCTCTGTCTTTTATAATAGGACCTGCCAGTGCTCCGGCAACTTCATGGGATTCAACTGTGGCAATTGCAAGTTTGGCTTTTCGGGACCAAACTGCACAGAGGGAAAACTCTTGGTAAGAAGAAACATCTTTGATTTGAATGTCTCAGAGAAGGACAAATTTCTTGCCTACCTCAATTTAGCGAAGCATACTATCAGCCCAGACTATGTCATCCCCACAGGCACCTATGGCCAGATGAATAATGGATCGACACCCATGTTTAATGACATCAGCATTTATGACCTCTTTGTCTGGATGCATTATTATGTGTCAAGAGACACACTGCTCGGAGGGTCTGAAATCTGGAGAGACATTGATTTTGCCCATGAAGCACCAGGTTTTCTGCCTTGGCATAGACTACTTTTGTTGTTGTGGGAACAAGAAATCCAGAACCTGACAGGGGATGAGAACTTCACTATTCCATATTGGGATTGGCGGGATGCAGAAAACTGTGACATTTGCACAGATGAGTACATGGGAGGGCACCACCCAGCAAACCCTAACCTACTCAGCCCAGCATCATTCTTCTCCTCTTGGCAGGTAAGATGCACTGGACATACAATGTCAGAGCAGAAAGGAACCTTAGCAATCACTTCTTCAGTCAGGTCATTATAAATTTCCCTCCAGACTTACCCCACCTGGCATAGAAAAGGTACCTTGTTAAGAGCTCTCGGTGTACCTCATAATTTTCCTTTATAGCACATTTTAGATATTTGTGTGACTATTTGTCTAATTTCCTCTACTAGGTTTCTAAGCTGCAATGAACAAAGAGTACTTGATTCATTACTATATTTCACAGCACCTAGTATGGTCCCTGGCAAATGGCAATACCTCCTTACATATTTGTGAATGCATGAATGAATGCATATTTAGATGATTAAATAAACAAATGATCTAGGCCAGTGTTTTTGAATAATAAAATTATTATTCACAACAAAACTCATATGGTGTACAAATTAAAAATGCAAATTTCTACTCCTATTCCAGACCCATTGATCATAATCTTCAGCAGAAGGGTCTTGAGAAGGCATAATTTACTAAATGTCTATGGTGATTATTGTCATCAAAAAAGTTTGGGGAATACTTATTGGATTAGATATTCATTTTTTAATATTTGAGAATCCTGAAATTCAAATAAGTAAATGAAAACAGCTAATATTCATTGAGCATGTAGCATTTGTGAGCCCTGCTGCAAGTGTTTTTGTGTATTAATTCATTTAATATGCTTATTAACCTTTCCCCATTTTAAAGGTATAAAGGTATGGGGTAACTTGCATAAGATCGCACAGGTGGTAAGCAGCAAAAATATTTGTTTTTGGATAGTCCGGCTGCATGACTGCTCTATGCTATTTCCAAGGACATGACTGCTGTGATGTCTTTAGCTAAAGGATCTTGCCCATTCTGTCTCACTTTTTCATGAGACTGCAGAAGAAATTAGCTTTCTTCCCAAATACTTGCAAATTTTAGATACAATATAAGGGATTGCTACTTTGAAATAGAAATCCTATTTCTCGTATTCTGAATTTTTCATTATGAATTAGAGACAAAGTGTAACCAAAGAAACATGTGTTTAATTATTTATCATTTTTAAACCATAAAGGTAGAAGGAATGTTTTTATGCCTGTCTTCCAAAAATTTCTAACACAGCACTTTTGGCTAGCAATGTTTTATGAAATTAAGTCCAATATTCGAATGGGATGGGAAGAATAATGCACTTGATGCCTCATACTCTGCAGTTCTGAAACATAGGTGCTGCCCCCTCCCAAGTTCACATATCTTCCAAATGGAGCCTATTGAAGCTCATTGGAAAATGGCCACTGTATAATTTTTGGTGCCATAATGTAAGCTATTTACCAAAAGTAAGGAGTATATTTGTGCAGGAAAGGCTAGAAAAAATTTACTTGAAAAAAGTCTATTTCAATAAGCCTTAAGACCTCCCACGTTAATCTATAAAGCGCAAAACTCTCATCTAGCTCTGACATCCTCTCTTACTGCTGAAAATACTGCCAAGCTTGAATGTAGGATTTTCAGTCAGTTATAATGCTTTCCTTAGCTATGTGCTTCACTTGACCCAGAAAGGCTGGAGGGTTATCTAAATTACCAGAACAAAATTACAACAATCAAACTGAAGCTTAATGGATAGATACAAATTACTATTTTATTATATGAGGTGTATAGTACCCAGATGATACCCAGAATTATATTTGTGTTGTTTTTTATAATAATTTATTGATTATTAAGTGGATTTTTTTTCTTCTTAGGATTGTGGCCAGTTTTACCAGTTTCTAAAGAAAATTTTTGGGTCTAGTGTGTAAGCACCAGATTGGAATTGTTACAATATTAACTACAACCACGTTCCATGCTTTTAAAATAAAATTAGGATATAGAGAGGAGGAAAGACCACTTGGGGAAAGAAAAGCAAACCACAATTTAAACAAGGAAGGAGAACATTTAAAGGTGAACGTTTGGGGTCCACCTACTGTGTCTAAGTAGTGTCGAGGGATAATCAGTGGCAGAGATGACAGTCAAACTCGGCTCCATTGGCTGTTTCATTCTTCACACAGCCTCTCTGGTTACAGAGTCTATCAAAAATTAAGATCAGTTGCTTATATTGATTTAATTCAGTAGTTTTCAGTGTGAAAATCACCTAGGGAGCTTTTTAAAAACGTTTTAAAAAAATAGAACACTTGTGCAAGCTCCGCCCACCTAACTTTTTTATTTTTTTAAATTGATTTTTATTTTATTTAGGTTTTACTCATTTATATTTTCTCCCACCAACTTCTTGCCAGAAATTCAGATTCAGGTGGTTTGCTGTGAAGTACAAGCATCTGTATTTTTATAATAAAACTTCCTCATGTTATTCTAATATGCAGCCAGAGCTAAGAGTCACTGATTTAATGATTATGGAGATTGTTTTGGTATCTCTTTACCTTCATTTTACAAAAACACAAATTCTGTAATAAACATGCCATTAATATGAATGCTTTTGCCTGAATTGAACACTCAAATTAAGAACTAGACAATTTTGTGTGAGATAAAATTTGAATAGCTTCCAGACTAAGTTCATTAATACCTTCCAAATTAGCTAGACTGATAGCTCCTCTCATAGAAAGCCTTCATTTTTTAAATTAGTTTCAGATATCTTTTCAGTTGACACAAAAACGGAGGTTTTAGAGATTTGATAATATTTATCAACTGAGCAGAGAGAATGTCAATGGTATCTAGTACAGTGCCCACATTTTATAAAAGAAGATAAAGAGGGCTAAAACTGGTAGAATGATTTGTCCAAGGTCACCCATGTGAGGACAAAAACCAAGTGGCTCTGACTCCAAGCTATTTACTTCAACTGTGTTGTTCCCTATTTATAAGTATCCATTTAGTCTCAGAAGGGGTGGAACAAACCACTAATTTATGGATGTGTAATTTGACATGTAGTCATTTTGACTCCCTTAAAATTCATTTGCCCCAGACAACATGGACAGACACAGTGATGTAGTCCTTTTCATTTAGTCATAAAGAAAATATTCTATTAGACTTTTATGGATCCACCTGCCTTACTCAGATAGAATTTGACCCTCTCCCTTGGTGCCATAATTACATTTTTTACAGATTTATATCATAGAATATATAATTTTTCAGTACATATTACAGTTTTCAAATTTGTCTGTGTATACCAGATTGTTAGCCACTCCTAGGCAGAGATCATTTCTAAATATTACTGGATCCACAGAGCCCAGACCATAATATATACATGAAACAGGCTCTATAAATACATGCTGAATTGAACAAAATTTGACAGCAGAGAAATGTTAGCTCCAGTGCTAACATAGATTAAAAATTAAACTCTGCATGGGTGGATTTCTAGGACCTTAGACAATACTTTTTAATGCATGGCATTTTCCCCAATGCCAAGGACACAACAATGTCAATAGCAACCTCTTACCCAAATTCAGGGATAAGACATTTTGTGCATTCAAGAAAAAAAGGAAGAATACAATAAAGTATATCAAGCAAGTTACAACATAGCTGTTATTTAAATGAGATTAAGAATATTTACTTGGCAGAGTTTTCTATCAAATAAGATACAGTTTATAAGATAAAGTCAGATAATTAATGTTAGTTTTCTAAGAAAGCTTACATTTACAGTTCATGTCTTCTGTTCGTTCATTTATTTGTTGGTTTAATGACAAAAGCTTTTGAAGTAGAGGCCATGTTTGTCATCAATTAAAATAGTCCATTATTTTTGGAGGTGGAGGTTGCTTAATAACATTTAAGTACAAAATACCTATGCTCAACACAATTAGATCCATGTTATACAATCAACAGATAAGCTAGTCATTAAAAGAAAAGAGATATCAGGAATAGCTGTCATGATGAATCAAAAGAAATAGTGAAAAAATATTTCTCAGCTGATAGGCATGAGAAAATTGTGGTCAGGGAATTCACTCATCAGCTGAAAAGCATATCACAGGGAAGCAAACTGTGGGAAGGAAAAAAAGTCACATTTCAGCAGAAAGTCATGGGTTTTGGGTAACCATGACAACAGCTCAGTGAAATAACAGCTTCTCTTTTTTCTTTATGAAAAAGATTCTGTGGAATGTCATATGGTTTACATTTTTCCCAGATAAACCTCTAATGCCATAACAGAATCTTTGCTTCTGAAAGCTTTTAGTAGCTGACATTTTATTACTATTTCTTTAAATTTAAGAGAAAACTATATAGGTTCATCTATTTCTTCTTTCTATCTCCCTTTTTATCCTTTGACTTGAGGTACTTGATTTTTTTTTCCCTTAGCGTATGTTATAACTCACTTGTGTTGAAATAGAAAAAGAACAAAGTTGTTGTTAGAAGACCTGGGCTCAAATTCTACCTCTGCCACTTACCGGATGACACTGGACAAGTTTTCTAAAATCTTTGATCTTTGATTTTTCTCAAGAGAAAAAAAAATGAGGTGCAGTTATAAGTTTCATTTTCTGTTAATATGAGGACTAAATAGAATAAAAGCTGAATAGTGTAGGAAAAAGGGTATACATTGACATGAATTTTGAGTCACATCAACATGAATTTGAGTGGACTTTTATAATTTAGCCACAAGACCCTAAGCAAGATGCTTAACTATTCTGAGAATTCTTTCCTCTAAAATTAGAATAATATAGCTCGAAACATTACTGTGAAGGAATTCAATGAAATTTGTTCCTGCAAAATGACTTGTTTAGTATCTGACATATGTTTGAGTTTCCTGTGTGGAAAGAATTACTATATTTTTAAATGATATATCAAAGTTAGCAATTATAATAATGAATATTTGAACAGTATTATAGATCTAGGATTAAAAATGATTTGGTGGCTGTCCAATGGTCTTGTATTCAGTAATAATTATAGTAGTTGCCATTTTGAAACACTACACCTGGCACTATATTAAATGCTTTACATATGTTATATTATTTGAGCCTTGATAAATTTTTATAATCCCAATTTATACATGAAAAACTTAATACTCAGAACATAAGTAACTTGCCCAAGATCACGTAGCTAATAGGGTCAATATTGGAAACCATATTTTTCTGGCTATAGTCTTCATGATCATAACCACAATGCTAACAATTTCTCGTTCTCTGTCTCCTCTTCCATGTCAAATATAAAGACAATGGTTTGCAGTTAAGATTTTCGAATTATTTCTGGAACCAGGGTAGATTTCTTCCTTGTTCCTAATACCGCTAGTCATCTGAACACTTAGTCACTTGGCAGTTGGCATTTTAGGAAAAATAGTTTCATTCAAACCTCTCTAATTTAACCAAGTCTGCTGTAGGAGTCTTTTAAGCAGCAGGATCTTTTGAAAATATCCTGAGAAGGTTTATTATTCAAAGAGGAATGAAAATGATTTCATCTACATACCTGCTGTGGTGTCTAGCTAATCAAAATTATAAAGGCATCCAACACGTCAAATTCAGTGCAAAAGTTAGGTTAGTTTGATTCAACCATTCCTACACCATTAATAGGTGATAATAAATGTAGTGGATATGGCTTTGGAATCGGGGGACTGTGTTTTAGTGCTCTGGTTCTGACTCAGAACATCGTATGACCTTAGGAGAAGTCAACCAACAGTTCTAGTTCTCAATTACATGTGAATAAAAGGATTAAGGAATGTCTTGAAGTAAAAGGAAAACTAGAAACTGAAAATTTTTGAGTCAGGAACTTTTCGTTGCAGTTTCTTTTCCTGTATCATAGTACAGTTAAAGAAATTGAGACTTACCAAGTCTAAAAAATATATTCATTGTCACATTGCTAGTAAGTAAATGAGCCAGAATAGTAGGCTGCATCTACTTGAACCTGGAGCCCAGTTTTCTTCCTACCACGCAATGATTCAATTCTTAAATTATTTCTTAGTGACCAAAAATTAAAAGTAGCTTCTCTAAGATTTTCTTGTCTAACACAGTAGAAGCCATCGTTCTACGTGTTTGTAAGTATACTGTGATGTTTGCACAATGACAAAATTGTCTAACGATGCATTTCTTGAACATATCCCTGTCGTTAAGCGATGTATAACTGTATTAATCTAATAATTAGAAATATAAAGATATTAATCAGAAGTTCCAACCTTTATACCCTCTCCTCTTGACTCAGAGGTGGTGACAATGTCTTTAACACAAATGTGTTTTGTACAGATTATCTGTAGCCGACTGGAGGAATACAACAGCCGTCAGGCTTTATGCAATGGAACTCAAGAGGGACCATTACTGCGCAATCCTGGAAACCAGGACAGAGCCAGGACCCCAAGGCTCCCCTCTTCAGCTGATGTGGAATTTTGCCTGAGTTTGACCCAATATGAATCTGGTTCCATGGATAAAACTGCCAATTTCAGCTTTAGAAACACACTGGAAGGTAATCTCTTTATTTTCAATCACTTTTTTTTTTTTTTCTAAATTCATGTTTACAGTCTCTTATCCAAAATCCTGGACCCAGAGATGTTTGGAAATCCAGAATTTTCTGAGTTGAGTAAGGATATGTGTTGTGTGTATCTCTATTGACAATAACCCTAGCAGACTCTGAGCAGCACATCATAAGCCAACACATTAATAATGCTTCAGAGAAATGTATGAATATACCCACCAAGGGAATAAATAGAGACAATAGACAGCCCAATAGTGAATAAAGTCAAGTTTTTTCCACTAAGAGAGAGCAAAAAAAAAAATAATTCCATTTTCAGAGCTTTCTGTATTGTAAAATTATAGATATAGGACTATGGACCTATGGTATTTTCCTAAATTTTAGTGTGTGAAACGAGTCCATTCTTTTACCTATAATAAGGACACAACTCATATGTCAGGTCATCCTATTATCCCTCAAGATTTCTGTGATTCATTAGAGATTCCTTCTCACAGTCTTTTCTAACTCCTAGTTATTTCTCCTACAAATTTCATAATCTTGCTTGCATCTTCCATTCAACATCTATTCTTTCTTCTCTGCTCAGAGCTGACTCAGTCATGAAACCCATCCCATTCACCTCAATTTGCACTGGGGGAATAAACTCACAACAAACAAAACAGAACAAAACTCACTCAAGTCACAAATTAACAGGAGGTTTGGAAGGCCTACGTAGCTAATTCGTGGCAAAGCAGACAACTCAAAATTTAACACTAGACGTCCTACCTCCTGAAAGTCCTTTGGCAGCCTACCATGCAGACAAACCTTTCTCTCTTTTGTAATCTTTTTTGCCTTAATTTTTTTTCTTTTTGTTGTTTTACACCCTAACTTTTCTTGATCTACAATACAGAGCAGTTTTACTGTCTCATTCATTTCTCTCTTTATTCCAAACCTTAATCTCCAGGTTTTTTACCCAGAAGCAAGTTAAGCAATGAGAGTCCCATCCTGAAGAGGAATTCTGTTTGCCAGCTATTAAAATAGAAATTATGTTTATCCTTATACAGAAATATTAATGATTAACTTTTAAAGTAATCACTATATGCAAGGCATCGTGCCAAATACTTTGTATGGCATTATCTCACTTAATTCTTAAACTATCCCCCAAGAAGATTTCATTATTATTCCCACTTTGAAGACAGGAAACAGGATTAGAGATATTAGGTAATTTGGTTATAATTGGTCATTGAATAAGCAGCAGAACTAATCTACATCTAGATTTGTCAAGTACCAAAGTCCAGTTTCTTTCCATTGCACTGTAATTACCCAGAATGATTTGAGAGTTAATCAATTCTTGAAAGTGGACAATATCAATCTGGTCTTTCAATAAAATATGAGAAGGCAATACATAACACCAGGGATTGTCAGAGCCCATATTCCAAGACTAAGACACATAATTTGGCAGTTGCCATCTGGGAAAATTGGTGTGCCATTGGACTCTGCAGGGATTAATAGCAGTACTCCAAATGCTGGCGTTAGTGACCTTGCAAAGCAGGGCTTCATCTTTAAAGGAACTGGAGTACTTTGCAGGTTTTTCAGGCAGAATTTTCAGTCATGAGTGACAAAGTATGTACACTTTATTATTAAAGAACATGGGCTGGTTAAAGAAATAAGGCAAGGGAATCTCACTCCTCTAGGGCCTTAAGTCAAACAAAAAAAGTGGCTTAAGATGTGTCAACTGAGCCAGTGGTTTTCAAATGAAGTTCTAACACACACGGGTAAGTAGAGAACATCAGATTTATTGCAAAGAATTTGTTACTGCTAACAATTTATGTTTGTGAAATTCTTTTTTCAGTAATTTATCATTCACACACTCTGGTACACTTTCTTGAGAAGCAGAGAAAAAGCATAATAGCACATTATCTGGCACATAGCAGGTGTTCGGTAAATATTTGATAACTGGATACATAAATAATAACTAGGGACCTTCTGATTGCATCTAACCCATAACTTAGCTTATCAATGCCTGCTATATAAACTCCATGTCATGGTGGGAAAATGTTGGAAACCATTGATCTATCAACAAGCACTTTTCCTGATCAGGGATATGTTTTTAAAATATTTTCTTTAAACTTTTATTTAGAAATAATTTTAAGATTACAGAAATGTTGTAAAAATAAAAGTAGTACAAAAATTGTGTATATACCCTTTACCAAGATTCAGTTACTGTTTACACTTTATCCTGTTTGTCTCTCCCCGCCGCCCCAGTCTGAACCATTTGAGGTTAAGTTGCATAGATCGTAACTCTTTACTCCTGAATATTTCAGTGTATGTTTCCTAAGTATGGCCTCTTCTATAACCACATAACAATTTTCAACTTTAGTAAATTCTATATTTATATAATGCTTTCATGTAATCTGTTTATACTTCGGTTTTTTCAATAGACCTAATAATATCCTTTATAACATTTTTCCTCTCCAGAATAGGAGCCAGTCTAAGGTCAAGTAGCACTTAGTTGTCATGGTTCTTTAGCCTTCTTCAATCTGAAATGTTTCCATAGCCTTTTGTGTGTGTATGTGTTATGAGATTGACAATTCTGGAGAATGCAGTCCCTAGCCCACATTTTTTAATAGAATGTTCCTCTTTTTGAGTTTGTCTGGTATTTCCTTGTGACTGGACCCAGGCAATGTATTCTTAGTCAGAATTCTGCATAGGCAATTTTGTGTCTTTCTAAGAGGATATCACATCTGGAGGACATGATGACCATCTGCCTCACATTGGTGCTTAATTTTGATCATCTGCTCCAGATGTGGTCCAATTTTCCCACTGTATGATTTTTCCCCTTTCCAACTAATACACTGTCTACATGGAGACATTTTTCAAAATTATGCAAATATCCTGCCTCTCATCACAATTTTCTCCTGCAGTTAGCATCCATTGATGGTTACAAAACTATAACTTTCCAACTTCAACACTCCTTTTACATTTATTAGGCAACATTCAAGATTCTATTGTTGGCAAAAATTCTCCATTCCTTCTTTCTTTCTCTCTCTCTCTCTATCTATCTATCCATTAATGGTATAGCATAAAGGCTTTCTATTTTTTCAGTGGTATATAATTCAATGTTCTTAATTACCTTTATGCTCAATGGTCCCAGTATTTGTCCATGGGTATAACTTCAAGCTGGTTCTTATTTCTCTGTTTTATATATACATCATTTTTAAGCACTTTCTGTCTGGTGTAACAAATTACTCTAGACTTATCTTGTACCTACAATGCTCCAGGTCTACAATTAGCCATATCTTCAAAAATCTATGATTCTTTTCATTGGGAAGAATATTAAAGGCCAAAATCTGGGAGCAAATTTTGTTCACTGCAAGAGACATATATTATCTTACAATCTGGATAGGATGGGGATGAATTGTCACTTTTGATTGAACCTTACGGTTATTGCTTCCCTTTTCTCTTTTAGGCCTTGTGAAATGTGTGTAATGTACTTCCCATAGAAAAATTCTCACAGTTATTCCTTGGATGAAGGAATTGTTGTGTTTTCATCCACTGAACTTATTTATGTAACCTCAACTTCTTCTTAGATTTCAATGCTGAATTAAAGAGTGAAGATATACAATTTTTGAATTGTATAATGGAGACCTTATGTTCCTAGATAAAGCAAAGAAAAATAATCTCCATTATAAAAGGTGGTCTTCGATTAAAATAGGGGTCTCTGTGGAGTCTGAGGTATTCAATTCCAAAAGGAATCTTCTCTTGTACAAATCTATAACTATCCAGTGTGCCCTGTTTTCACAGTTTACAAGAGTGTTAACTAAATTAGCACTGTTGAGGGTGGGACATGGGGACTGGGAGTTCAGTAACATGGTCAAAGGCAATTAAACTGACTAGGTTTACATTTCTACTAGAATTTTTAAGGTTTTATGTCTTACCGTTAAGTCTTTTATCCACCTTGAATTAAATTTTGTATATGGCAAGGCATAGGGGTCCTGTTTCATTCTTCTGCATGTGGCTATCCAGTTTTCCTGGCACCATTTGTTGAAAAGGGCTTCCTTTCCCCAGTGTATGTTGTTGTCTGCTTTGTTAAAGATCAGTTGGTCATAGGTACATGGTTTTATTTCTGGGCTTTCTGTTCTGTTCCACTGGCCTATGTTTCTACTCGTATACCAGTACCATGCTATTTTGATTACTATAGCCTTGTAGTATAATTTGAAGTCTGGTAATGTGATGCCTACAGATTTGTTCTTTTTGCTTAAGATTGTCTTGGCTATTTGGGCTCTTTTTTGGTTCCAAATGAAGCATAAAATTACTTTTTCTAGATCTGTGAAATATGACATTGGTATTTTGATGGGGATTGCAATGAATCTGTAAATCACTTTGGGCAGTATGGACATTTTAACAATGTTGATTCTACCAATCCATGAGCATGAGATGTTTTCCCATTTGTTTGTGTCATCTATGACTTCTTTCATCAGTGTTTTGTAGTTCTCCTTGCAGAGATCTTTCACCTTCTTGAAGGCCTGTCAAATTCTTAATCATTAATTCTTAATGCCTTGTCTCCCAAAGCAGGAGGGTGGCAGGACCAGAATATGTTCATTTCCTCTGGTCATTAGAAACTCTCTAGTTAGCATGTAGTAATAGCCTCCTAGAAATTATGACTATTTGAACATTACAGGGCATTTTAATTCTTGCAGAAACACATTTCTTTGGAACCAGTGACATTGTTGAGACATCTGGGTGGTAGAGACTTACAGTTTTATATTTCTTTCTGAATGAATTTAGAATAGTTTGAAGTTTGAGGATATTATTGCTTTACACTCAGTAAACTTTTAGCAATAGCTTCAATAATGGTGTAACCTGGCTTCTCTCTGCAAAGAAAAAAATGGAGTGTTAGTCCTACTCAT
The DNA here is from genome assembly GCF_000956105.1 of Propithecus coquereli. NCBI lineage: Eukaryota > Metazoa > Chordata > Mammalia > Primates > Indriidae > Propithecus > Propithecus coquereli. Next base: position 6,287,284 of record NW_012141636.1, read on the forward strand.
GTCTTTATACATTTTAAATGACTCTTCTATCTCTTCTCTTTTCTACTCCCCTTCTCTAGTCATATTGGTATGCAATTTGTTGTTCTTTACAAATATTGAGAAAGTAAAGTAAATTTCTTTAAGGCATGTGCCATCTGTGCTCTAAATTAAAAGGTGCTGATATTATGTGCTGGCAAGCACTATCTTACTCAGCTTCTTTGGGTGAAGAGAAAGAGGTGGGGGGGGATTTTCTAGATTGGAGTAGGGCCCACTAAGGTCAATTGAAACACTGATTTCAAAGGCATATAAAACTGGATTTAAGTATAAGTTCCAACCATCTTCTCCCTCATTTATAAAACGTGTCTAATAATTACATGTTTAGGCTATTATGAGGATATAGCACTAGCTTCTACTATTATACATTCATAAGAAATGTTTCCCTTTCCCCCCCTGCCTTCTCTGTAATCTTTAATAGTTTTATTAATTTCTCTTATAATTTAGCATAGGTTATCAGTCTTCATGATATGCATTTATCAGTACTCAAGAGTTTTCATTTAATTTTTCATCATTTGAATTTACTGCTGTGGAAAATGTCCTTTTACTAAGAGATAATCTTATTTTTTCCAAGAATTCAATTTAAGGTACTAGAAAATCTTTATGGAACAAAATAATAATGCACCTCTTCAAATGGACATTTAACTTCTTTGGGACAAATCTTGGGGAAAATGCCACAAATTAGCAATAAGTACTGCAAAGAAAAATAGAACTCTTTTATACATATATTAATTAAACAAATATGAGTTGGAAGACTTCAGGCAAATTAACAAGGCAAATTAACAAGGTCTGACACATTTATAGGACTGCTTTGAGATCTTCTACAGTGATTGATAGCAAATATTTTGGTTTCGGGATCCATTTACAACTCTTACAATGTAGGGAAAACAATCAAGCTTTTTTTAATGTGGGTTATATTTATGTCTACTTACCATTTATAAAACTGAAATTGAGAAATTTTGAAAATATTGATTCATTAAAAATAGCAATAATAAATTCATTATATGCTAGTAAAAATAACATAATTTTTAAAAATATTTTCAAAAATACTAAGTGGAATGGCACTGCCTTATATTTTTGCAAATAGACTGTATCTGGCTTTTTATGTTTGCTTCTGCATGCAATACATTATGATTTTCTGTTTGGTTGAAGAACTTGAAGAAAATCTAGCTTCACATAATTGCATAACTGAAATGGGAAGAAGTATTTTTAAACTATGTTCAGACAATTGTAGATCTTTTTTTCTACACTAAAACTTCATAAGTGGCAATTTCTTGAAAGTTTAATTGCACTGTCAAATCTGAAATCTTATCAGTGAACTTTTTGTATTTGTTACATTAAAATCCATTGCTCTGTCCTGCATCACGAATGAATATTTACCCATGAATGCTTTCATAACATCATGCATGGGTCATTTGCAAAATATTGAGTTAAGCAGATCTTCCAAATGTTGAAACATCTAATTATAAAATATTCAAAAGTCGTATTCATTAATATCACCACTGATCTCATTAGAAACATCTTCAAGTATTGAGATGAGACTCTGTCAAGTTCGTAATGATGGAATCAAATTTTCTAAAATTCTAATTTTTGCTTGAAAGCTCAATTTGTATCATTGGGAAAAATATCATCAGTTGTTTTCTTTTAAGTGACAAACTTACTTTATTCACTTTCAAGAGAGTATCTGCCAAATGCCTAAGTCTCAACAACCAGTTATCTCTCAATTCTACATTCAAGTGAAAATTATATCTCATGAAAAAATAGTTATTTCAGCTCTCTAACAAACAACAATGATGCAAGTGCTTTTACCCTAGATGACCATATTTCAGAATGCAGCAGAAATATTTTATAGGTATATCCCATTCTGTCAGACAGAATATTAAAAAGACATGTAAAAAGGATAGAGTTTGCAAAAATATTTTTATTGCTTCATCAAGGGAATTCTTAAGTGAAACTGATATTCATTCATTTTTTTACTGCAGGTGTATGGGTGGTAAAGAATATAATGGGTACAAGTATAGTTGGTTGACACTGCCTTGATTTATGCTAAGACACCAGATTTACCCACCATTACTTTTGCACCGTTAGTGCAAAAGCAAACACAGAAAAAGAAAAAAACATATTTTAGTATTCTTAGGAAAATGGTTTTGATGTCACAGAGCCTCTAAAAGTGTTTCAGGCACTTTAAAGAGTCCATTGGACACTTTGCTAATCTATAAAACATTGTGATGGTAGAATAATTGAATTTTTTAAAATGAGGTCATCTGGGAAGACTATTAATTTCAAGTGTAATTCTTCAACTTCAGGGTGAAGTACAATAGAAGGTTTCTATCCAAGGGCATATTTGCTATATCAAAAGAGATGATGATTATGAGCATATGTTACTGGGAATTTCCTCTGGAGATTCTGACTCAGTAGGCCTGCCAGTGGGAGTGGGGATGTTTATGACCCCCAGAGAGCCACATTGATTCATTTCATTAGCCACATTGACTCACATGATGATGTTGAAAATGGTCAGAGTTAGTATGTATGTATATGTGTGTGTGTGTGTGTGTGTGTGTGTGTGTGTGTATTCACAACATTTGTTTCTGTATGATGTGCAAAATAATGGAGGGGGAGCAGATTTTGTAGAGCCAAATTCAGAAATATGGCTACAAAAATTTGCTATTTCCTGGCTTACATTCCTCTTCTTTGCAAGCTCCCTTACCTCAAGGACAGAAAAAAAAAAAGATGTCATTTTTATAAAATGAGATTTCTGTTTAGTAAAATCCCCAGTGTGAAAAGAGTGCTCCTTTTTCAATTTGTAAGTCTGACCATTAGCCTCTGATTCACATGGCATAAATAGACTTCTTTGATATCCAAAGGGCTTTAGCTATATTAAAGCAAGAAAATAATGGATATTTCTGTTTCCACTTTCATATGAGAAACAGAGATGGGGGAACAAAATTAAAATTTGTTGATCACCTGATATTGCACATATTTTCAAGCCAGCCATTTGAAGGTTGCAAGTACACAATGAGATAGATTTTGTTATGATTTTACAGATAAGGAAACTGACAGTCACATAGTTGATAAACACTCTTGAGTTGAGACTACTACTTCAAACCTATCTGACTCCAAGGCTGATATAATTCCACCTCAGCATAAAGTCTTTTCTAGGTTGCTAGGGTAAAACTTAGGACTCTGATACACTCCCAATCCTGCATCTGGTATATGACCCAACACTAATCACTCTGCTCAGTAGGAGTATCTTAGAAGAAATTCTTTCATGAAAACAATGAACTTTTTAGGTAGTCAAAAATACAGAAATATGACAGTCAATAAACTAATAAAAGTACACAACACAGACTTTTATTTTTGAGAAGGTGGAACAAATACACCTTTCCCTATTTCTCCCTCTAAATACAACCATAGTCTCTGGATATTATATATAAAACAAACAGAAGAATACGAATGGTGGAGAGAGGAAGGCAGACTATCCAGGGACCTTGGGACCTCATGACATTGTGGCAAGTCCCCTGGGTTTTATTTTTGCTTTACATATTCAGAAGATTGTCCAGGCATTATGGTGCATACTTGTAGTCTCGGCTACTTGGGAAGCTGAGGCAGGAGTTTCAGGGTGCCCAGGAGTTTCAGGGTGCAGTGAGCTACAAGCTATGATGATGTCACTGCACTTTAGCCCAGGCAACAGAATGAGACCTTATCTCAAAAACAAAACAAAAAAAAGCAAAATAAAAAAACAAAAACATATTTGGAGCTGAAGAAGCTGGGAACCTGGAAACATCAAGGGATATAGATAAAAATAAAACAAACAAACAAGCACCAATAAAAGCCTCTCTCTGCAGTCAAAGAACTAGGAAAGGGGCAGAAAATTTTTAAGCAACCCTACTCTACTCCATTCAAGCACAAAAACAGAAAAATGTGGTGCAATGTCAGCAAAGGTTGACGGGGGAGACCAGACTTCTTCTCTTGCCAGGCTGTAACAAGGTGTCTCAATCCCCTTCCAGGGTTATGTCACAGAAGGCTTAGTATGGAGCAGAGATTTGCATTCCAACCAAGAAGAAATGAACCACTGCCCCTACTTTACATGGAGGTCGTATGGGGCACCTGCAATTCTACCCCTACCTGACAGTAAAAAGCGTGACTTTCCCATTCCCTAATGGATTGGTATCAGAGGAGGCCTAGTGGAGAGTCGGGACTTTCATCAGGGTCTATTGGTGATGAGGGGACCCAATTCATGGTGTCAGCAGAAGCCAAGTAAAGAGCAATAATGAAGCATTCTTACCTCTGCTAGCCAGGAAGATATCAGTAGAGGCCTGGTGGGGAGTCAGTCAAGTGAGGAACCTGGACTTCTATTCTTGCCTGGCAGTAATGCTGCAGTGTTTCCCTTCCTCTGCTGAAATTGAATCAAAGAAAGCCAGAAGATTATAAAATCTTATAGAACAGAAGATTTAATAACATCTAGAGTCCCATAAAATCATACTCAAAATGTTTAGGTTTCAAACAAAATTCTATCATCATATCAAGAAAATTTCATACTTGAGTGAAAAAAGACAATCAATAGATGGTACCACTGAAATGACAGAGATAGAGATAGTTAGAATTATCTGACAAAGATTTTAAAACAGCCATTTTATGAATGCTTCAATGAAGAACAACTACAAACATACTTGAAACAAATGAAAAAAATAGAATGATGTAGGAAGAAAATAGAAGAGATAACAAAGAACAAAATAAAAACAAATAGAACTGAAAAATAGAGTAACTAAAATAAAAATTTCAGGAAATGGGTTTGACAGCAGAGTGGAGAGCAGAGAGGAAAGAATCAGTGAACTAGAAGATAGAAAAATAAAAATTAGCAAATCTGAAAAATAGGGAAAATAGACTGGAAAAAATTGGACAAAGGCTGGAGGACTTGTGGAACTATAAAAAAAGATTTTACTTTTGTGTCATCAGAATACTAGAAAGAGAGAAGGAAAATGGCAGCTCTGAGAAAGTGCTTGAAAAAATAATGGCTGAAAACTTCCCAAATTTGACAAAACACCTAAAACTATAGATTCAAGACACTGAGTGAATCTCAGTTTAGTTAAACCCACAGAAATCCACATCAAGAAATATCACTGTTAAACTTCCAAAAACTAAAGATAAAGAAAAAAATCTGAAAGTGGTAAGAGATTAACTATATATTCTCTATTGGGAAAAAAATGAATGACAGTAGATTTCTCCTCTGAAATCTTGGAGGCCAGAAGGTGGCACTACATTTTTCAAGCATTGAAAGAAAAGAACTGTCAACCCATGTCACATGACACGGGAAAATATTATTTAAGAATTAAGAAGAAATCAAGGTTTTCTTAGATGAAGGAAAACTTAGAGACTTTGTCACCAACAGACCTACCCTGAAAGAATGGTTAACAGAAGTTTACTAAATATAAAAGAAATGATTAAAGAAGAAAGTTTCTTAAGCAAAAATATGGTAAATCCAATATATTTCTTTTTGTTGAGCTTTCTAAATTGTGTTTGATGGTCAAAGCAAAAATAATAAAATTTTATGTTGTGTTTCTAAATGAACATAAGGAAAATATTTAAGACAATTATATTCTATATCAGAGAGGGTAAGAGGAATATAAATAGAGATGAGTTCTCTACACTTAATTTGAACTGGTTGAATGATGATGACAGCAGACAGAAAAAGTATGTAAAGATAATGTAAAACTTAGAGAAATCACTAAATCATACAAAAAGATACATTCAAGAAAACTATTGATAAATCGAAATGTAATTAATGAAAGCATTCCAGCAACTCAGATGATGATAAGAAAAATAAAACAAAAAATTATAGATATAACGAACAGGAAAAAATAAAATGACAGGTTTAAGCATAACAAAGCAATAATTATATTAAATGTAAATGGTTTAAAAATGTGAATTAAAAGACTGATATTTGTATATTAAATGTTTTAAAAAATTACCCAACTACAGCCAGCCTGCAGGAAACTCACTTCAAATACAACAATATGCAAAGTTTGAAAGTTAAAGAATGGAAAAAACTCATAAAATATTAATGGAAATACAGGAAGATCTCACAAAAATCAACTCATGCTGGGTAACAGATTTAAACCTAAGGAGTGAAACTATTAGAATTCTAAAGGAAGATGTTGGAAATAGT
>NW_012141636.1:6296578-6344150 GCF_000956105.1 Propithecus coquereli
GTTGTTTTAAAACTTTCATTTGGTGCTACTCAAAGATAAAATCTTGAAGACCATTGCTATATAGAACATTGCTCTCAGTGACGTATGATTTATTGCTACACAGGAAAGGCAGGAAAGCCATTGTATTTAAGAGCATACACTCTATAATAAAACAGGCTTCTGTTCTAACCTTAATGCCCCTCCCCATTTGTTCTTTAACCTTAGACAAATTTCTTTCCCTCTCCAAATCCTCCTTTCCATGTTTGTAATAATGTAGGTACTAAATTTGTAGGATCACTCTAAATGTTATATGAAATTAATCATGCCAAGCTCTTAGAAAAATGTCTAGACATAATAAGTGTCATGCATATATATTCACAGAAGCTGTCATAGACAAGAGGGTCCAGAGGAGAAGGACATGCATGTTCTTAGTCTAACCTTCCAGAGGGATCAGGGGTTGGTATGATATCTGAGAATGACTAAAATAAACTTAAAAATAGGGAAAAGGAGGGAAAAAATCACCAGCTGAGGAAGTAAAATAGTATTGAGCCAAAATAGGTGAGAGAATACAGGACATCAGGTGCAAAAGTCAAGAGCTATACCTTTAAAAATGAAGAGATTGACAATAAAATAGTTCTACTCATATGAAATAAAGCTGGACTTCCTCTGCCCAAATCCTAGTGCCTTCACTGTTTTTATCCTAACTTTGGTTTAGATTATAATCTTATTCACAGTTTCCACTTGCTTGATATTTCTGAATTCTGAAATTCGATAATATGCCCTTAGCTATATTCCTCCAACTTGGGGCCTGCTTACAGTTTAACTTTGTTACTCAAACTTCTTTGTCTTGTTTTAACTTTCAGTTTTGTCTGGATGGGCTCTATAAATATATCTTACTCTAACTTTTCTTAAGGGGGATGTGAAAGAGAACACAAAATATTGAGAGCTCATTTCTTAATGCCTAACTCATATGAATTAAAATTTCAACTCTACTTATGTAGCGTTGTTAAAGTCAGAACTTCTCTGAACCTCAGTTTTCTTTCCAATGGGAGTAATAATTTCTAATCAACAAGGTTGCTATAATGATTGAAGGACATAGGTCACAAGAAACATTTAGCACAATTAACATTTAGAAAATAATATCTTTTTATTATTATTCTCATTATTATTATTCCTGATGCAATGAATGGAACCATTTATTGAAGCTCTGATTATTTTTGAAATGAATATTCTGCAAAATCAAACACGTTATGGCCTGGTATCAAAGATGATACTGTCAAAGATGAATCGAAATGTAGAAAGTCACAAATTGTATGCTTTCTCTGGAGTCAGAAACCAAAATTAAAAGTATTCTCCAGAACTGGAAAGCAAGAGGACACAAAACAGGATGGAAAAATTTGCTCTGAGTGCTGTTACAGATTGAAGTGAGAGTGAATAGATGATTATTATAAAATGCTCTTACAACTTTTCTATATTGAAAGGAGGAATAATAGAAGCAAAAGGAGAGAGCACAAATTGGGTTAGCCTATTTCATCTGGTTAATCCATCCGTTGTACCCAAATTAAGGCCATTCGATTAAACAAAGATTTATTGAATATGCACTGAGTATGCAGAATGTAAAGTATCCCAACACAGAATTCATTTATTATTGGTTTTATTATTTTGAATCATGTTTTTAATTATTTTTGTAAATCAATGAGATAAACACTTGGATTTTCAATCATTAAGGTAAACTAATTTGTTTTTTACTATTTCCTTTTTACCACCAGGATTTGCTAGTCCGCTTACTGGAATAGCAGATGCCTCTCAAAGCAGTATGCACAATGCCTTGCACATCTATATGAATGGAACAATGTCCCAGGTACAGGGATCTGCTAATGATCCCATTTTTCTTCTTCACCATGCATTTGTTGACAGGTAGGTTGATACTGCTTTATAAATTATGTGCATTTTGGATGTAAACATAGTGGATATCTATCAAATGTAACTTTATTTATTACATAAAGGCCACAAAATTGCGATGGTCTATTGTCTCAGGTTCAACCAAAAGCAGATCCTACACTAAGGATTTGTATGCAAATGTTTTATAAAAGAAGTGTTTTATTAAAGATAAACCAGTAAGGAAGTAAGGCAGGATAAGATAGGGGAAAAAGCCAAATAAGGCTACAATTTTAGTTTAAGTACCAGACTCCACTAGATCTTGGTAGAATATAAAGTACATCTGTTTGTCCTACCTTAAGACAAAGGAGATGAGTCTTTATACTCCCATGCTAAATAACCATTGGCTACAAGTTGCCCTGCAGTAGAGGATATAAAACTCTGAGTCATTAGCCTGATTCTGGATAGGTTCTGTGGCTCCAGTGCCCAAAGGCAGCCTTTTAAAGGTTGCAGGGGCATTTAGTTAAGAGGAAAGATTGAAGAAGCAGGGAGGTGGGCACATAAAGCTGGTACAAGGGATTTAAGGCCATCTGGGTAGGGCACTAAATTACTACATCTCTCATCAATATATTTTTCCCCTCTGGAAATTTTATTGTTATTTCTTTTTTTTTTTTCTAACCTAAGACCCTCATATATAAGGAAGTACAGACTTTGATATTTCCCATTAGCCTGAACACTATATGATTAATTCTCCAGACAGAGTGCACTATGGCCCCACTGTCCTATTTAATGTGATTTAATTCTCTTGGAGCTTTTATTCCCCTTATTAACCCTCTTCCATTACATGTGTAATGTCTTAGCCATATTAGGTTTTAGACTTAATCATAGGTGATGATAGCAGAAAAGAAAGTACACAGAGGAAGGTCAGCTGTCTGTTTCCGAAATTTTTCAAGAAGAGAGGAGAAAATAAAGCATCAAATCACAACAAATGCTGTAGAATTCTTTCTTTTTCCCCTCTAAGTTAATTTTCTCACAACAGCTAATGAATGAAAGGCACAGATCACAGATTTATACCTGCCATTAAGGTAACACTATCATTTTCTTTGGCAAAAATGAGAGGCACTGTTTTTCCTGTTTTAAAGATAGGGAAGCTTAAACTGAGAATTATGTGTTTTACTCAACTTACTACCCTCCTCACTTTACTCATGTCCCCAGGAACATGGACATAATATCAAACAAATAAAAAAGTGACCATTAACCTGGAAAACCATTAGGCAGATTTTTATTGCCTTTATAGCATCTCTCATATAGTGGGAATTAAGCAATATCCCATGTTATGTTTCATTCAGACATCAGGTTATAAGAATGTGTAAGAGCACCAAAATTATGATAGCAACACCAACATCACAACCACCTATACTCACATATAAAGGAGAGAAGTAGAGTGTTGGAATAAAATATTCCCAGAAAAGGGAGATTGAACATTTTTCAGGTGTCATTTCATATTGTTGTCCTTGTGAATTTTTGGCATTTTCAAATTTCTAGAATCATCCCATAAACTCTAAAGAATTAAGGATGACCACTCTTGCCACTTCCATTGAATATAGTATTGAAAGTCCTAATCAGAGCAATTATACAAGAAAACGAAATAAAAAGGCATCCAAATAGGAAAGGAAGAAGTTAAATTGTCTCTACTTCTTGATAACAGAATCTTACATTATACATAGAAAATCCTAAAGAATCCACAAAAAAAAAAACCTGTTAAAACTGATAAACAAATTAAGTAAACTTACAGAATACAAATACAACATTCAAAAATCAAGACAGTTTCTATACACTAATAATGAACTATTTGAAAAATAAATTAAGAAAACAATCCCATTTCAAATAGCATGAAAAATAAAATAAAATACTTAGAAGTAAATTTAAACAAGAAAATGAAACACTGGAAACTATAAAACACTGATGAAAGAAATTGAGGAATACACAGATAAATGGAAAGATACCTCTTGCTCAAAGATTAGGAGAATTAATATTGTTAAAATGTTTATATTACCCAAAGCACTCTACAGATTCAATGCAATCTGTATCAAAATACCTAAGATATTCTTCACAAAAATAGTAAAATCAGTCCTAAAATTCATATGAACCAAAAAAAGAAAAAAAACTTCAAATAGCCAAAGCCATTTTGGGCAAAAAGAACAAAGCTGAAAGTATCACACTACTTGATTTCAAAATATGCTACAAAGCTATAGTAATTAAAACAGAATGGTACTGATATAAAGACAAACATATTGACAAATGGGACAAAATAGAAAGCCCAGAAATAAATCCAAACATTTACTTTCAATTGATTTTCAATAAAGGTGACTTTCAACTTCCTCTATCCTTTTCCCATTGTGTGTTTGTGTCACATCGTATCATGTTGAGACAACTGGTTATCCACATGCAGAAGAATGAAATTAGACCTTTATCTCACACTATATACAAAAAATTAGCTCAAAATGAATTAATGACTTAAATGTAAAGCCTTAAACTGTGAAACTACTAGAAGAAAACATAGGGGAAAAGCTCCATGACATTGCTCTGGGTAATGATTTTTTTGAATATAACCCCCAAAGCACAGTCAACAAAAACAAAAATAAGTAAATGGGATTACATCAAAGTAAAAAGTTTCTGCACAGCCAAGAAAACAAATTAGCAGAGTGAATAGAACAAGTTTTGAAACAGAAGAAAATGTTTGCAAACCATACCTCTGATAAGAGATTAATATCCAAAATACATGAGTAACTCAATTCAATAGTATACAAAAAAATAACCCAATTAAAAAATTGCCAAAGGATATGAATAGACATTTCTCAAAAGAAGACATAGACATGACCAACAAGTATAGAAAGAAATTCTCAGCATCACTAATCATGAAGTTTTTACTTTGTGGTTACCATCAGCTTACAAAAAATCTTATAATTATTACAGGTTAATTTGACTGTATACTTACTTTAATCAGTGTTTTATATGTTCATAAATCTTTGTAATACTAATTAGCATTATTTTCTTTCAACTTGAAGAACTCCCGTTACCATTTCTTACAAGATAGGTCTGGTAGTGATGAACTCTCTCAGCTTTTGTTTTATCTGAGAAAGCCTTTATCTCTCCTTCATTTTTGAAGGGCAACTCTGATGGGTACAGTATTTTCAGTTGGCAGTTGTTTTTCTTCAGTACTTTGCTATATCATCCCACTCTCTCCTGACCTAAGAAATCCCCTCAGAGTTTTATTAAAACACCCTTAAATGTTATTTCTTCTTTTTTCTTGCTGCTTTTATATTCCCCTCTTTGTCCATGATTTTTGACACTTTTATTATGATATTTCTTGGTGTAGTTTTATTTAAATTACAGCTGCTTGGAGATCTTTCCTGTTTTTAATATTTGTATCTTTCTCTAAATTTGGGATGTTTTCTGCTAGTATTTCTTTAAATAAGCTTTCTACACCCCTTGTTTTTCTCTTCTACTTCAAAAACTTCTATAACTTCAACATTTGCTGACACTGTTCCATAAATCCTGTAATCTTTCTTTATTCTTTTATATTTTATCTTCACTGACTGTATATTTTCAAATATTCTTTCTTCGAGTTAACAGATTCTTTCACCTACTTGACAAATTTTTCTGTTGTATTCTCTATTGCATTTTTCATCTCATTCATTGCATTTTTAGCTCCGGAATTTGTGTTTGATTATTTTTGCTTTGGGTTTTTTTTTGTAATTTTAACCTCAAGTTTCTCATTTTGATCATTTATTATCTTCCTGATTTCATTGAATTATTTCTCTGTAATTTTTTTGAAGTTTGCTGAGCTCCTTTAAAACAATTATATTGAGTTATTTGTCAGGCAGTTGTTATATTTCCATTATTTGGGGTGATAATTGTGTTCTTCTAGTTGTGTTATGTTTCCTTGGCTTTTCATGGTTCTTGTTGCCCTACATTGATGTCTGCACATTTTAAGTAGTAGAGACTTATTCCAGTCTTCAGATTGGCTTTCTCTGGGAAAGCCCTTCACCAGCCAGCCATTCCAGAGATTCTGAGAAGTCTATCTGGTGTAGTCAGAGGGTGAGCTTGCTCCTGGAGTCCTTGGGCAAGCTGGTGTGCTGCCTGGGCCAGCAGGTAAACAGAACTTATATCTTGATCTGTAGGGTTGTCCCTGAAGCCTGGGGCTATGGGAACCAGCCTGATGCTGGGGAAAATTCACAGTCCAGAGCCCCCAGGCCTGTGTGGCACTGGGGCTGATCTGGAACTTGGGGCTGATGAAGTCAGCCTAGTACTTAGGTAGGCCTAGAGACTGAGTCTTCCAGGAAAGCAAGAAGCTTGGGGCTGTGGGATCTTACTTTGTGCCAGGGCAGGTTTGGAGGCTCAGTGAGTAGGTACTGGCCTGGATCCTGGGGCTGTGGGTGCTGGCCTAGTGTTGGGTGAGCTTGGGGCCTCCATCTGAGAGGCAAGACTGAAGGCTAGGTTCACATAGGCTGACCTGATGACTAGAGCTGTGGGTACTGGCCTGGCACTGGGGCAGGCTTGAAAGCTACAGCTGTGAGGGTCAGCCCAGTGCTGAGGGCAGTCCAGAGCCTGGGGCTGCTGAGGTTGGCCTGGCAATGGGGCATGCCTCAAAGCTGTCTCTGGTACTAGCCTAGAGTCTGTGGCCATGGGGGTCATCCCAGCTCTGGGTTTTATGGGAGTGGTCCCAATTTGGGGGTTCAAGGCAATCTCCATTGCTCACTTTCCTTTCCATCCCCCACTTGTAGGGTGCGTGTTTCTGTGCTGTGCTGCATGGGATTAGGAGAGGGGTGACATAGGTAATGTAAAACTGTTCCTCCTACCTTGTTCAATGCATATTTTCTCATGTCTATGCTATACCCAGGTGCTGTAATCTCTCACCTGGTTTCCTTAGGTCTTATGAAGTTATTTTCATATGTGCATAGTTGTTTGAATTGTTTTTTCTGTGGGGAGATGAGCACTAGAGAATCCTATTCTGCCATCTTGCTGATGCTTCCACTCAATTATTTTTTTCAAGTCTTGAAAAGAAAAATATAATATCATTGAACATTATGAACTTATTTTAAGATTTTATTGTGTTTCTAGACCATCGGACATGGTTCTAGGCATTGAGGAAACATAATAATAAGACAGGATTATTGGTCTGAAGAAGCTTAGTCTAGTGGAAAATATAAACAAATAAACAACCACAGTATGTTATGATTTATGTACAATCATGAGAGAAAAACTGAGAAAGCTACACAAAAATTACGACATATGGGCTGAGGCCTGGGAAGCACGAGGCCCACAAGACAAAAGTAGATATTTAAGGATCAGGAATACAATTTCTTTCTCATTGAAACCAATGACACACTGGAAGTATGAACTGAAGAGGGGAAGGGAGGCTTGGCTTCCAAAACAAGGAAAAAAGCCTCAAGGCTAATATACATAGAAAGTAATAGGATTCCGGTGAGAAACTAGTCTGCTATCAAAATGTGTTAATGTTGGGCAAAGAAAGGCTCAAACTAATTCTAATTCTACTACTTTTAAGTAAAAAATAAAAATAAATCAGATACTGGATCTAATATCATAATTATTAAAGAAAATATATATTTAATATTTACTATGTATTATGCAATATTCTAAATTCCTTATACATTTTAAGTTAATCAATACCAATAAATTGATAATGTGTAGAGAGCAAAAATTTTCTCCCATTCTGTAGGCTGTCTATTCGCTCTAATGATAGTTTCCTTGACTGTGCAAAAGCTTTTTAATTTGATCAGATCCCACTTACTTATTTTTGTTGCAGTGGTAACTGCTTTGGGGATTTTCTTCAAAAATTCTTTGCCCAGGCCGATGTCTGAAAGGGTCTAGCAATGTAGAGGGGAAGGGCATGCCTCTAACCCTCACTTGGGTGAGGCAAAGACATAAAATGTAACCAAAATGTTTGTACCCTCATCATATCCTGAAATAAAAATAAAAATAAATTGATAATGTAGGCTTTAATATTGTCCCTACTTTATAGATTAAAAAAGAGATATGGAAAAGTTTCATAACTTGCCCAAAATTATATAGCTAGTAAAGGACAGAGTTAAGAGTTAAATGATGCAGACTTATCACAAAGCCATGTTCTTAACTACTATGGACAATTCCTTGGGAAGTCAAAAGATGAGTCTCCTGTGAACTGCTTTTACATTAAGGAGAGATAACTTTCATTAAACTTCATTTAGTCAGCAAACGTTTTAAGTTCTTACTATATTCCAAATACCATGCCAGATACTATGACTTTCTTATTTATTGAGATGAATAAAAATGCCTGACCTCCAAATGTTTGTAGTCCATCAAAAGAGACAGAAAATAATAACAATAATCATAGCAATATGGTACAGCCTATATAAATATATGAAGGGTATGTAAATCCAAAGAAGGAAGAGCTTAATTCTGCCCTGAGAATTAGAAAATGCTTTCTAGAAAAGGCTATGCTTGGATTGATTTTTTAGGGATGAGGAGAAACTACAGATGTGACAAGGGAAGTGTATGTCATATTTAGGCAACAGAATAGATACAAAATAAGAGAGAAAAGCATATTGTAAAAAGTTCAGCTGGGCTGGAGAACAGGTTCCCATAAACAAATAGAGGGAACATTAGGATCAGATTTGAGGGGCCTGATATGCTCTTGATTTCCTTGGCTTTAAAGATTATATTAAAATATTTTGGCTTTAATTTTTAAAAAATAAAGAAACAAACTGGGGAAAATTACCTAAAATCTATTCTACCACCTAAAAAATACTCATAAAATTCAAAAAGTAGAGAAAAAAACAAAATAAAAAAATAAAAAAGTCTTACTCCATCATTCTATTCTTGTGTTTATAGAAAAAAATGTGTTTATTTTATATACATTAAAGAATTGTATTTCCACATAATTCTGGGTTTTTTTTTACTTAATAATCTATCTTAGATACATTTCCACATCAGTCCATGTAGATCTGTTCTATTCTTTAACAGGCATTTTGATTCTCTCTTTCTCTCTTTTATTTTTGGCTAAACAATATAGATATATACACACATATGTCTATATCTTTGCTAAACAACATGAATATATATTTATATGTACACACACATATATATATATATATAAAGAGAGAGAGAAAGAAAGAATTTGGGGGCATTTGTGAGTATAACTAAAAAGCAAATTTTTAACATTGAAATTGGAAGGCGAGAGGTGAAATACATTTAAAATGTTGGTAGATATTTCCAAATTGCCTTCCAACAATGGTTGTATCACCTACATATCCACAACCAGAGAATGAAAGTCAGTCTGCCACCCTGTACCTTCCCTTCACTAGCTGCTGTCGACTTTATTAAGCTTTGTTACTCTGGTCAGTAGGGAAATATTCATTTGAATTTCTCTATTTCCTATACATGGTATTGAATACTTACATTTTCTTTTTAAATTTCTGTTTCCATTCTTTATTATTTTATATTAGGTTTATTTGTCTTTTAATTACTGCACTGTATAGACTTTTCATAATTTTTTTAAATTGGTTATTTTGTTATAAACATTACAAATATTTTCTCCAGTGGTTAGTTATTTTTTAAAGTTTTTGATAATCTTCTTGCTATTCGGAAGTTATTGTTTCTCATATGGTTTATTTTATTCAATCATTTATCCATAGCTTCAGGGTCTTGGACTTTTTGTTCTTCGGTATTCTTGTGTGTTAAAAGGAAGGATTTATCTAAGTCTCTAAGGTCCTTCCTGGACTTTACAACACTGTGGATAATGTCTTTTTGAAGAAATGACAGTAGAATGTGTTAGTACAATTGTAGGGCTTTAGTGGATTTTTAGTGACAGCTTAATTATGTTTTTAGCTATGATTAATAGGTAAGTGACAAAGAGATAAGTCCAATTTATAGTTAAAATTATTTTTCTCCTCTATTCAGGTTAAAGTCTGAAAAGGGACTCTGATCCGTTTTCAGATTTGTAAAAAACTTTCTGTCAGGAGAGAGGCTTGAGGAGGTTGAAGAGAGAGGGTTGAATACTCTAAGAGAAAGAATGGGTTGAAGAGTTATTTATTTTGTTTCTGTAAAAAGATCAGATTTAGTAGAAACTAACGACAGGGGCATTTGAGTTTTTAAATCAGCCTAACACTACAACAGCCTGATCTATTCTGATCTCTACTCTATCCCCGGGAATTTAGATAAATCATGTGGCTTTTTTGAGTGTCCCTTTCCTCTTCTCTAAAATGGGAGTCTTTTTGAATAAGTCCAGACCAATTCACAAGTTATATAAATCACACAAGATATGAATTTAAATGCTCTCTATAAATAGTAGGCGGCATAGTGTGGTAAAGGATTAAAGGGTCAGACAGAACTAGACTCGGATATGAGTCAGTTAACCACTCAGTTATGGAGCCTCTGATCTGCGTAATGGAGATAATGTAATAATACCACCTTGGTTGGGAGTCAACCAAATAGTATTAGAAATATGTAGTTGATAGTCAATAATAGGATGCTATAATAATTATTATTCTCTGACAATTTGAATAACTGTTTTTCAAAAAGTCACTCTCAAAAGTTTAGAGGTTTTAGATGATTTCACAGTGAGCACTGCAAAAGAATACAGTGCTTTATTGGAACTTAAGGGTCCCATTAAAGTGATGTAAATATTACTGGGGAACATTAATGTTTTAGAAGATTCCCCTCTCATTGTTATTTCTATTCTTTCCACATTCATTTGAGAAATAGTGATTTAGCATGTATTAGGCACTCATTAGACACTTCAGCTTCTGCATCCTTCCTAAAGGAGTGTGTTAATGTGCATGCAGCTAGGGGTTCCACCTATGTTTATAAGCCAAGAAGTTGTTCAAGCATCACTTTGTCAGTGAAGCCTTCTCTACTTCCCCAAGGCACTTACTCCATTCTTTTGGGTCTCCAAGAATTTTTGTGCTAATCTTTTCTATACAGCTTAAGACATTGTATTATAATTGTGCAATTACTAGTTTATATAACAAGATCTTGAATTATTACTTCAACTCTTATTTTATCTATCATATCTTTTTATCTATATTCTCTGTACTGTGGGTAATGCCCACACATAATGTTTAGTTGAAAGAATAAATGAAGGATAACAAGGTTTAACTGCAGTGTGCTAACTAGCAAACTAGCTAGGAAAAGTAATTTAAATATATTCTCCACTGCCCATTCACAAAGTAGCCTATAAATACATCTAGTGAACTCCTACATGCAATGGAAAATTCAAAACCATTAAAATGATGTATATTTATAATAGTTGAGTTTTTAAATGTTTATTATATATTATTAAATAATAAAGATAGGTTGCAGAATAGGATGTTTAATAGTATTCCATTTTGAAAGCATATGCATGTGTATCAACATATGCAAATATGTCTATTAATAGAGGCAAGAAGGAGGGGTATTTAAAAACGTCGATAATGGATCTCTGGTTGGTAGAATTAGGCATGAACCATATTTTTGTGTGTTTTTCTTAACTTTTTTGCAATAGGTATATATATACTTTTTCAATAATACCAAAAAAAGAGTCAATTCCCAAAACTAAACAAAAAGTTGAGAGAAATGTGTAATCATTTGCTTACAACTCATAAAGCTTCTTAAGATTTTGTTTGTTTCCTTTTAATCTATTTTTATTAAAGTAGTTGCTAGTGACTCCTATCTATTTCAGAATCCTGTCCCTCATAGATTTATTGAATGAAGAATTCTATTAGGCAGTTGATTTCTAGGTGCTACAATTTTCCTGACACACTGTGTATTACTGTCTGTCCAGCAGCAGCTTCTGAAATGCTCTCCCATCTTAGCACAGCCTGCCCTTGATAAGCGCCCCACATTCAATGGCTCCAATCACCTCCTTGTTTCTGCAGGTCATCAAATTCCCCTTTTGGTAATTCTCCACTTGGAATTAACTCTTGAAAATCCATATTTCACTTTTATGTGTCTTACTTTGTCTTAGGCTATACATTGGCTAGTAAGCATGAGCTTTTATGCTTATACCTTCCTCAAGAAGGAAGTAAAGGGTTGGTACTGACTGGCTGGTGCACTGTGGATAAATGTCAGAGCAGCAGAAAGGGGGCTTTAGAAATACTTCCGTTTTCTTTGCACTTAACTACTCAAGAAGGGCTTACCTAAATAAAAGCAAGCACACTTCTGCACACATGCATTCATTCATCTTAACTCAACAAACATTAAATACCCTTTATGTGTCATACTCTATATTAGACCATGAGGATGCAGCAATCACCAAATGCTGTTCTTCTCTGTCTAGTGTCCCTTTGTGCAAATATGTAAATAACTAAGTAACCATAAAGCAAACTGCAACTTATGCAGTAATAGTGGCTTAGTATGCCAGGTCATTTGAGAGTGACAAAAAAGAGCACCAAGGAAGTGGGGACCACAAGAGTGGTCCTTTTCAACCCCTGAATCTGCAGTACCTAGCACCATGCCTAGTGTATTAATAGAATAGATATTCAATGAATAGTTGTTAGATTCTGTTGTTTAGAATACAATTATGACTGGTGGCTTTATGAAGAATGAGTAGGATTTTTATTTCTGACATCTGCATGTAAAAATATTCAATCCATTGGGAACAACACAAGAAAAGCACAGATGTATGAGGTTAAAAGAAACTTCAGAAAATAGCCAATAGTTATAACACTACCAAAATATTAAAAATACAACTAACATTTACTGTGTGCTTACTATGCACCAAATTCTAAGTGCATCACAAGTTGAATCATTTTTTTAATAATAATTACAGAAATCCTACCAGTTGAGTGCCATTATCATTACATCTTAGGGATGAATAGACAGAATTATAAAGAGGTTAAATAACTTGTATGATATGCTGCTTCATAAAAGGCTTAAAGAGAAACTTAGTAGAAAGAATGTATATACTGCATATAAACAGAAAGAATAGACTCTTCCCCAGCAAGGGAACAGGAGCTATCCAAATAAGAGATTAGTCAAGCAGTGTAGTTATTGTAGCAGGAAGCAGTCTAAATAGAACAAGTTGGTAAAAAACTTAGCAAGCTCAGACTGGGGGTTGAGGGTTGGCAAGGGGGTTAAGAAGTATCTAAAGGGAAAGAAAATTTGGGCCAAAAATTTGAGGTGGGAAGATTTGTCATTTAGTATGCCCAGAAGATTAGGGGATAAGCACGCTTGTAGCTCTGGCTTGGACAGTGCAAAGGCAATATATGTAAACAAAATGTTTGTACCCCCATAATATTCTGAAATTTAAAAATTAAAAAAAATAGACCAGCAGTTTAAACTGATTCTTAAATACTTCTCTGATGTGGTTGGGGCTCTTAAGAGTAAGCTTGACAGAGCACAATTCACTATTGCAAAGATGCGGAAAAAACCCAAGTGCCCGTCAATCCATGAGTGGATTATTAAAATTTGGTATATGTATACAATGGAATATTACTCAATCATAAGAAATGACAGTGATCTAGCACCTCTTATATTTTCCTGGATTAAACTTAAGCTCATTATCCAAAGTGAGGTACCACAAGATCGGAAGAATGGACTCCACTTGTACTCGCCATCAAATTGGTACTATCTGATGAACACTAGGGTGCTCACATGGCAGTAATACTCTCCAGGGATTAGGGGGATGTGGGGGGTAAATCGGCAACTAAAGGACACGGGGAGCACTGCAGTGGGGAAGGGCATGCCTCTAACCCTCGCTTGGGTGAGGCAAAGACATAAAGTGTAACCATAATGTTTGTACCCTCATAATACCCTGAAATAAAAAAAAAAAAAAAGTAAGCCTGACAGGACAGACTGGCTCAGAGACTAAGTGAAATAGAGGTAGAACATGCAGGTCATGACACCTACCTCTAGGAGCTCGCAGAATGGATACCAGATTCTAACTGTGAAGAGCAATCCTGTAATGGAAGAACTGCGAGATCTGGAGTCAGAGGGCCTGTGAGCATGTCCTGGCTCTGCTTCATGATTCTTGTGCCATCTTCGGAAAGTTGCTGATTCTCACTGAGTCTCATTTTCCTCATTTATAAAAAGGCAGTAATAATACTACCTTCCTCACAGAAATGTGAGTTTACACTGTATAAACTTCAACATGTTAACAAGACTAGCTCGTTTAAATAGAGTATAAGTGGCTTTAAAAAAGCATACACAATGCTATTGTTCTTGACTCATTATTTTCTAAGTGCTCTCCAGTATTGGCAACACCTCACTGATTCTCCTGTAATCTGTCTCTCAAATGCATGGAACCCAGGCTTGGTGCAACCCTAACACAATACATTCCAGGGATGGCTGGCCTGCCTCACTCCACAGCTATAGATTAATTACATCTTCTGACATGACTTCTTGGTTGTATTTGCCAGTGAGGCCTCCCCTCCACTCTGCTCCTTAAGCCTCTCCTGGGCCATCCTGCTAAGAAGGCTGCCCTGATTCACATGCCCTCAAATCAGATGCTTTGCCAACCTGGCAGCCCAGAAACAGTCCAACCAGAAGGACGGGAGAAAGGCAGGTCCCTGGGGCTTCAGAAATGAACAGCAGATTGCTTCCCAGCTGGTGATTACAAGGCTGAAGCTTGCTCAGAAAGGCAGAAATCTCAGGGTTATGAAAGAAAGTGAGCTCAGAAACCAGAAAAATGTCTTAAAAGTACGCTCTAGCAATCAGATGGGATGGCAGAGAGGGGCTGTCTGTTTCTAAGTTTCTTTTCATATTGTTGGATTGTGACCAGCTTTTAAAACGCTCCCCAATTTTTTTAAAGCAAAATTAATTTCCTAGAACAAATAGCAGTTATACCACTATAGTCATACCTGTCTATATTCTTATAGATGTTTTTCTTATTGATGTTGTTGTTACATTTAGCTCTATATCCAGTCTATGTTTATTAGATTTATTCCTGAGTTTGTCTATCTCTCCCACTAAATCTTGAGTTCCTTGAAGACAGGGTCTAGCACCCTGTCTTGATTGATCATCTCTAGCACCTAGTACAGATCCTGGCACATAGGAGACATTCATTAAATACTTATTAATATAAAGCGTTGTGTAATTGATGATTCTGAGGCCGGCAGCCATCTACTTAAACTTCTTATTTTACAAATAAGGAAATCAAGACCCAATGAGGGTGACCTGCTCAAAGACACACAGTTTTCTGCAAAGCAGAAGGAAGAAAGTGTCAAGGTCTTGCAGTGCACAATAGGAGGTCCCAGGGAGCATTATGGAATACTTAACATGATGGGAGGGTACTTAGGCAGGGAGAAGCGGCATGACTGTAGGAAAGGTCCTCATCACAATTATTTAGAAAGCCAAAGGTCAGAACCACTGAAATAGCACCAAATATCAGATCTAAGTAATTAACAGGGATGTGAAATAAATCAAAAGACCACAAATCAGGAGACTAGGAGGCAATAATTCATGTGATTAAGATCACAGATTTTAGCATTAGACATGCCTCATTTTGAATCCCAACACTGGACATCTAGCTACACAATTTCTGGCAAGCTACTTATACTCCCCCTAAGCCTTCCTTTTCTCAGCCACAAAATGGTGCTAATATTGATAGCTATCTGAAGTTATAGCTTTGATTATTAATATGATATATTTATAAATACATGCCTAGGTTCTTAGCACACAATTACTAGACAGACGGGTTCCTTGCTATTAAAATGCTTACATTCTAGTGAGGAGAAACACAGGTAAGCCAGAAAAGAAAGAAATAAGCACAAAATTCTATTAAGCACTATGATGTGACATAAAACATATATTTTGTAAATAATTACTTGTGCAGTTCAGTCAAAACTTGGTCTCACAGCAGCTCATTACAGGATGATGGGTATTGTCCTAGATATATGTTGGAAAGCCTGGTTTTCCTGTCCCACCCTAGCCAGCTAGGGGCTGCAACCAGCATTAGCAAAAACTCAGCCTGAGGTTGAGGCAGAGCCCAATGTTAAACTCTCAAAGTGGCACCTCGGGCTTATGACTGGAAAGGTCGGGGCTCCATCCAAGCAAGCAGCATGGGCAAGAAACTGTGGAAAATGCTCTTTGTTTATGTCTCAGTCTCAGCAGCAGCCCACAGCAGGGTGATGGGGACCTTCCCAGTGGTGTATAGGAGTGCCTGGATTCCTCTATCCCTCCTTGGAGGTGCACAGTGCATGCAGGTGCACCCGTAGTTTCCTGGTATCAAGGCTTTCAGAATAGCACCAAGCTCAAGCTGCTCTAGGCTCAGATGTCTGTGCGATTCCACGTGGGTTCCCTTTTTGGAGCAATGTCTGTGTGTAATCTCCAAGCAGCTCCCTATGTTAGGCCCAAGATCTTAATGGGTGGGAGGGGTGGTTCTCTTGTAGCCAAGATCAAATAAGGTTGTCTTAGAGTATGGAGTCCTGGGAGCTCCTCCTTTACTGTTTCCCCATATCCAGGAGCTTCTCCTGGCTCTTAGCCAGTTGTGGGCTGGGCAAGTTGCCCTGAACTCAATTTTTGTGCTTCCCATCATTTCCCTGGTGAATCCCACCGTTCTTTCCTAGATGATCTGTTTGAAATATGAGAATCTGCCTATTATTCTGGTTCCTCTCCACAGAGGAGGCACATATTACCCCCAAAGCTATCTTAAAGCTGTTAATTGAGTAAAATGAGATTTTTAACTCTCATCTGTTTTACTTGAAAGTCCCTATTTTGTGGTTATGTCATTATACCAATTAGGAGGTCACTGATATTCACACCAGCAATGTTATCTAGGGTGGTATATTAGTTTGCTAGGGCTACCATAACAAAATACCACAGACTGGGTGGCTTAAACAACAGAAATTTATTTTCTCATAATTCTGGGGCCTATAAGTCCAATACCAAAGTGTCTGCAGGGTTGGTTTCTTCTGAGGCTTTTCTCTTTCACTTGTAGATGGCTATCTTCTTGCTATGTCTTCACAAGATCTTCCCTCTGTCTTGTCTATGTCCTAATCTCCTCTTCTTATAAAGACACCAACCATATTGGATTAGGGCGACCCTAATGACCTGTTTAAAGATTCTATCTCCAAATACAGTCACATTCTAAGTCACATAAGGTCACATTCTGAAATTAAGTCGTCAACATATAAATTTTGGAGGGAAACAATTCATCCAATAACAGTTTGTGAGGATGAGTCAAACTATAGTAGAATGAAGACAGTCTATAAACGGAAAATGTTAAATAAGACCAAGCTTTTAAAATTGTGATGGTAAAATAAAATGAAGAGATAAGACAACAAATCATTTGAGAGGAATAAGAATTAAGAAAAAAGGGTTTTTTTAAATGATTTTTTCTTTAGTATTAAAAGATAGTGACAATTTATAGTTTAAGGAAAATTTGCTAAAGAAATGAGAGAAAAAACACTAAAAGTGAAGCCTGCTAAAATGTCTTAATAAGTAAACTTTGGGGAAAAATATGGCTTTCATTCTAAAAGATGCCATTCTCTAGAGTAAATTACCCAATATTTTCATCAAAGAATAACTAATCTATGTAATATCATAAGAAATGCTATTTTGATAACCTCATTTGTCCAATTACTCATAAAATATCTTTTTATAATATGACTGCTTATTAACGTAATTTAGATGACTTGAGGGTTTCCCAAAATGTCAAAACAAAATTTCTGCATGTAGGATTGGCAAACCAGAGAAAAGAAAATAACAAACATACATGATATTAATACAAATGTTATTTCTATCCTAGAGTAAAGCAGACCTAAGATAAATCTTGTCAAGTACAAAATGTCAAAATAATCTATAATAAAAATGAAGGTAAAAACCTGTTAGATACTCAGGAAAGACTTATTACTAAATTCAGGAAGTCAAAAGGGAAATGGCAGTTATGAAAGAAGTTTTCTGTAGCCGTGTCCTAATACAAAATAATCCATCAGGAGAAATATACATATATTTTTCAAAAGAAAAAGAGGTTTTTTAAAACAAAAAAAATAATACTTTTCAGCAAGAAAAAGATGCAGCACAGCTTCTGTAATCTCAGGGGGAAAAAAGACAAGTAGCACACAAGCTTCAAGATTCACATTATGGGCTTTTCTTTTACCAAACTAGAAGTAAATTGCTTTGGAGAATGGAAATAATTTTTGAAATCCCTTAACCTCAATGATCCCTGTTCTGTGAGGTCACCTGATACAAGATACGCAGACATTTGCTCATACCAGTTAATCATTGAAATGTAATTAAGCGCTCAATACTCAGTGTTGAGGTATGGGGTGAGGGAAGCAGGCACTGAGAGAAGCCCTCATTGTAGTAGCATCATACTTTAACTAGTTTTGTGACCCTCAGTTATGCCATTTCCATATTCCACCCCCTTTTCTCTCACTGTAAAATGAAGGCATTGGCTTTGCTGATTTCCAATGTCCTCTAATTCTCTCATGTCCTATAATAAAGGGAAACCATTTCATTTATTTTTAAGATATTTTAAAAATATACGTTATTTTTATGTGTAATGATTAAAGTTGATGTATGGCTTTCTGTTCTAGAAGATATTAGAGTAAAAGAATCTGATAATTCCCTTTAGATAAGCAGATAAACATGCTGAAAAATATAATAGTAACCTTTATTTTACATGCATAGTTATCTCTCAAAACTGTAAGGTTAATCAGATTCTAGAAACGAAAGAAAGAAACTGGGAACAGAAACAGTAAACTTAGAAGCTGGCCTGCCCCTAACCTTGGTTGTTGGAGTTTTGGTCTCAGTAACCTAAGGGATAGGATTTTAAGGCCCATGATGGGGAAGAAATGAAGGACGTGGACCCGCCCATAGCTAGGACTAAAATATCTGTATAAATCCAAGACTCTGGAAATCTGCAACATAAGTGGATAAGTGTAGTAGAGAAACAAAGCCCACTATAAGCCAAAGAAATCTTTCAGTCTTAAGACCTGGATACAAAAATAATTCCCTGAAGAATTTGAAACCTGGGTTTGTATCTCACACAATTTAGTGGTTTAAACCAACTATTAAACCAATTATTAATCCAAAAAAAGCAAGTACAAAACATTTGAAATTGAAACAAACTAAGAAATTCAAGGGAAAGTTAGGTTAGTGTAACTGGATCATTATAAATCAGGGCGATTGTGCATTTTTTTCTTCTCCCTCAGAAATACCAATGATTCATAAGTTTGGATGCTTTATGTAGATCCATATTTGTTGAAGACTTTATTCATTCTTTTTTATTATTATTTTTAAATTTTTGTCTCGCTGCATTAATTCAAAAGACCCATCCTCAAGATCTGAGATTCTCTCTTCTGCTAGATTTAGTCTGTTGTTGAAGCTTTCAACTGTGTTCTGTAATTCCTTCAATAAATTTTTTATTTCCAGAAGTTCTGTTTTGTTTTTCTTTAAGATATCTCTCCCCTTGATAAATTTCTCATTCATATTCTGAATTGATTTTCTGATTTCTTTGTATTGGTTTTAAGATTTCTTTTGATATCATTGAGCTTCTTTAAAATCAATATTTTGCATTCTTTTCTGGCATTTTGTAAGTTTCACTTTGGTTAGAATCCATAGCTAGTCAGTATGATCCTTTGATGGTGTCATAACATCCTGATTTTATGTACTTCCAGTATTGTTACACTGACTTCTTCACATTTGGAGAGAGAATCCCTTCTTATTTTTGAGTTAACTTTCATTTGGACAGTACTTTTTCTTTATTCTTCCCTTCTTGACCATGTGAGTATAACATATGTTGAGTAGGGCCATTTGGCTTTGCTTTTGGGTGTGTTCAGTGGCAAAGAGTCTGTATGAATTCATTGGTTATAGATAGCCTTGGTGTGGTGCCTTTCTCAAATGCTGGTTGTAGTAGTGGTGTACCAGGCAAGTGAGCAGGCTCATGGCCTCCTAAGAATCCAGGGTGGTAAAGATCATGAGAAGCTTATCTCATTCCCAAGAACTGTGCACTGTATTAGCAGATTTTGTATTGGGTTGTGCAGGTAGACTTCCAGGCCAGTAGGTGGCAGTCACAGACAATAACAGGCTGTGGTGTTAATGGTAAGGTTTATGTTTAATCTTTGTTTACTAGAAGAAGCTATCCATAGTGGTGGTGGCTAGGTTGGCGTTTGTGAGGAGGAAAGCCATATTGTTGAACCTATGCAGAGTCTACAAAAACAAGTCAGTGCCTATTTACTTTGTTTATAATTAAATGTATAATAAAAACACTGTGTTTTTCTTAAATTCACACATGTCCAACCACTTATTTTTTGCTTTGTTTATTTGTTTCTTCATTTATTTGCTAATCTAATTATAATTTCATGGAATATTTTCCCTGACATAGTATATGGGGCATATCATCAAAGGAAGTTATGTTTAAATCCTCATTTTTACCCTAATCTACCACCTGACTTTAAAATCGTTCATTTTTCACACTGAACCAAAAGCACCTACAACCTATTTCACTGTTTTTCCTTTTTGCACATTTTCCTTTGCCCAGATGTTATCATATAGGTGATGGGAGATTTTTCTTATTTTCTCCTTAAAGAAAAGTTATATCCATTGGACTTCTAGCAAAGAAATCAATTTTTTTTTTTTTGCTCTTGCTAGATTGGGTGCAGACAGCTAATATGAAAACACAATTTTTCCTCTTCAATGTCTTCAAGGTATCAGGTGTAATAATTCCTCAAGTTATAAATAGTTAAAAAAAAAACAAAAAACTTTCTCATCTGTGTTTAGAACACATTTGAGAAGAAAATTTTCACTTTTCACCATAGCAATCAATATACATCTCATTGGCACAATGCCACAACTTCAAAATGAATTAAAAAGCATAAAAAGTTACGTGTTGTGGAATCAATTAGAACAATCTTTTGGGACTTTGCTTGCACCATTGTTAAGTTTTATGAAAAGCATGAATGTTTTTTAATCAATTAGCCAGTGCTTTTGCTGATCTTACTCAGCTGGAGATACTTGATACATTCTGCTCAATGTCTGATTCACCCATTTTCTAAATCAGACCTAACATAATAGATAATCTATTGTAAAAGTATTTCTCAATCCTTGCTGCATAATCAATTGATGCTCTTTAAAAATACTTGTGTACAAGGCCCAGACCCAGAAATTCCGAGTTAACACATATGGAAGTCTGGGCATCAGTATTTTAATGGGTTGAGAACCATTGTGTTCAGACCCACCACAATGGGAGGGGTCTAGGATTAGTAACATTTACATAGTCATAGATGTGACAAAAGTAAATTCTAAGAAGCTACATACCCACTGCTTTATAGCATTCTCTTCATCCATCTCTACACAGCTTAGGCTTCTTTCTTGAAAGCTTACCACTCTTCTTCCCATATTGAGAATCAAATTCTGCCCATTGTGTAGAATATTTTGCTAGAAGAGTAATATTTTGCCTAACTCTTCTTAGTGCCTTTTCCCAAGGAGGTAGGTTGCCACTATTTAAGCTTCTATCACTGAGAAAGGAATGCCAGACAAGCAGACTACATAAATCTCAAACCTCAACCACTCACCTGTCCGTGAACAACAGATCGCATGTTAAATTAGGTCCTTCTCAAAACTATTTGGAAATAATACCAAATAGGACTACACTGAAGTAGCTAATGTAGTCAGGTTAAAAAAAAAAATTCATATGAAGAGCTGGAAGAAACAAGACCATGGAATGAGTTTTCAAGGCCTGTAAAGTTGAGTATGCCAAAGCCAAACCAGAATTCATCACATCCCTTGAATGCTCATGTTTAGATCCCTGGATCCCCTTTTCAGGAGTTTACCCTACTTAAGACTAGGACAATATCCTTGGCTCACCTTACTTGTGACCCCCACATCCCTTCCTTCCAAACTGGCATTCTACCAATTTCCCAGCACATCTGCTGGACAAGACTCAGTGCATAATGACAGAAACATATGGAATTTCTTAAAAATATATTCCACAACTGTTATACTGAACCTCTCCTAATTTCAATTAAAAATCATTCTCTATTATTTAATTCTATTATTAATTTTTATTAAGAGATGATGGGCTTAGGAACCAGATGGACCTTGGTTTAATTATTGGCCTTGCCCCTTACTACTCAGATGACTTTGGACACATTATTTTCCAGATCTTCTGTTTCCTCTTCTGTCACAGGGAACTAACAATATCCGATTGTAGAGGTTCACCGGTGGTTAAAAAGATCTTGCACACTATATGGTACTTCACAGTACATTTTAGTTTATCTTCTCTTTACTTCTACGGAATGAGCAAGTAACTGGGTTAAGCCAAGAACCTGCGCTGTAGTTTCCACTCCACTATCAGCCAGTTCTATTGCCTTGGACAAGTCCCTGACCTTCAGTTTCTTCTGCTGCAAAATGGGAGGACTGGACTGACATGTCCCCTTTTTGGTAACAGTTTTGGTGATACACGATTACTATGATACAATTCACCCATGTAAATTGTACAATTCATTTAAGGATATTTAGAGAGTTGTGTAACAATCACTACAATAAAATTTTATAACATTTTCATTACTCCAAAAGGAAAACACTTATACTTTAACACTCATCCCCTCTTTTTCCCAATCCTCCCACCCTGTACAACCAACTAATCTACTTTCTGTCTCTGAATATTTGCCTTTTTTCTATTTGCCTACTTTTTCTACTCTTCCTTTCAAATCTAGATGAATGTTATATATTTTTCTTGTCAGTTGCCCTGGCTACAACTTCAAGTACAACACTGAATAGAAGTGGAAAGAGTGGACATTCTTTTCCTCATATTAGGCAGAAAGATCATTCTTTCACCATTAAGTATTATGTTAGTTGTGGGTTTTTCATGGATGTCATTTATCAGGTTAAGAAAGATCCTTTGTATTCCTAGATTGTTGGATGTTTTTACTATGAAGGAATTTAGATTTTGTCAAATGATTTTTCTACATGTATTGCGGTGATCATGTGATTTTTGTCCCTTACTCTGTTCATGTGCATGTACTACAAGAATCAAATTGTGGATATTAAACTAAACTTGAATTCCTGGGATAAATCCCACTTAGTCAGGGTGTATAATTTTTTAATACGTTGCTGGATTTAATTTAATAGTATTTAATAGTAAATGGTATTTAATAGTATTAATTTAATAGTATTCATATTTAGTAAAAAAGAGTATTTTTACATTTATGTTCATAATACATGCAAATAAAAAAGAAAATATAGCTCATGTATGGGGCAGGGAGAAGCAATCAATGGACACTATGTGTAAGAAAGGCAAGATAGAGGAATAGAGGCAAGACGGCTGACTAGAGACATGGCTAGCCAACCATCCTGGAGGGAAGATTGGATTTCAGATAAAGGAAGAGGGGCAGTGCGGGAGAAATGCAGAACAGGTGCAGATTACAGAGAAAGGTGCTAGAGCCCGCTGGGGATCTCACAGAGGTAGATTGTGAAGCAGAGAAGGAAGAAGATAAAGGAATAAAGATATCAGTGAGGATCAAACCCAGAGAGACACTGAGCCCAATGAAAGGTTAAGGGGGGGAATCCCTTTCACCCTTTCACAAGCATTCGGTGGCCTGAGGATATCAAGTTTCTTGGAGGCTTTTCCACCCCCACAAGCCCAGGCATGGTGGCAAACACAGTATAGTGGGGAGCGCCTGCATGACCCCGGATCTTGGACACTGCCTATGGGGCTCGCTCCAAGGAGAGTGTACCAAGAAGCCAGAGAGCTGGCCTCCTTCCATTCAGACACTTCCTTCCCTGCCCGTCCCCGACCCACTGAAACGGGAAAAGCAGTTGGGGCTGAGAACTTGGAGAGCAGCTACACCTACTCAGTGGGCACATGCTGCAGGCTGAGGCTTCCACGGAGAGTGGGTCCCCCTCTTTTTCTTTGGGGACCTGAAGTGGATCTGGGCATCCCAGTTTGCCCTGCTGGCCAGCATTTCGCATAGTCACACACCACCAGCACGTCAGACAAGCAGACCAGACCCCATACCCCCAGGACTCCAGCAGATTGCTAGGTACACAGGGAAGAGATTTGGGAGTTGGACTTGGATGGAAAGGAAGGCTATATGGACAGAACTGACAGGAGAATACTGTGGGGTTCCAAGACATGGTGATCTGTGAGAGCACTCATCCCCCTGTTTTATTAGGGTGGGAACCATGGCAAGGAAGACCACACCCCCAGATGCCATAGTAACTAGGCCTGGTGCATTCAGCCACTAGGACTGACTGAGATCTGCAGTCCTTTCCCCTCCCATTCCAACTGGGAGAAAAGTTCGTGCTGATAATTAGGCAAAAGCATTGTTCTCCAGGCTGAGGGCTCCACAGAGAGTGGGGCCCATGCCTCTTCCCCTGTGGATTTTTACTGGACCTGGGGTGCCCAATTTGGCAGCCCCCTGCTAGCTGGTGTTTCACGAAGATGCATGCTAGTGGGTCAGAAACATAGGCCAGGGGGAGGTGTGAGAGCTAGACAGCCAGACTGTGAATCTCAGATGGCCCCATCTCTACAGGCAGAATTTCTGGTTGGGTGGGGACACTTTGGCCCCTCCCTGGCAGTGGCTTTCCCCAGGGACTGGGAGCAGGCATTTGAACCTTGTTGAGTCAGCCAATATACCAGCTTTTGTGGAATCTGAGGGGAAGCTCACCCAACCAGCCCCACCCAGCCACACTCCCCCGCCTGCCTCCTCTGTGGCAGAGAATAAGGACATACCTGAAGGTTCCCATCTACCACCTGGGACAATCAAGTGCCCCTCCTAAGGGACTAGAGCCAGTCACAAAAACAGCACTGTAGCTTGTTCCTTCTGGCAAATGCCATCCATAGACAGGGAGGCCAATTTGTATGGTCCTTTACAGCATTTACTGTCTCGATCATACAAGGTGAAGTCCATTCTCACTCACAAGCACCACCTACTGTCTCAGAGATTAAACTGGGCATGCCAATAAAATTCACATTGTTAAGAAGACCACAGGGCTGGGGAAAGAGAAAGGACTTCAAAGGCCTCCATCCTCTCTTATCATAGAGAGATAACAAGTCTGCCCAAGCACATAGCTCACACTGCTACAGCATACAAATAACTAGCAACTGAGAAAACCATTACACCAAGGATATCTATAAACAAGGTATCTATTCAGAACATAGATTGTCATCAAAGCAACCACAAACAAAAGGTCAAATGTTCTTACCCAATGTATGCTACAGACACACCCTTATGGGTGAAGGTGGGTGGAAAAATCCCCATCTATGCAAAAGAAAATCCAAAAGTAAGAAGACACAGCTGCTCCAGATGAGAAGGAATCAGTAAAATAACTCCAGAAGTATGAAAAATTAGAACAAAAGGACACCCCAAAGGGGAATACCAGCTCTCTAACAATGGATTCTAACCAAAATGAAAATACTGAAATTACAGATAAAGAATTCCAAATATGATTGTAAAGAAGCTCAATAAAATCCAAGAGAAAGTGGAAAACCATCTCAAAGAAACTGGAAAAACAGCTTAGGGAATGAATGAAAAATTTGCTAAAGAGATTGACATATTAAAAGAAAACCCAAATAGAACTTTCAGAAGGGAAAAATTCACTTAAGGAAATACAAAACACAGTGTAAAGTTTTAAGAATGGATTAGACCATGTAGAAGAAAGAATTTCAGTGCCTGAGGACAACTCTATCAAACTAAGTCAGTAAAAAACAATGAACAGAGAATTAAGAGGAACAAACAAAGCCTACAACAAACATGGGATTATGTAAACCCCCTCAAACATAAGGCATCCTTGAAGGCAAAGAAGAAAACACACAAGGGCTGAAAACCTATTTGAGAGAATAATTGAGGAAAACTTCCTTGGTCTTGCTAGAGAGTTGGACATCCAGGTACAAGAAGATCAATGAACACCTGGGAGATTCATTGCAAAAAGGCAATCACTAAGACATAGTCATCAGACTGGCTCAAGTCAACATGAAGGAGGAACTCCTGTTAGCCATAAGGTGAAAATGTCAAGTAACTTACAGAGGAAAACCCATCAGTCTAACTGCAGACTTCTCAGCTGAGACCTTACAAGCCAGAGGGATTGGGGCACCATTTTCAGTCTACTAAAACAGAACAACTGCCAGCCTAGAATTTTGTATCCTGCAAAAGTAAGTTCCATAAATGAAGGAGAAATGATGACTTTTCCAGATAAGCAAACACTGAGGGAATTTGTCAAGATAAGACCTGCCTTGCAGGAAATACTCAGAACTGCATGGTACATGGATCAACACAATGGTCACCTACCAGTGTAATACCACCCAAAAGCTAAAGCTCAAAACTCAAATAAAACAGTAGTACAAGAGGTAAAACAAAGCAATAAGCTATTATCCAACAGGATGAACAGAACAGCATCCCACATATCAATTCTGTCAATCAATGTGAATGACTT
Source organism: Propithecus coquereli (assembly GCF_000956105.1). Taxonomy (NCBI): domain Eukaryota; kingdom Metazoa; phylum Chordata; class Mammalia; order Primates; family Indriidae; genus Propithecus; species Propithecus coquereli. Next base: position 6,322,793 of record NW_012141636.1, read on the forward strand.
GAATTCCCAACTCAAGAGATACAGGATGGCTGAATGGATTTAAAAAACACAAGACAATTATCTGATGTCTCCAGGGAACACATCTAACCTACAAGGACTATCACAAATTCAAGGTCGAGGGATGGAAAAAAATATTCCATGCAAAAGAAAGCAGGTGTAGCCATTCTTGTACCAGAAAAAATTGACTTTAAGGCAACAATAGTAAAGAAAGACAAAGATGGTAATTATAAAGTGGTAAAGGGAACAATTCAGCAAGAAGACAAAACAATTCTAAATATTTATGCACCTAACACAGGAGAACCCAGATTCATAAAGCAAATCCTACTAGATCTAAGCAGAGACATAAACAACAACATCATAATAGCTGGAGACTTCAACACCCCACTGGCAGAACTGGACAGATCATCCAAGCAGAAAATGAATAAAGAAACCCTGGACTTAAACAGGACTCCAGAACAATTGGGCCTAACAGACACTTACGGAACATTTTACCTCAAAACTACTGAATTTTGGGGTAAAACTGATGAGTGTTCTCATCAGCACATGGAACATTTTCCAAGATTGATCATATTTTAGGCCATGAAACATGGCTCAAATCCAAAAAAAAATAGAAATCATACCACGTGTCTTCTCAGACCATAGTGGAATAAAACTAGAAACCAACTCCAAGAGAAACACCCAATTCTACACAAAGTCATAGAAATTAAACAAAATGTTGCTGAACAATTGGATCAATGATGAAATTAAGATGGAAATAAAAAGATTCCTTGAACTGAATGACAAAGGGGACAAAAACTATCAAAATATCTTGGATTCAGCAAAAGCAGTACTAAGAGAAAAATTCATAGCCTTAAATGCCTACATCAAAAAGACAGAAAGATCACAAATTAACAATCTAATGACACATATCAAGGCACTAGAAAAGAAAGAGCAAACCAAACCCAAAGCTGGTCCATGAAGCTACTCCCACTGCCATTCCAAAAGTGGGAATCCAGAGCCCCTCTCTTAAAAAATCCAGTACTTAATGGCATTTCAATATACAAAACAGATATAAGTACTCTAATTGTGATTGAGGTAAAGCTGTGGTCCCCAACCACTGGGCCAAGGACTGGCACTGGTCCATGGCCTGTTAGGAACCAGGATGCACAGCAGGAGATGAGTGGCAGGTGAGCGAGTGAAGCTTCATCTGTATTTGCAACTGTTCCCCGTCACTCACGTCACCACCCGAGCTCTGCCTCCTGTCAGATCAGTGGCAGGAAAACAAGATTAGGGCTCCCACTGATTCTGCATTATGGTGAATTGTATAATTATTTCATTATATATTACAATGTAATAATAATGGAAATAAAGTACACAATAAATGTAATGTGCTTGAATCATCCCAAAACCATCCTTAAGGTCTGTGGAAAAATTGTCTTCCATGAAACTGGTACCTGGTGCCAAAAGGGTTGGGGATCATTGAGGTAAAGGCTCTGATGCCCAATTAGATGGTAAGCCCCCAAACACTGTAATGGCTCTATGCTACTCATTATATCAACTCTTGGATTAGATGAAAGTGTTCTTTCAAGCCCTAATATTTTGTGATGTGTTTAATATATCATTCATATGTCTAAGAACTCTCCTCTCTCCTTTCTGAGAAGTCTCTTTTCCTGACCCAAGTGCCATTTTTCTTCCACTGCTTCAAGAAAAACTATTTGTTTTTCCCTTTTTTCCCAGTAAATTATATCTATGTGTTTTGTGTATGTTTAATTTTTTTAAGCTTTATTGATTCTTATATTGGTTTGAGTCCAGACCCACTAGGTAATCAAGCCTGAGAAATTCTTATAGTGTTTGAATGATTATATGTAATAATATCATCTTAACAACTACAAAAAAAAAAAAAAACCTACAGATTCTCAGATGTTTGGGGCACAGAGAGAAAATGGTAAGTTGGACCCTCCCTGACACAGGCAAGCTCAACTTTTAAAAGGAAACCAAGAAATCATAAGAATTTGAGAGTATTGGGGAAAAATAAAATTATTAATTCTCACTGTCCAAGAATATATAAGTGATTAGAGGAAAAGCTTCAAATAGGGAGTTTATTCCTTTGACCTTCGAAAAGAAGAAGATTGTCAGCTGGGCCCAGAGAGGAGTTTGCAAATATAGTTGTCATGTCCATTTCATCCCTCAGAATTCCTCTCCCTGTGCCTCTTGGCTGGGGAGTGGAATATATCAGCATAGCTCCTGTTTGATATTTCTTAACTGGGCCCTTCACATTTCATGAATTTTACTACTAATCACTTGGGGAAAATAAGTGATAATTGATAACAACTTGGAACATTTATAGAGATTTCAAAATTCTCACTGTCCCAATTCCCTTTGATTTATTAGTATATTCGAGACTTTTCTAGAGATGGTTCTATATTTGCTCCTTTGGTCTTCTACGCTCTGTTATTTGTGGTTTATTTTCAGAATAGTTTTCACTAATCTCTCACCGTTATCTAGATCATTTTTTAGCACAGGAAATAGGAATCTTTTCCTGGATGTTATCTCTTCCCTTAGTGAAGATTCAATATAAACAGAATAGTAGGTTTCTCCTTTTCTGAAAGTAAAAATTTATATTTTTAACTTCAGATTAAGTGACACTCAGAACACTAGCTTTTGTGGGGTATAATTTTATTTGTCAATTTTATCCAATTGGAATAAAGATAGAGAGTAGAGAAGGAAAGGACCTTAGAAATATAGGTAGATGTGGATTTTGACTACAGAAAAAAATTGGTGAGTAAGTGGGTGGATATCTAACTACTATTTTAGGGCAAAATACAAAGAAAATAATCTCTTCTTTAGCACTATGTTCTCTGATAAATGAAAGTAACATGTTTTGATTTATTATAATGTAATGTAATATATAATATAATACACACATCCACTATGATCATAGTTCCAAAATCCAAATCCAACCATAAGTCATTCCTTATCTAAAGTACTTAGGAGGCAATTTACCCCTCAGGAACAAGTCCAAACTCTGCACCCCAATATACGTAAACCTTTCACAAGCTGACACATCTCCACCTTTTTGGTCTTACTTCCTGTTGATCCTGTACTACTCTACATTCTGCACCAAAGCACTTTCATTTTTCAATTACATCAGTGCTCAGGCTCCCTGTGGGTCTGTTTGAATGCAATGCTTTCCCCATAATTTACTCATCTGGTTTAAATATCATCCCTGCTGTGAAGCTTTCCTTGTCTCCCCTGTTGATTAGCTGCTCCTGCTGTAATCCTATAGGCTTTATACAGGTCTCTAAAAGTATCATCTACATTGCTTTGAAATTTTATATATGGATTTATCACAACATGGAGTGATATCCATGAGGATAGGGACATTCTTATACATACTTGGAGCTTGACACATAGTGATTACATGACAGAATATTTATTGAATAAATAAATGGGCAACTTGGTGAAGGGGACAAGGTAAGGTTTATTATCATTGCTTCATAGATAAGAGCACTGAGGCTTTGAAGGCCAATCAGTAAAATCTACTGAGAGCCAAATGAATAGCTGGTCCCTACTTATACCCAACATTGTCTAGAGGGTCTGGCCCTATAGGAGACCTTTTCATAGATTTACCCTGACTAGCTGCGGCCAGTAGAGCCTGGCTCATTTGATTTGAGTGCAATTTCTGCCTAATGCAGTGTCTCTCAATTCCAAGTGCACATTAGAATCTCATGAGGATCACTATAGCTTGCTTTTCAAAACAGTTCATAGCAGGATGCCTGCTACTTAATGATATGCTTAAATGCTTATGGATGGGGAGGGGGACTTTGAAACTGCTTTTCTTTCTTGAACTTTTAGTTCTTTAGTTCTTTTTGGCTCTTATATTAAATTCCTCCAAATTTAAGTGATTTTAATCTGATTTTAACTTCCTTATCTATTCCTCAAGGATTCGTTTCCTCTTTTCTTGACTCAATTAAGACATTATAGACTATATACTTCAAATTATAGCCAATCAAAGTTGGCCCCAGTTGAATTTCTTAGTTATATAACAGGCTCTTCATTGAAGCTAGTCATTTCTGTCAATCTATGCTCTTACCGTGTTGATTTCTTTTAAAAGGGCTGTTTTACAGTGAAAATTTCCAAAGATTCCCCAAATATGTTTCATCATTAGCCAGAAGCATGAGGAGCTAGAGCTCCTGGATTCTGTTATTTTAAACCCAGACAGAGGCTCCAACTTCTTCCCAGTGGTCTCAGGTTAAGTAGGCTGTGTATCCATTACCTGGTTTCTTCCTTTGAGCCTCCAAATTCAGCTGTTGGTTCATTCAATTATGCATTAATTAGATATTGTTATGTCATTCCATTGCTTAACATCCTCCAATGGCTCCTCATAGTTTTTAGAATAATATTCAGACTCATTACCTTTTATACAAAGCCCTATATTATCTGGGTTAAACCGCATGTACCTACATTCCCTTTCAGTCCTTTTGAACTAGTTGCAAGACCCCAAGAGCATATCTCTGTTCCTTCATGCTTGTGCTTTACTCTTCCTAGACTGCCTTTTTTCCTTCTATTACTGTGCCCAGAAGTCTGCTATTGATTTTTCAAAATGTAAGCTCAAATATCACCTAAGGAGTGCTTTCCCTGACACCACCTATCCCCTCCTCAAGCAGATGCTATCTCTTTCTCTGTTCTTCCAAGGAATGAAAGGCCCTGCTTCTCTGCTGGCATTCACACTATATTGTGCTGAATTATTATTTTTTTATACACATACACGTGAACAAATGTGCTGAATTATTGAGCAGACTTCAGCTCCTTAGAAGAAAGGGACAGTTCCTCATCTGGTTTTGTATTTCCAGCACTTAGCACAATGCTTATTACATACCAGGCACTGTGATACCAGTGTGAATCAGTAAATGGCACAATCCACAGAGATGCAAGTCAAAGTCATCAGCATCTCTGAGATCCTTCTTTCTCCCAGTTCTGATATCTAATCACTAAAAAAGTCATTCTTAAAATGTTTAATTCATATTCTTTTGAAAAATTTTATAAAAATTTCAACTCTACAGAGAAAAATATAAAATTACCATTAATTTTATGTACAGTTTATGAGAGTTTGTAAAAAAATTTTGAATTCAACCCCCTGGTTAGTGGGCAAGCACCGTGATAGGCATAGGGTATATAATGATCAATAAGGCAATATCATTGCTCTCAGTGAATTCCACATACAGTTGAAGAATGACACATAATCAAATGATTGCAATGCAATGTGACAAATGTTATAATCAAACGAAGGAAAAGTTAACTCATATTGAAGTTTTCATAGAGGTAGGCTTTGAGCTAATCTTGAAGGAGCAAAAGATATACTTGAAAATAAAAGTTGAAAGAAATCCTAAGGAAAAAACCTCAACAACAAAGTAATTATAATTTTGATATCAGCAATATTTCCTCTATGTTGCACATTACTATTATATAAGTGATTTTACACATCTTAATTCAGTTAATATTTAAAACAATCCTTTGAGGTAAGTACTATTACCTATTATTTTGCTAGGGCTGCCATAACATAGTACAGGCATATCTCTGAGATACTGTAGGTTCGGTTCCAGACCACCACAATAAAGTGAATATCACAACAAAGTGAGTCACATGAATTTTTTTGGTTTCCCAGTGCAATACAAAAGTTATGTTTACACTATACTGTAGTCTATTATGTGCAATAACATTGTGTCTAAAAAAACAATGTACATTCCTTAATTTAAAAATATTTTATGCTGAAAAATGCTAACAATCATCCAATCCTTCAGCATGTTGTAATATTTTTGCTGGTGGAGGGTCTCACCTCAAGGTCGATGGCTGCTGACTGAGCAAGGTAATGGTTGTTAAAGGTTAGGGTGGCTGTGGAAATTCTTAAAATAAGACCACAATTAAGTTTGCTACATTGATTAACTCTTGCTTTCATGAAAGATTTCTCTGTACCATGTGACACTGACTGGTAGTATTTTACCTACAGTAGAACTTTCAAAATTGGAGTCGGTCCTCTCAAACTCTGCTGCTGCTATATCAGCTAAGTTTATATAATATTCTAAATTCTTTGTTGTCATTTCAACAATGTTCAAAGCATCTTCGCCACTAGTAGTTTCCATCTCAAGAAACCACTTTCTTTTTTTATCTATAAAAAGAAACTCCTCATTTGTTCAAGCTTTATCATGAGATTACGGCAATTCAGTCACATCTCCAGGCTCTACTTCTAATTCTTGTTCTCTTGCTATTTCTGCATCTGCAGTGATGACTTCTACTGAAGTCTCAAACCTCTTAAAGTCATCAATAGGGTTAGAATAAACTTCTACAAAGTTGTGTTAATGTTGATATTTTGACCTCCTCCCTTGAATCACAAATGTCCTTAATGGTATCTAGAATAGAAGATCCTTTCCAGAAGGTTTTCAATTTACCTTGCCCAGACCCATCAGAAGAATCATTATTTATAGCAGCTATAGCCTTATGAAATGTATTTCTTAAATTATAAGACTTAAAAGTTGAATTTTCTCCATGAGCCATGGGCTGATGAATGGATATTGTATAAGTTGGTATGAAAACATTAGTCTCCTTACATATCTCCATCAGAGCTCTTGGGTGACAAGGTGCATTGTCAATGAGCAATAATGTTTTGAATGGAATCTTTTTTTTTTTTTCTGAGCAGTAGGTCTCAACAGTGGGCTTGAAATATTCTGTAAACCATGCTGTAAACAGATGTGCTGTCATCCAGGATTTGTTGTTCCATTTACAGAGCACAGACAGAATAGATTTAGCGTAATTATTAAGGGCCCTAAAATTTTCAGAATGGTAAATGAGCATTGGCTTCAGCTTAAAGTCACCAGCTGCATTATCCCCTAATAAGGGAATCATCCTGTCCTTTGAAGCTTTGAAGCCAGGCATTCACTTTTCCTTTCTAGCTATGAAAATCCTAGATGGCATCTTCTTCCAATAGAAGGTTGTTTTGTCTCCAGTAATAATTGTTGAGTATAGCCACTTTCATTGATTATCTTAGCTAGATCTTCAGGATGACTTGCTGCAGCTTCTCCATCAGCACTTTTATGTTGTGGAGATGACTTCTTTCACTAAACCTCATGGACCATCCTCTGCTAGCTTTCAACTTTTCATCTGTAGCTTCCTCATTTCTCTCAGCCTTCACAGAATTGAAGACAGTTGAGGACTCGCTCCACATTAGGTTTTGGCTTAAGGGAATGTTGTGGTTGGTCTGAGCTTCTATCCAGACCACTAAAACTTTTTCCATATCAGCAATGGGGCTATTTTGCTTTCTTATCATTTGTGTGTCCACCGGAGTAGCACTTTTGATTTCCCTCAAGAACTTTTTCTTTGCATTCACAACTTGGCTAACTATTTGGCACAAGAGGCCTAGCTTTTGGCCTATACTGGCTTTCAACATGCCTTCCTCATTAAACTTAATAGTTTCTAGCTTTTGACTTAATGTGAGAAACGTGCTGCTTTTCCTTTAACTTGAACACTTAAAGGCCATTCCAGGATTATTCATTGGCCCAATTTCAATATTATTATGTCTCAGGGAATAGAGAGGCCTGAGGAGAGGGAGAAAGCTGAGGAATCTGCCGGGTCCATGGAGCAGTCAGCACACACACAACACTGGTCTATTAAGTTCACCATTTCATATGGGTATGGTTCGTAGTATCCCAAAACAATTCCAATGGTAACATTAAAGATCACTGATCACAGGCCACCATAACAGATATAATAATAATGTACAAGTTTTAAATATTATGAGAATTACCAAAATGTGACACAGAGACACAAAGTAAGCACATGCTGTTGGCAAAATGATGCTGATAGACTTGTCCAATGCAAGATTGCCACAAACTTTTCAATTTGTAAAAAACACAATATTGATGGAATGCACTAAAGTGAAGCACAAAAAAATGAGGCATGCCTATACCACTGACTGGGTGGCTTAAACAACAAAAATTTATTTTCTTGCAATTCTGGAAGCTTGAAGCCCAAGATCATGGTGTCAGCAGAGTTGGTTTCTTCTAAGACATCTCTCCTTGATTTGTAAATGGCCATCTTCTCCCTGTATCTTTACACAGTCTTATCTTGGTCTCTGTTGGTGCCCAAATTTCCTCTTCTAACGATATTATTCATATTGGATTAGGGCCTGCCCTAATGACCTCGTTTTAACTTAATTATCTTTAAAGATGAGGTACTCGACTCAATATATGAATTTGAGGGGAACACAATTTATCTCATATCATAATCCCCACTTTACTAAAACAAAACTAGAGCACAAGGTTAAGTAGCTTGCCCAAGTTCACAGAGCTATTAAGTATTACAATCAGAATTTATACCCAAGCATCTAGCTCCAGAATCTGTGAGGCTAACTTTTATAACTTATTCACTCTCTGTTTATATATTTTCTTTAAAAATGAGAAATAAAACTCACTGACATATTGAATTGTTAGCACATATTCCCCCTACCAAAATTACCAAAGAACAGAAATTTAAAATCTCTGGTCTAATGAAATTAAATTGACACCTTGTAGTAGGCTGTAGAACCAATGATTTGTGCTGTGTCAGAATAACAGCCACAATTAACCATCGTTGGATGCTCACTGCAGGTTAGGCACTGTTCTGGGTGTACTGCACACCTCATCGCATTTATTTCTCACAGCTCTTTGAAGTTTGTCATTAACCACATTTTACAGAGGAGTAAACTAAAACTTACAGAGATTCTCTCCTCACTCCTCACATAATCAACACCAGGAATTTAAAACAAGGTTTTTAAAGATGAGGTTTTGTGTTTCTGGCTTCTTTTCTTGCTCCCATACCCAGGGTACAGAGTTGGAACTCCGTATATAAGCCTTTGCATTTGTTGAAGTTGAAATTTGCCCTCCCGTCTGTTCATCCTACAAGGCCTTCCTGTGTTCACAACAGGATATATGGTACCCTTAGCTCCCTTCACTTCCTCTGCCTGCTGTGAATGGGAGTTGTCTAGGTAACACACAGCTCTCTCAGTGTCATTTCCCAGGTACTTCCTGGCCTCCTTTAGGAGGATATTCTAAGCTAGTCATTATGAATAGGTCAAGGTCTAGATTCAACATCACATGTCAATGTCGTCCTCTTTGACCCACTTCTCTATTGGCACCTTGCAACCTGCTAAGCCAATGCTGGTCTACAGGTCCTCATGACCTGTGGAGGAAAATAAAAAAAGGATTTCAATTCCAAATAGAAAAATTACATGTCTTTAGACTATTGATGTTAGTGTTTCACAACTGCGCATTCATCCTTTCTCTAAACTCTAGAGATTTCATGATCAAATGTGCATTTGTCAGGTAAGGTGAAATGATAGAAGAAGTCTAGTTCCTACTTCTGTGCATAGCTCTGAAAGATCTGCTAGCACTTGGAACAAAGTATTAAAGCCTTGTCCACTTTTCTGCCTTAATTCCTAATTTCAAATTAATTTCTTGCATGTTAGTGGAAAAGCATAGAACACCTGGGTTCCGGCTAAGGTGATGGGTAATGTGAAAGTCACAGAAATCTGAAATGGAACCCCAGATCTTCTGTTGCTTTCTAGTTGAGTAACTATTTCCAAATCCTTAAACTCTTTCACTAAATTTTCTCTTTTGTAAAATGGGATCGATAAAATATTAAGCAAAATATCCGAAGAGTTTGTATTACAGAAACTGCCTTATTGTTAATTTAGGCTTTGGGGTTAAATGATAAACTCAAGAGAGCAGCACTGATTATCCTGTAAATATTTAGCGCCTACTATGTGCTTGGCACTGAGAAAACAAAGATAAATTTAAAAGCCGTGGTGCCTCAGCTAGTTGGCAGCACTGATATTCCCTAATATAATTGTGCCTGCTCTGAAAACAATGATGCCTCTGCCTAAGTCTGGATTTGTTACCCCACAGTGAAAAAAAACAGGGTGAACCTGAATTTCCAAAGTAAGTGGAGTTTTTAGATGTTCTAGCATCTGTTTCCTTTACCTTTCCAGCCCCGTTGACAAACCTCCCTCCAGCTGCAAAGCTTAGTCAGAGAATAACAAGCATCCAGAGACGACTCAGGCAGAGTAAGGAAGGAGAGAATGGATACCTGGCAGGGAAACATGGAGTGTCAGACAAAGAAGCCTGGATATATCAGCCAGAAAAACTCGGTTCTTATTTTAACTCAGCCCCTTACCAACTTTGTTTACTATTTCCTCTCTTTTTGCCTTTTTTTTGGGGGGGGGATTGAATATTATTTCACTTTATCTCCTTTGTTGTGTTTGTTATGCTAATATATATCCATTCCTGATCTTGTAATGTATTCATTGCTGTTTCTTAGCATAAACTGTATTTTTTAAGTAAAGGAACAGTTAAGGTGTTTAATGTTAATTAATGCAGGTATCTGTTGAATAAATAGCTTATATATCAAGATGAAAGTCAAGCCTCTTCCAAATGGCCTTAGAGAGATAAAATCTACATATCAGACGTTGGCAGAAGCATATGTATACTCACAACTGCAGAAACACTCCCATCATCCTGTGTAAAACACAGAGAGAACAAGGGCATTTACTGTAGTTAGTAACAGTGTGGTAGTCAAAACCACTCGATTCCAATCCTGGTTGTGCTACTAACTAACTGTGACCTTTGAATTAGAAGTTTTTTTCCCTTTGTAAAATGAGGGCTTTGGAAGGGAAGAAAACGTAAACTACTGCTTTTCTGAAATTGGGCCAATCATTTTATGAATATTGTCTCAGTTTATCCTTGAGTATTATTATTCAATATTACACTTCCTTATTTCATTTTTGTCCTCATAACTACATTAAAGTAGATAGCACCATCTCCTTTCTATAAATGAACATACTGAGATTTAGAGGGATTTCTCAGATAAACTTAAATGGGGTATTTATTATTGGTTAAAAATTAAAGTTTGTTTTAACAAGGAAATGTTTCAACACAAAGGCTACATGAAGTAACAAATAATCCAAAAGAATAGAAAAGATAAGAAACCCCTGACTTTGCTCTTATGCAACGGCAATTCAATAAATTTTGAATGACTAGAAATTTGACTGGCTGGAGGCATCTCAAGCTGTGGTTCTCAAAGACACTGTGATTTTCACTTCATCTGTCCTGCCCTTTCAGAAAGATGACATATGAGAAAAATAATCTCAGACTCTTTGTTTTTCATTGTTCCACTAGTCCCACAGTTTCAATTGTTATCTAGAAATCAGTGGCTTCTCAATTTGTATTTCCAGAGCTGCTCTTGCTCTGAAGGGCAGTCCCAGATATCCAGCTGCCGACCTGACGTCCCCATTGGAATGTCTCAAAAGCTTCTTCTAGGACATCACATACAGAATCATGATATTCACATTTCTCCCTGATAGTCCACTTCTTTTCCAGTGATTTACTCAAAAAACACGCCATCTTAGATTTCTTCCTCCTCACCTCTCAGTTGTGCTGCTTAGATTTCCACACACCCTCTTTTTTCCTGTACATACTTTTCTCACTATTTCTTTGTCCCTTGTTGCCTACATGTCAACTAAATCTTACTGTCATTCAATCCCTTATCCACTATAAAATCTATGTAATCTTTTTAAAATGATAATCTGTTCATGTTATCAGCCCCCCACCCCAGGTTCAAACGGTGGCTTCCTATCACTCTCAGGAAAAAATACAAATATCTCTCACATGGCCTCTGCTGCCCTTCATGATTCCACCCCAGTTTAGGCCCTTAGGCTCATTGTCAACTGTTCTCTCTTTGTCCCCATATACATATACCATATATATATTGGTTATTCTTCAGTTCCTTGAATTTGCTGTACACCTCCCACAAAAAGACCCTTTGCAAATTCTATTCCCTCCTTCAGAAACACTCTTCTAACATTTCTCTAAATACTCATCCTTCAACTCTTGGTTTAAATACACCATCAAAGACTTTCCCCAAGGCCACAGACTAGATGAGGCCTCCCCATTAAATCCTGTTATCATATTGCTTTCTTCCATAGCATTTGCCAGCCCATAATTATAGATTTATTTCTGAAATTAATGTTAAGACATATCTGCACTACTAGACTTTAAGTACCACCAGACAGCGAACTTCACCAATGCCTGGCACAGAGCCAGTTTATTATTGATTTTCAGAATATGGATGCTCATCCATTTTTGAAATAGATGAATAAATGAATAAAAAGGTGTTGTAATATATATATGTATGTAACATATTTTGTGTGGTGGTGAAAATAGGTTCCCAAATATCCAACTATATCAAGACTTCTTTGTTCTTTTTTTTTAAATAAACTTTTATTTTAAAGTAGTTCTTTTATTTTAAGAACATTGCAAAGATAGAACAGACAGTTATATACCCATGGTCAGTTTCCCCTATTATTAACATCTTAGATTAGTCTGGAATATTTTCCCCAATTAATAAATCAATATTGATACATTATTACTAACCAAAGTCCATACCTTATTTAGATTACTTAGTAGTTACCGAATATCTTTTTTTGTTTCAGGATCCCATCCATGATACATTACACGAAGTCATCATGTCTCCTTAGGCTCTTCTTGCCTATGAAAGTTTTTCAGACTTGACTTGTATTTTGATGACCTTGACTATTTTGAGGAGTACCGCTCAGGTGTTTTGTATAATGTCCCTCAGTTGAGGATTGTCTGATATTTTTCTCATGATTAGACTGGAGCATGCATTTTGGGGACAAATACCATAAAGGTAAAGCACTATTCTCTTCACATCATATCAAGGGCATGTCTGGACTCAGAAAATGATACCCCAAAATATGGTACATGGCATGCCGAGTACTTTGAACTGAAGGAGATTGGAAGGCATAAGAAGCAAAGTGTCTCTTACATTCTCCTGCCTTCCTGTATTTTGCCCCTCTCTTTCTCCTGAGAAACATGTCATAGAAACTAGGATTCTTCATCCCCGAGGCCAGTCACAGAAACTAGAACTGCTGTCACCCAAAGAAATATTACTGTAACCCTCTCCCGCCTTTATATGTAGGAGCTGGCATAAAGAAATTCTCTAACCTTGCTTGTCTGGTAGTAGGGCATAAGACCCTCATTCCAGAGGCGTCCTGCTCCACCTGGGAAGGGGAAATGCTACACAGAGAGGCCAAGAAGAATCTCAACAGACAAGCCTTGCTAGGTTTTCCTCCTCAGTCTGTTATCATTAGATCATACCCTTTTTGTTCCATTACTTACATGTGTGGCCATTCTTCATCAATCTAAGCATAAAATAGTCTTCCCTGGGTTTGGGGGGTCTTTTTATTTTTTTTGAAAGCTCCTGTGTCACATAAAACTTTGGTTAAATACATTTGTTATGCTTTTCTGTCTTTTGTTATTAAGGTGTTGGCTGTGACCCTTATGATGAATGAGCAAAGGTACCACAGTTTTTCCACCCTTGCAGGTGCATACTGTCAACATGATTCACCATGTTGATGTTTACCTTGGTTGTCTGGCAAAGGTAGTGTTTGTCAGGTTTCTCAAACTGTTAAATGATTTCATCACCCTTCTATACTGTACTCTTTGGAAAGAAATCACTATGTGCCATACTTAATGAGTGGGGATTTTTATACCACTTGCTTGATAGTGGAGTATCTGATTAATTATATGAAATTCTTTTGCATGGTAGATTTATGCATTTCCCTCCATTTATTTATTTATTCATTAATTTATATCACTATAGACTCATCTACATTTATTTTATACTTTGGTTTACAACTCAATACTACCTTATTTGTGGCTAAAATTGTTCCAACTCTAGCCAATAGGAGCTATTTCAGTTGGCTCTTTTGTCCCTTTGACATATCTCTAACATTGTGAGTTGGTGTTTCCTTGAACACTTGCTTATTCCCTGGTACTACAAGATGATCCACAGTTATCTTGCATATTTCTTGCCCCAGTCTTAGAATCTGCCATTTCTTCAACGAGCCCTGATTCCCTCTATTAGAGAATATTTCCTCTACTGTGTCTACTTTTTCTTTTTCGGGTATTCCAATTATTCCTGTGTTACATCTTTTGAAATTATCCCACAGTTCTTGATTTTTTTCTCACTCTTTTTTTCTTTCGCATTTTAGTTTGGGAAGTTTCTATTAACCTATCTTCAAGCTCAATGATTTTTTTCTTGACCATGTCAACTCTAATGATGAGTCGATTGAAGGTATTCTCCATTTCTGTTATAGCGTTCTTGATTTCTAGCATTTCCTTTGATTCTTTCTTGTAGTTACTATCTCTCTGCTTACATTATTCATCTTTTTTATGTTGTTTACTTTTTCTATTAGAAATATTCTAACATATCAATATATTACTCACAGTTCTTTTAAAAATTCTGTGCCTGATAATTCTAAAATCTATATCATATCTAAGTTGGGTTCTGATGATTATTTTCTCTTCAAACTTTCTTGTTTCTTACCTGTTGGCATGCCTTATAATTTTTTATTAAAAGTCAGACATGTTTTATTAGGTAACGGGAACTGAGGTAAATAGGACTTCAGTGGGAAGATGTATGTTAATCTGGCAAGGAGTTGGGCTGTGTTTAATGTTTGCTGTAGTTATTGTTGTAGTTTTGAGGTCAGAGGCCTCTAATTTCTCTGGTGTACTCATTTTCATCTCCACTCTTCGTTTTGAGCTTCCCTGTACATTTTTCCTCAGAGATAGTTTATGTCTTGTGGCTCTTTTAACTGTCATCCACTGTTGTTATAATGGAGTTTGTCAGTATGGTAGTAAAGTATGAGGAAGGGAGAGTGTTCAAATATTCTGATTAAATTGCAGTCTCTTAGTGGGCCAGTGTCTTTGGGCTGTGACAACCTTCACAAGTGTTTGTCTTATGGTATAGCTTTTTTTTTTTTTCTTAATCTGTTCCTACTCCCCTCCCTAGCATTCCTAATTTATTTTCTTGGAGTCCTGAGCCCTGTGGCCTATGTTTACTTCATATTAGGTGAGAAATAAAAGACTGGGAGAGGCTGGACTGAGAAGAATTTTTTTTCTCTAGCTGGGTTAAGGTTTGGCAGTCATTTTCCCTGGACTATAGGGCTTTTGGATGGAGAAGGTCTGGACGTATTTCACAATGATCTCTTTCCTCCTCCTATGACAGAGCCGGAAGGAGATCTTTTTGCAGATCTTCATTACAAAAACCTGGTGGATTTCCTGGAGGCAAAACTGAAAAATACGTGGTAAGACTACAGCCCCAGGAGTTTCTATCACAACTGGTCTAGATGCAGTCTCTCAGCTGTGCATCTAAGTGTTTCAGTGTTCCTGGGGAGCAGACCTCAGCTGTGTTCTTCTCCATGCATTTATCTCTCCAGTTTGGGGGTTGACAGTTTCTCCCACAGCCTCAATTCTTTCATGGGTCCAAGAAAAATTGTTGATTTTCAATTTGTCTAACTTTTTCTTCTGTTAAAGATGCGAGTGACCAGGTTCTTTACATGTCAAACCTGAAGCCAGAAGTCCCATGTCAGTTTTATTCATAAAACACATCTCTTCATATTTCCATCATCTTTACTTTCTTCTAATTTCTCTATTGTGAATTTCACTATTACTCAGATGTCCAGAAAATTGTCTAGATTCAGCCTAAATGAATCTTTGATAAGAAGATAATTTTTTCTGAAATGTCAGTAAGTTAAACATTAGTATTCTGATGTGAGCCATTCTAGACATGGTTTGGTAAAATTAACTGAAGATGAGAACCACTTATGAAGAATTTAATCAAGATTAATACTTTCATTTTAAAAGGTTGATAAGGGACATGAGCCTATTTAATATTAATAGTTTCATCCATTAAATCTTCTGCTACTAAGAATTGATGTCCTTGTCCTACTTAGGTAAATAATTTTTATTTTTTGACAGTAACAAAATTACTTATGAATTGAACTATAGCAGTGATTTTTCTCAATTGACAAAAGGTACAATTTTTGCCTCAACCCCTTATCTAATGGCTCATTGTATATTGGACTGTTCCTTATTTGGTCAAAGGTTAACAGGGATGAGGGAAGGATTAATTATCAGACAGCCCCCTTTTCATTAAAAAATAGATTAACCAGTTGAAAACACAGTTTAGTACAAATAAAATGTCTTATAAAACATTATCTATAATACAATTTTCTTTTTTGATTAAATACATATAAAATGTTATGTATACATGTTTCAAAAACTAGATATAATAAAAAATAAAGCAAGTACATGTGATTTTTTTCTTTTCTCCTTTTCGCATGTTTGCATTTTCTAAATTTTACATAATGAAAAGGTAATGCTTTTGTGAAGAGAAAAAATGAAGAAGTTCAAAGAAAATGACTAATTCGTGAAATAATAGGACTTGAATAGAATTTGGGTTATAATTTTTAAGCCAATTTCTACTAATTTCTTCAGTTGAAGAAACTGAGACACAGAAAAACCAATCTTCTTCAGTCTTCTTCTTTCTCATTTCTGCCTATCAGAATAATAACCATCAATAAAGACCCTTTTCAAATGTGCATGGCTTTGTAATTTCTATTACAGCATATCTTATGTCTTTTAGCAATTTTAAAGTTCTCCCAATATGACAATAATGATAAGTAGGAGGAAGAGCTGTGGGAAGGATGATACCTTTTGCTTACCATTTGTCAAGTACTTAGCTATGTATCTTGTGTTATTTTAACTAATCTTCACACTACCTTCATGACATGGACATTACTGTCATTTTGCAAATAAAGAAAAAGAAAATAAAATAGATTAAGAAATTTTGCAAATCTTTCTTGTCACAACCTGTGAAACTCAGATTTTTACACAAGTCTATGTGTAATTTGACCTACAATAGTTCCTCAGCAAATACATGATTAATAATTGAGCTAATTCAGGGACATTTGGTATCTGTGGACCAGATTTTTAGTGTTTATCAGTGATGCCTTAATTAATTCACAATTAAAAACCAACTTTGATCACAAGTAGTGTTTGACATCCAGATTCTCTAAGTAAGCAATTGTTTTCTGTCATGGAAAAAATAATGAACACTTTTGCTGGTTGACTTCCTTGTTCTCTTCTTTTTGTACTTCACATGTTAAAAATCTTTTTCCAAAATTTTATTTTTTTGTTTGAAGCATTATCGCTTTCACCTTTAGACACCACCTTCTCTGTGATGTACTCACCTTTTACCTCCTAGCTTAAACGTTATAGCTAAATAACGATAGCTTACTTATTTAGCACTTTCACAAAAAATATCACATTGGATAATGCCTTTGGAAACAGGTAGAACTAACATTATTACTCTCATTTTATGGATAGAGAGGCTAAGTGCCCAAATTCAGTGATTTGCTTATAGTCATACAGCTATTAAAATGCTGAGCTGGGCCTCAAGGAGAGTTCTCTGACTCCAGATCTAGTGTTCTTTCTCTGTGTTATATGACCTGATAATACAAAGCCATTCTCTTTGTCATACTTTTAATGTCCCCACTATAAATTTTCCTACAACTTGAGATTATATTCCATTCTTACTTTATTTTGTTGATCCCTTAATTTGTTGGCTATTTTGCCAATCAGAGTTTTTAATTGCATACAGCAGAACAAACTCTGTCTGATATAAACAGGAAACAAATTTGCTGAGAGGATTTTAGATAGCTTTCAAAATAATGGGGAAGCAGGTTCAGAAATAGGTAGGAACATGGGAAAGGGGAAGGAGCAAAAACATCTGCCAAAACCATGCTACAGAATATGGGATACCCCTGGACAATAGAATCCTTTGCTGATACATCTGGCTTTACTGCCCTTGAAAAATAATGTTACAGCCACTACCACTGCCCACTACCAGAATGGTTTTCCATCATCCTTGCTTCTTTGTGTCACTATCTTCTATTTCAAATTCATAAATGGGTATGTGTGATTGGCTGAATATTGATCATATGGTCATTTTCTAGGTTTAAGGGAAGCTGGGAAACCAAGTACAAGTAATTTATCCTCTATAATTGGAAATGTCTTCCATCAAAACTCATTAAACATACACTTCACCAAACACAACATTAGGTTGAAATAATTGAAAGCCCCTCACCAAGGCCAAAAAAATGGTCAAATTCCAGTATTGTTTCCAATTTAGTTTTATATGTTCTTTCTTTAAGCTAACTTTCTTCGGAACAGGAAATACATTTAATTTACAAGTATGACTCAGTTGTACTCAACCAATAATTACCCTTGCTCTGCATCATTCTGAAGATTCAAAACTGGTTGTATAAATTTAATTCATCTCCTAAGAAATTCTTTATTCAAAGTTATCCTCATATTTTTTTTTCAAATGAGTGGGCTTCTTCAGGGTTTGAAAGAATGAACTAATACTTTACAAAATATTTTTAAAGTATGATCAACATGTTCAGCATCTTTAGATGTCTTGGGATTTTAATATATGCCTTGTTATTTTACTTCAAGAATTTCAATTTTTTACAAACATATTTCTTAGTCTGAATAACCCTTTCCTCTGCAGTATTTTTGAGCAGTGGCTCCGAAGGCACCGTCCTCTTCAAGAAGTTTATCCAGAAGCCAATGCACCCATTGGGCATAATCGGGAATCCTACATGGTTCCTTTTATACCTCTTTACAGAAATGGCGATTTCTTTGTTTCATCCAGAGATCTGGGCTATGATTATAGCTACCTACAAGATTCAGGTATCTATTTCCTTTTATTTTTCATAGATAAGAAAACAGAGGCTTAAATAATATAAATAAATTGTCCCAGGCCATTTACCTGGTATGTGGCATAGCCGAACTACAATGTAGGAATAAGAGGAGAGCCTATATTTTATCAACCCTGTTCTGCATTTTGGGGGACCATTAGTTGAATAGATATAAGTTTGATTGAACTTTTTTAATTTATGAGATCACTAAGAACAGGGAGTTTTGCAAAGGGTGGAGGTGTGGTAAGAGGAGGTGCTTCCTATGAATCAAAAAGAGGGGCAATCTCAAGTGACATATTTTTCCTTCCTTCTGTAAAAATCACAGTACTTAAAAAAAGGAGCTTATTAGTAACAATTTTGCAAAGAGTCTCCATTTAGGATTTTTCTCCATTTCCATTTCCATAACATTTCATGGGCTCATACTTTTGAACATGCTGCTGTTTCAGCCTAAATTTTGATTCTATTTCTCCATTTATCAAACTCTGAGATATAAAATCATTTTATACATGTACATAATCATGTTAAATCACTCCTTCCTTAGAGTTGCATGGTAATTTTTCTATGTATGAATCTATCCACTTTCCACCTGGTTTGTGAGCCCCACAAAATCTAAATTTGTCCTGCAAGCCTCTCTATTCCAAGTATCAAATAATACCTGGTGTGAACTAAAATCAATTAATCAATTTGAGTGCAAGTGATGTTTATCATGAAGGGTCACACCTCAACTAATATAAGTGAGGCTTGCCAGAAAATTGTCACCCCTGCTTAATACCCAGTTCATTTTTATATATGTATTTAAAATCATTTTTCAAGTATTTTATCATGCCAGGTGTTTTTAGGTGGCCTCGGTGGATTTATTTATTCTTTCCACATACATTTATTGAATAACTACTTTGAATAAGACATTGACTTAGATGTCGTGGACACAGTGGTAAACAAATAATATAGTCTCTATCTTCACAGAGCTTATAACAGAAGAGAAAGATCTTAAATGTCTACTTGCCTAATGACTCTTTTATTTAGAGATGTGCCAATATTCAGGGGTCAATCAAGTGATATTTCAGATGCTATCAATATGACAGGTAGAATTAACTCATTTCAAAAGAAGACATGATTATGAATTTTGGCCATATTGTTAGAATAATAGAAGGCACTGATGGATTTTAAGCAGATTGTAATCAAATTTGAATTTTCAAAAGATTGCTGTTGCTGCAGTATGTAGAAAGTTTTGTAGCAGTTTCAAAACACATGCAGAGAGGCCAGTGAAGATGCTGTTACAAGAGTCCAAGGAAAAGTAAAGGTAGTTTGGATTACAGTGGTGGGAATAGGAATGGAGAGAGAAAGCATGAAAGAACTTGACATTATTTTGAAGACAAATTTACAGAACTTGGCATATGATTTATATACCAGGTGAGGAAGAAGGAGGTGTTAGGGATGCCTTTAAGCTTTCTGGCCTGTGAAACTGATAATGGTAGCATAGTTCACTGAGATAGTAAGAATAGGAGTAGGGCCAGACATGGAGGGAAACTCACCATTTTGTTATACAGTGAAACAGGGTGATTTGAGACATCAGGGTAAATATGTCTCTTGGGCAATTAGACACACAGGCCTGAAACTCAGAAGAGGTGTCCAGCCTCAGATCCTAATGTGAGAGACATCAGCATGTAAATTATCTCAGCTAATCTTTAAAAGCCTGTGTAGTAGTGATTTTTGTTTGGTTTTACAGGGAAGTAAATTGAGAATTCGAAAGATAAAGTGACTAATTCTAAATTATAAATCTAATAAGTGGCAAATATCAAAACCAAAACCTATAATCTCCCTATCCCTTCACAGAAGGGAGGGTTCCCTTTAGCTTCTATATTATCTTCTGCACAAATGCTGCACCTCGTTGTTACTTCCCTGGTATCCAAATGGGTACATTTTACCGCAAAGGGCAACAAAAATCACTGGATGAGTGAGGAGAGAGGAGCCTTAAAGATTCATATTAGAGGCTTGAAGATATTTATTTCTACTTAAGTTTTTTAAAATGAAATTGATTTGAAATTCTTTAGGCTACTTTTCACACAGCTGTGAATTTACACAGGTAATTTTAGGGAAGTTTAACTTTAAAATAAGCAGCAGCAGCTACTAGGGAGGGTGAGGCAGGAGGATCACTTCAGCCCAAGAGTTTGAGGCCAGCCTGGGCAACAGAGTGAGCATCCATGTCTTAAAAAAAAAAAAAAAAGACAACAGCAATTGCCTATTTTCTATATTGTGAATTATTCTATATTATTCTATATTACTGCTTCTGTTCTATTTCCAAGGAGTTCAAAAGTTATCTCTATTCATTGTTAAATTTTAAGCTTACTCAAAAAAATCTTTTAAAATTTCCTGATATAATTTTGTTCAAGGGGATTATTATTCATCATTCAGGTACTCATGTTTATAATTACTTAAGTGCTTTCTGTAAAAAGGCAGCTGATGTTTGGCATTTGTCAAACATTTTCTCTTATCATTGAATTTAGTGATGCTTTTAAAAATTGAGTAGCTGGTGATTTCTTGTGTGCATAACTGATCAAAAGGTGAGACCAAAGAGCTTTGGCAATGAAGAGTTGTGTCCTCAATGCTATCGGTAAAATGTAATCTTGCTTTCTGTGCGGTAATGCTCTGTTCAGAGCTTCCTTCTTCAAGTATATTCCAAAAGAGCTAGAAATTTGATTTTTAAAAGGAAAGGGGAAGGCCAGGCAT
>NW_012141636.1:6344550-6346327 GCF_000956105.1 Propithecus coquereli
AACTATGCTTAGCTATGTGTATTCCTGTGTGCATACTGTTTCTTTCTCCCTGGGATGGCTTGCCATCAACATCACATGCTCCAATTCTAACTCATTCTCCTACTCAGTGGGATAGGCTTCTGGGATACCTTTCCTGATTTTACAGACAGATGTAGGAGGTTTTTTTCCCCATGATCCCATTGTATCTTTTACATGCTTTCGTTAGAACAACATTACTCTGGAAATGATTTGTTTACCTGTCAGTCTGTTTTTTCAGTTAGTGCTTCCTTCATGAAAGACACTCTGTCTTATTTATCATTTTACCCTCAGTTCCTGGACTGTCACCTAGCATGTAGTGTGTCTCAGTGAATATTTATTTTATGAATAAACAAATGAATAAATTAATAGAAGAACGAAAGGTAAAACAAACAAGACATAGTACTTGCTCTCAAGAGCTTGTGACCAGCCTGAAAAGTACAACATACATATAAATAATTATCATATATGGATGATTATGGCAAGTGTCACAAGGGGGCAAACAAAGAAATAATCTGAGAATCCAAAAGAGAGAACTGAGCTGAATCAGCAATCAAAGCAGGTTTGAGAGAGAAAAACTCTCACTGGAAACTGGTTAAGTTAAAATATTAATGAAATTATTATGGAACAAGAGTAAATAACAGTTATAAATTGCTTTCTATATGGTAGGCATTGTACAAAGAGCTATACATAAACTGTCTAGTTTAATCATTACAAGCAAACTTTCTAAGCTACAGACTCTTAATTCATTAAATTAGAGCAATGATCCTAACTATGTCATGTGTTTGTTGTGGGCATGTGAATGCTCTTTGGAAATGATAGAGCACAAAATAAATAAAAGACTACATGATTATTTTGAAAAGAATGGGTTACAAGAAAAATTGAACTTTAGGAAAAGATTATAGAAAAATTATGACATTAAGAAAGAATAAACAAGTGCACTGTTGGGGTGCAAAAGCAGATAGTTGAGAAAGAAAAGTCGGAATTTTAGTTTAAAAACCATTGGAATCAAAGAGTGATTCGAAGAAGACAGTCTCTTGTTGACAGTAAAAATTGAATCACTTGGGATGAATTGAAGTAGAAAAATAATAAGGGAAGCTAGAGAACAGAAGGATGGACAGAAATAGTATTTAAATACTGTGAAAGCACTTGAGCTGAGCATTTAATAATAAAGGAAATAATATTTATTATGTGACTTCTATGTACCCTGCACTTTGTTAGGCATTTTAAATGTACTGTGTATTGAAGTGACTAACAGCAATCTAAGCTATGTGTAGTATTCCCATTTTCAAAATAATTTTTAAGTAAATTGATGGGTTAGGATGGCTCACTAACATTCTATCTGTATTCCAGCTAAGCAAAAAGGAAAAGGTAAAGGGCAAAGACAGTTTTAAAGGGAACTGCCCAGAAGTTATATTTATTATTTTTGCTCTCCACTTCAGTCACATAGCCATAAGTTGCTGCAAGGTAAGCCCAGGATACACTTTCTTCTTTCCACTGTATCACAGAATGGATTTAAAGTATCTTCTATTTACATTCTGTATCTTTTATAGACATTATACTGTACCTTCTATAAAGAAATTGTTTTTTTGTAGAGAATCTATCTGCTCTTATTGAGCTAATAGTAGGCAAAGACTTCTTCATTTATTCAAATTTTATAGCTTCATAGATAGATTCCATAATTATATCAACATAAAGTTTAAACATCTCTCCTTAACTTCTATGTGCCTTAAATATGTAGCTGGTAGTGAGAATAAGATTT
>NW_012141636.1:6346668-6352900 GCF_000956105.1 Propithecus coquereli
AAACTACTCCCAGTCCTATAACAAAAGATCTATGCCCCCCAAATCAGCTACCATAATTCTTTAAGATATTTATTCTGATATTCACCTCATATTTGTAAATAATAGTCAATATTACTATTTATTAATTCATCATTTATCTCTGGAGTTTCTCATATAGAAATAATGATTTTAACTCTCTTACAGCCCTCTTTTTCTTTCCTCCACCTTCTCGGTGTAGTATTATCATTATTTGGGGTCAAATCTACATCTAGGATTTTCATTATATTTACTATTTAAGTATTATTCACAATTGAACCAAATAATATGCTATGATTACATTTCCTTTCGTATGTTATTTTTCTTTTGGGATTAATCCTTTATCTTTTCACTGGTTTTAAATTACCCATCACTATTTATATCAAATTTTTAAAAAATAACTGTAAATATCACCATATAACATAGTGAAATATGGATGATTTATCATTTTTTCCCTTGGATGACATTCTTTGTATAGCTGCTCTTCCCATTCCACAGCTACTACTGTGGGACATTCCGTTACCGTATCTTCTGGGTCCAATAACATATTTAGTCATTCAGTAGACATTTTAATTCTCTCCTAGGTGTTTCAGACATTGCACCAGATGCCAGGATTACATTAATGCTTAAAACATAATATTGGCTTTCAAGGAGTCAGTTCAATAGAAAAGATAGTCATATAAGTAGATATTAATAATTGGAATATAATGTGATGTGTGCAATAACGGAGGAAATGCTAAACTTATATTAGGTGTTTAAAGCTTGCTAACTGAATATAAAAGCAGCTCATGGCAGTTGAGGAGATAAAACCTGACTTTATGAAACAATTCAAGAACTAGGTAAGGGAACCCAGTAAGTATAATACATTATTTCTGAAGTATATGTCCTGAGTTATTAAAATTAGATGATTTCAGAGGTGGGAAAGTATTTATAGGCAGCAGTAGTTAGGGTTGTTATCCCTCCCCAATGGCATTTTGTTATGTGGTTGGAAGCAACATAAATAATCAGAATGCTAAAAGTTTTGCCTTGCTCAGAATTATTTTTAAAAATACTTGGTTAGGCCAGGCGCAGTGGTTTGCACCTGTAATCCTAGCTCTCTGGGAGGCTAAGGCAGGAGGATATCTTGAGCTCAGAAGTTGGAGACCAGCCTGAGCAAGAGCGAAACCCCATCTCTATTAAAAAAAGAAAAATTAGCCAGGCGTCATGGCACATGCCTGTAGTCCCAGCCACTCCAGAGGCTAAGGCAAGAGGATCACTTGAGCCTAGGAATTGAGGTTTCAGTGAGCTATGATGATTCCACTGCACTCTACCTGGGGCAACAGAGCAAGACCCTGTCTAAAAACAAATAAACAAACAAACAAATAAATAAATAACTGGGTTAAAGTCTGTTGTTTTAAGATTTAAAATTATGACCTCCGTGAATACAGAGATTGTTCAAATGCCCTGGGGTTCTTGGGAGATTACTGAGCATTTGCTAGTAGTATAGTCAGTTAATGGTTGTCAAGTAATTAAAAGACTGAATTATTGAATGGTTATTGAATGGTTAATGATACAACAGTGTCAGAATTGTTATAAGATCAGCAGAAGGAGCTGTAGAAATAATAGATAACATTTAATTGAGTCTACACTGTCTACTAGGCAATAATTTACAGAAATTTTCTATAAAATTAAAACATCCCAACAAGGGAGTATACATTTCCTTTTTTCCTGATGAAGAAACTGAGGCTTTGGAACACTAGGTATAAATTTCCTAAGTTTTATTGCTAGTAAATAGCAGAGCTGCAATTCAAACCCAGTGTCTGACTCCAAAGTACTATGAAAGAATGATGATGATGATGATGATGATGATGATGATGATGATGATAACAAGAGAAAAAACAATGGGATGTCTTTCTCTTGCAGACCCAGACTCTTTTCAAGACTATATTAAGCCCTTCTTGCAACAAGCCAGTCGGATCTGGCCATGGCTTCTTGGGGCAGCTGTGGTAGGGGCTGTCCTCACTGCCATGGTGGTAGGGCTCACCAGTCTGCTGTGTCATCACAAGAGAAAGCAGCTCCCTGAAGAAAAGCAGCCACTCCTCATGGAAAAAGAGGATTATCACAGCTTGTTGTATCAGAGCCATTTATAAAAAGGCTTAGGCAACAGAATAGGGCCAGAAAGCCAGACCTCATGTTAACTCAAAGTAACGTCCAGGTTCCCAGGGGATATCCCGACAGAAAACCCTAGTATTTGTCAGTAAAGACCATTCTCAGAATTGTAACCTAATACAAAGTGTGTCCTCCCTGTGATGTGGGTAGAACACACCTGTATTTGTCTTGCTGTTTTTGTTCATCCCTTTTTACAATTTTCCCCAAGCCCATATTTCCAAGGAATGGATGCTACTTGGTGATGAGAAACTGTTACTTGTATCTAAATTAAAGTGCTCTTATTAAAAAATTGAATAATTTTCATTTTTGCCTCCTGATTATTTAAAGATATATTTCTTTTTTATTGCCCCCTTCTTTGGTTTTAATAAAATAGTAACAAATGTACATTAACTAACTCCTTAAAGCTTGAGCAATACATTTTTATTCTCTTCGAAAGCATGGTATTTTCCCATATTTTACATTTCTGCCCCCAAATGCATTATGGACTTCGATTGTCAGCTCTTTTCTGTCACAGTTCTAAATATACTCCTGAGGGTTACTGAGAACAAGGGCTCAGCCTCTATCACACATCCAGCTAAGTGCCTGTCTCAAGATGCGTCCATTAAATATTTTGATGATGATGCTTGTTAAGTGTATTAACATCTTTTTGCCTTCTAAGAAGTATTTTATTAGAAAAAGTTTAAAATGCTACGAAACATTTGAAGGTTGAGAATAATTACCTGAATATCAACCTGTCTTCAATTCTAATAAAAAAAATTTGTTTCCAGGGGGATCGGGAAAATGGCGGATTAGGGGTGACCTCCTGGCTCTCTGCTCCCAGAGTGGGAGGTGAAGAACACGGACACTCACATGCAAGTGAGGTGCTCTCCCACAGGATCAGCTTCATGAATCTACAGAGAAGCAGCGAGGGACAAGCAGTGCTGCGGAAAAAATAAGGTGAACTGGAAAAGCGCCTGCAAGTACCGGAGAGTGCGGGACAAAGGGGAAGGGCAGCGCAGGATGGCCGCCTCCAGCGGTGGGCTCGCCCGGACAGTGAGATCTGACTCACAGGAAGACCACTCTTCCTCTACCAAACCCCACTCCCACGCAGGCAGGGAAGTGCCAGAAGTCAGTGCGAAGTGGTAGCACAGACCGACAAGCGACAAGCGGTGGGGAGCCGAGACAGGAGCAGGTCCATTTTGAATGCGCCAGCGCGGCGCTGGGTCGGCATCAGAGGGGAGAGACCGGCCCGAGCACGCGCTCCCGGGATCAGACGCCGCCCGAGCCCACAGGGGAGAGTTTGGAGGCAGCTTCTTGCCACAGGAGACCGCCAGGACTGGATCGGGGGAGGGGAACTCCATAAAAAAGGCTCTGCCCATGGAAATTGCTGAAAGTTCGGTGGGCGCTGGGAGGGACACAGCACAGAGTCCTCCCGCGGATTGGTCCAGAGTCGCCGTGTGTAGCGGGGGCGGCAAGCTCGGCGGGTGGCCCTGGGAGGCAGCTCTGGGAGTCGGCAACGGTGGACCCCGGCTCTGGATGCCCTCCCGGTGCAGTCGGCTCCAGCGCTGACTAGCAGGGGGTGGGCAGCCGCAATTCCGGCAACCCAAAGCCTGCGACCGCGGGGACTTGTTGCCCGGGCATCGGTCTGAGTCATAGCCGCTGCCTCCGTGGCAGAGCTGGTGGCGCCCTGCGAGGAGGAGAGAGGAGAAGAGTAGCAGTGCGCAGCCACTTTTTCTCCCGAATTTGCGGACAGCCTGTCCCAGCCACGGATTCAAGCCCCGCCTCCGAAAGGGCGGAAAAGGGAGAAAGATCGATATTTCTACTGACTTTCCAGGCGGTCTCCGGCGGCCCTGTTCCACTCAGTCGCTGGCGCTGTCCGCAAAGGTGACGGGGAACTGAGAGTGAACTGAGGGAGACCGCTTGTAGAACTGTGATCCGGGACACATAAGCACCCCCTCTGCCAGGCGACTCCCCCGCCCCGATGCACCGCACTAAAGGGCCAGCCTCTGCCACTAGGCGGAGTTAAGGGGCCGTTTTTTTTTCTTTTCTTTTCTTTTTCTTTTCTTTTTTTCTATATGCATATTTCTCTTAATTCTCACTCTTTATTTATATATATATATATACTTTTTCTTCTTTCCTTCTCTTTCCCTTCTTCTTCCTTTTTACTCTCTTTCTGTGAGTGTGTATGTGTGTGGGTGTGTATCTGAAACCCACGACTGCAGGAGCCTGATTGTTGAATCTCCACAGCAGGGCTATTTCACACCGAAGAGACAGGATGCACCCCTAACAGTGTCTAGTGACCAAAGAGGCTGCTCTTCAAGCTGAGACACGTAGTCACCTCTATGTTGCGATTTGCTACCTAGAGCTGCCAGCCAAATGGACAGACTCCACTACGGGAAGGGCCGAGTAGAGAGTGAAGGAGGCTGCCTTCCCAACGGGGTCCTGTACCCTCATTTTCACAGTGACTTGGTAATCAGCGCCTCCTCCCAAAGAATTAGTTCCCCAACCTTGGTAGTGCGGAGGAACAAGGGAAGCTGTTCTCTGGACTGTGACCCTGTAGAGGTGGTGGATGACCCTTGACTATGATGTGACCACTGATATTGCGTACCAAAGGGACTGACCTCACATCCGCTGGGGTGGAATAGCAGGACAGGCTGCTTTCTGGTCTGGGTCCCTCAGGGGCCTTAGGCAGGGCTTCTCTAGAAGCCCTAAAGTGTGTACTTCTTACCAGCTAGTCAACCCTGCCCTTGAAGGGGTGGAATAATAAGGGTCGCCACTTCCTGAGCTGAGATGCCAGGTAGCCCCAGGAAGTGCCCTTCCCCCAGTCTGGGGGGTTATCTGCCCCTCTGGCAGGTGAAAACCCACACTCGGAGGAGGAAAGAAATGAGAGAACATGTTTTTCAGGCTGGGCCTTGGAAGAGTCTCAGCCAACGCCCCTCCCACAACCCTCCAGGACAGAGCCCACCCCTGAAGGTAGGCAGAAAGGAGAAAAAATACTTTCCCCATAGGACTAGCCTGAGTCTGTATGACCTTGGATCTAAGCAAAAGGGGGCAGTTTGTTGACGTGATACAGCTGATCGGTTTTGAACACCTGACAAGAACATAACACAAAAGCTTGCACTTGGTGAACAGGCTGTTGTCATCTTAGGGGCTAGTGGTCTGGGAAGGAAAATCTCGACCAGAGTCCTTAGCAATTGCACCAACTGACACACTGATTAGGAATTTCTCCACAAGAGTGCCTAATGAGCCCTGAATAACATATTAGCAGCTCTCTCCTAGCTACAGATCAAGCAATTTCTGAAGTATACTGCCTCAGGCACGCTGATTCCTGCTGTTCTTCTCACCACATCTTAAGTGGTAACAAGGCTCAAGGAGCCCTTGGGAGTGGCAAAACATTTCCCAAAGACTCAGGCTTTTGTATATCCCATTTGGGATTTTACAGCTCAATTCAAAGGTTATGGAATACCTTGACAACTGACTCCTCCATGCAAAATTGAAGCAACAAAAGAGAGAGCAACCTCATAACTAAACCCAGAACCTTCTGTCTCAACCAAGTAGTCGATACCAGAGTCACACACTCAAAAGTGACCCAACTCCTGGAAAGCTAAGCAAGGAAAAGAAACTCACTAATCTCCATAAGCAGAAAGAGCAGACAACAGGCCAGAGATAACCCAAAAGGCCAAAACCCCATCAAGACAGTACAAGACCAGGGAACATCTCTTCAGCTCTGCCAAGGAACATCCATTTGGAGCCCGAAAATTAAGTTCATAAACTACTCATAACACATCCAGTCCTTGACAAAGTAGCCTGATGAGAAAGAATCAGTGAAAGAACACAGGAAACATGAAAGATCAGAGAGAAAAGTCACCTCCAAAAGAAAATATTGGATCTCCATCAACAGATACCAATGTCCATGATACGATTAAACTGACAGAGGAAGAATTCCAACTATGGATTGTAAGGAAACTGAATAGAATAGAAGAGAAAATAGAATCCCAACATAAAGAAACCACAAGAACAATCCAGGAAATGAAAGAAAAATTTTCCAAAGAAATTGAAATACTAAGGAAAAACCAAACAGAAATTTTGC
>NW_012141636.1:6363478-6363804 GCF_000956105.1 Propithecus coquereli
TACAATGGAATATTACTCAATCATAAGAAACTACAGTGATCTAGAACCTCTTATACTTTCCTGGATTAAACTACTGTCCATTATCCAAAGTGAGGCACCACAAGAGCAGAAGAACGGTATCCATTTGTACTCGCCATCAAATTGGTACTAACTGATCAACACTAGGGTGATCAAATGACAGAAATACTCTCTAAAGATTAGGGGGATGCGGGGGCAAATCTACAACTAAAGGACACGGGGAGCACTAAAGGGACAGAAGGGCATGCCTTTAATCTGCATTTGGATGAGGCAAAGACATAAAGTGTAACTATAATGTTTGTACCCTC
>NW_012141636.1:6364074-6373306 GCF_000956105.1 Propithecus coquereli
GTCCACCCACCTCGGCCTCCCAGAGTGCTAGGATTACAGGCATGACCTGGTGGTTTTTATAAATAGTCCAATTGCTATTACATTTGTATTCTAGCTGTGCATAGCAAAGGAGACTAGGACTAGTGGGTGGAAGTAATGGGGTCCATTTGGGCTCAGTAAGAGGAAAAGTTGTCCAATACTCAGATATGTCCAAAATCAAAATGGACATCCTTGAAAAATTAGTGACTGTCACTGGAGTTCTTCAAATAGCTGATTGAGTGGTTAATTTGATTTGGATTCCATAGAGAAAATTTAAGATTGGATCTATAGTAATAGTTATTTTTTTATTTCAAAATGTTAAGGGGGTACAAATGTTTTTGTTACATGAATAGGTTTTGTGATGCTTGAGTCATGGCTATAAGCATGCCCATCACCCAAATAGTGTTCATTGTACCGTTTGGTAGATTTTTGTCCCTCCTCTCTTGCCCTTTGCCCCCTGCTTGATTTCCAATGTGTTTTACTTCCTTTTGTGCACATATGTGCCCATCAGTTAGTTCCAATTTAATAGAAAGTACACGTGGTGTTTGTTTTTCCATTCTTGATCTACTTCATTTAGGAGAATGGTCTCCAGTTCCAACCAAATTGTGGCAAAAGGCATTAATTCATCCTTTTTATGGCTGAGTAGTACTCCATGGTGTACATATACTACATTTTGTTAATCCATTCACAAATTGTTAGGCACTTGGTTGATTCCACATCTCTGCAATTGTGAATTGCTCTGCAATAAACATTCTATTGCAGGGGTCTTTTTGATAAAATTACTTCTTTTCCTTTGGGTAGATACTCAGTAGTGGGATTGCTGGATTGAATGATAGGTCCATTTTTAGTTCTTTGAGGAGTCTCCATACTGTTTTCCATAGTGGTCGTACTAATTTGCAATCCCACCAACAGAGTATAAGCATTCCTTTCTCTCTGCATCCACGCCAGCATCTAGGGCTCTTAACAACTCTGTCCCTGCTCAAAAGCAAGGCCAACCATGCTCTATAATAAGTTGCTGTGTCACAGTATTTCAGGGTCTTTTATCAGATTTTTCTTTCCACCCTCTAACCAAACTCATTTGCTCTGTCCAGGTGTCCTCAGTTTCTACAGTTTCCTTATCCCTAGCTCGTGCTTGTCAGCTCAGAATTTTTAAATATGTACTTTACTTTGACCACTTTTATTTCCAGCCCTCATCTGTGAACACTACCTTGCTTTCTCTGTTCCTTGATGCAGTACTTTTAAAGATAAACCTACTCAATCCAGGCTCCCAGAAACCTCCCCGGGTTCTGGCACCTGAACCTCTGTATCTATGGGAAAGTAGTTGAGACATTTATGGTACCTTTCAACCACAATATTTTATAATTTCCATATAATCTGAAGCATAGAATCATATTGGTTTATGAATGCATTTAAAAATGAATTGACTGAAAAATTTGAGCTCTTGAAAATGCCTTTATCTAGATAGCACTGTACTAAAGTCAAGATCACACAATTTTTAAATGATTATTTTTCACTTAGTCCTGTTTGAGATTTCAAAGAAAGGCAAAAGTCTTCTTATCATACACATTGGTCTAATTATTATGGCTAATTTTTAAATTGTAATTTAAATTTACAATTATTTCTGAAGTTATCTCATTGATGATCAGACATTACTAATAGTTAATATACTCAGTAACAAAGCAGTAGTCATCCTCCAGCTCTCGTTAGTTGTCTGACTTAAGTTAGCTTGTCTAATTTCTGGTATCTAGTGGAGAAAAATCAGGCAAAGATTAGGGAGCAGTATGCTCACTGATACTGTGGAGATCCATGGGAGAGAGGATAAATATTAGGGATTATATCCTCAACCCGGTGCATAACCAGGAAAAAAAGATTTATTTTTTCTTTTTTTTTTTTTCCTCCCTGCCCCATCCGGCATAAAAGATTTAAAACAGATCATTAGCAATAGCATCTTGGGAATCAAGTCAATTTAGTTGAGAATTGAAACTAGTGAAACTAAGAGATAGAAGTAATGGGAAAACAAATTTGGATAATGGTCTGTAGAAGATTCTGAAGAAGGAATAACAGTGATTGGGGGCATTTTAGTCTCAAGGCACATTTGTATGGATGGGTTTGGCTCACCTAACAGAGACCGAGATGCCTTGAACACTGCAAAACAACTATGTGTGAGTGATTTATCTAGATTGGATACGAAAGTAAGACTTTAGTCTGAGGTGGTATTTTTTAGTCATTTTTGCAAAGCATTTTAAATGAAAGTCCACCCAAGAAATTTTCATTGTTACTGACAGAGATCTGTATAAAGTCATTGTTTTTCTTTATCACAAGGCAAGTCCCTTCTTTATCATTGCACCTCAACATAGAATATTGTTTTGTTTCTCTGGAGGCTCCAGGTATCTATTTGTATTGCAGTAACATCTATGATAAAACCACCATCACTTTGATTCCTTGGTTTTCTCCATAATGCACTGAAATTCCACGACTGATATTTCAAGATATCTGACAGTTTCATTAAATTCTAATCAAAATTGTATTCTATGGCTTTGTTTTTTAGCATAGATTTTATAGATTGCTTCATTTTCTGCTTTGATCTTTTTCCATTGCTACATTATAAGTCACATTTTGTTACAGAAAGAAAAATAAGCAGCTGTCACTCTTTTTTTTCTCTATTCCTGTGTTTTCTTTTAAAAAAATTATTTTTAGTACTCAACCTTTCCAACAAGTCAAATATATAATTCTCCATCTGTAGAAATAAATATGTGATGGGTAGAAGTCATTTCAGCCAGTGTCTCCAGCAGGCTGACAAGCGACATTGATGATGGATGTTTTTAAATAGCCTTTTCCTTGTTTGATTGTGGGAACAGTTTTCTTTGTCACCATAAAAAGAGCTTCACTGGGGATACCTATTGTGAGCTTGTGCTATTTTGGAGGGCATGTCAGTAGAATAGAGTTCCACTCCCCCTCTGATTAGATTCCCTCTGAAAGCTGTTGAAATGCAAATATAAAGAGTGGATGTATGTATACACACACGCACACACACACACACACACACACACATACACAAAGTTTTATATATATACATATTGTATTGCTTATTTTCAAAAGCATTTCCCAGTTTATACAATGTAATGAAAATAAAAATGGTTATGGAAACTACTGAGACCTTACGAACTTTCAAATTGTTCAGCTATTTAAAATCATATGGGAAGAATTTAAGTTTTTCTTTAAAAAAACAGACTTACCAAAACTCTATAGAGGGCCGGGCGCGGTGGCTCCCGCCTGTGGTCCTAGCGCTCTGGGAGGCTGAGGCGGGGGGATTGCCTGAGGTCAGGAGTTCGAGACCAGCCTGAGCAAGAGCGAGACCCCATCTCTACTAAAGGTAGAAAGAAATTGGCCAAACAACTTAAAAAAAACAAAAAATTAGGCAGGCATGGTGGCGCGTGCCTGTAGTACCAGCTGCCTGGGAGGCTGAGGCAGAGGGATTGCTTGAGCCCAGGAGTTTGGGGTTGCTGTGAGCTGGGCTGATGCCACGGGCACTCTAGCCCAGGCAAGAGAGTGAGACTCTGTCTCAAAAAAAAAAAAAAAAAAAAAAAAAAAACCTCTATAGAGTTCATGTTTACCTTATTGTCTACTGAATTATTTTCTTAATAGCAATGTAAGAAATTATTCTTATGATTTCATGAAAATCTACCAATTTTTATGTTTCATAATCATGCTCACAAGGCATAGTCTCATGATTTGTCATTTTTTAATTAAAAATAAATACCAAAGATGTTACAATTTAGTGAGTGGATATGATATTCAAAGAACTGTGTTAGGCACTTTATGTACATTAATTCATTTAATCTGCATGTTTTCAATATGAGAATAAGTACTATTTATGTTTTCAAATGAGGAAACTGTGGCCAAGTTTACATGTTTGCTCAGTAGTTTAGGTAATTTATCTGGGGTTTGAATTCAGTTCTTCCTAGATGACTGTTAGCTATAAATTTAATTTTATTTTATTCAATTATGTTGAAGTGTAATAATATACCGATTTCTTGTTGCTAAACATTTGGTTTTTATGGAATTTTGTTGTTGATGTTTTTGTTATGTTTAGTGTAGTAATGCATATCTTGGTGCATATAGCATCTGATTTCTCCTAAATTCTTTTCCAGGAATAGGTTCTCTGGGACACAGCACATAAACACTTTTACACTTTTTCTAATAAATCGGCATGGTTCTTTTGAAAAGGGTTGCATAGATTTAAAATTCAAAGAAATGAATCTAAAAATAAGAGATTAAAAAAAACAAAGGCTAAAATGAAAAGATGAAAATTTAGGAGGAGAAAGAAAAGTTGCAGCTCTGTTTGAGAAGATCTGAGACCCTCATTGCCACCTGAATTATTGCTTCCTTTCATAAATCTATATCTTCCAAATTATAATGTTTATTTAATGCCATTTTCTCTCTCTAAAATTAGAAGAAAGTTCAAACTGAAACCATCTTAGAGAGAGAGAGGGAATTACATGCATGTTAATCAATACCAAAATAAGATATTTTCAGAAATGTATACATCATGTCTAGGTAAAAATGTGTGTGTGTGCCTCAAGCTATTAAGATCATGTAAGAATAAAAACAGCAAAACCAGAAGTCCATAGTTGGAAGCATAAAAGACAAGGCATCAAAACAGTCTGTGAATGAAAGCAGAGTTAGGGCCAGCCACTGGGATAGATAAGAGATTAAGTAACAGAGGTAGAGAAGGCGGGAAAGGCCCTGAATGCCATGTCCCAACACCGAGCCCCACCTATGAATTCTGTGTGCTGCTTTTCAAGCAAGTACTACCTTCTGCCAGCGATTTTATTGGTCTTCCTTATCAGACCATGTCATTTTTAAACACTCTTGCAAGAGTAATTGTAAAGAATAGATGTGTTTGTGCATATGTTTATGTGTGCCTAGAGAGAGAAAGAAAGAAATAGAAAAAAGCTACAGGGAAGACTGAAATATTTTCTACTCTCTCCAATAACAAAGAGAGCTTTATTAGCTGATTGTATTAGTTTTTCTATTGCTGCTGCAGTAAATTACCACAAACACAGGGGCTTGAAACAATACAACTTTATTATTTTATAATTTTGTAGACTAGAAGTTTTATCTGAGTCTCATTGTGCTAAAATCAAGGTGGCAGAAGGGCTTTAGTTTGTAAGGAGGAACTAAGGAAGTATTCATTTCCAGCTTTTAGAGGCCATCTGCATGCCTCGTCTCATAGCCCCTTTCTTCCATCTTTAAAGCCAGGTACTTTGCATTACTCTTACCATTCTTCTGTAATCACTTATCACTCTACCTAGTTAGTCAGGAAAGGTTCTCTGCCTTTAAGCATTCCTGTGATTAATTTGGGCCTACCTGGTAATCCAGAAGAATCCGTCTCAAGGTTTTCAAGTTTAATCACATCTTAAAAGTCCCTTTTATCATGTATGGTAACATGTTCGCAGGTACTAGAGATTAGGATAGAGACATAGAGGGGGGCATTATTCTGCTACCATACTGACAAGAATTCCAAGAAGAAGAATTGGCTATATGAAAAATTACTTCTCATGTGAAGTTAACATGGCACAGACTGTGATATTAAGTACATTAACAATCTGAGAACACCTTTAACATATGTGGTATCCGAAGTCAGACTCTATGCATGGATTCCTCACTCAGTCTATTACTAGCAGTGTGACCTTGTGTGTGCTGTCTTATTTCTCTGTGCCTCCATTTCATCATTGTTAAAATGCCAATAATAATAGTACTTTCCTAAATATGTCCTGAAGAATAAATGCAAAGCCTATAGAATAGTGCATAAGTACTCAGTGTCATTATTTCACAAATTCTCTTAACTTAGCATGTTATCTGTCTTAAAAAAGAGAGATGAAAATATAACCACACATTTTGTTTCTGAAAAATCATTTTGCATAATCATGAATAGTAATATACTTAATAAAATGATATCATGATAAATATAATCATATACTTTTAAGATAGAGAAACATTTGAGGCATAGAAATATTACTAATCATGCCAGTAAGATTCATAGCTCATAAGCAAAAGTTGGCTATTAAATTACCTGTTCATGTGTCACTGGGTTTGAAACTAATGAACACCCTGGGCCAACTGTCCATAGCAGGAGGAACTTCTTTTCGAGCTGGAGAGTGAGAGTTCACTTTTTTTCTTGTATTTTTTTTATTTTTAATTATTATGAGTACTTACTGATTGTCTATCTTTACAGGGTACATATGATGTTTTATTACAGTCATACACTGTGATTTAATCGAATCAGGGTAATTGGAGTATCCAACAGATGATTCACTTTTATTCATTCATTCAAGGATCAAGTATTTACAGGAGCACCTACCTTGTGTTGGCACTGTTAATAAGATTTAGTCTTAGGAGATACAAAGCTTAATAAGATTTAGTCTCCATTCACAGTAAAGTCAAGGTACTTCAGGAGAGACAAGTCTATAAGCAAATCATTACAGTATTATGAGGACTATCATAAGGAAATATTTTAAATCCTATAGGAGTAATGTAATTAATGCTATGGGGCATAATACAATCGGGGGAGATATAGAAGATTTCAAAGGGAAGTTGATAATTGAATTGGACTCATGCACATTTCACCAGGTAGAGAAAGTGAATAGTTTGAACAAAGGATGACATGAGCAAGGGAAAGTGTTGACAAACTATGGCCAATGGGCTAAATCCTGCCTGCCAGCTGTTTTTGTAAATGAAGCTTTATTGGAACAGAATTACACTCATTCATTTATGTTACATTTCATCTATCGATATTTTCATGTTGCAATGGTAGAGTTGAGTATATTGCAATAGAAACCATATGGGCCACCAAGCCTACAATATTTACTATATCATCCTTGATTAAAACAGTTTGTTGTCCCTGGCATAAACCAAATCAGAGAAATTCAGAGTAACGGAAGAGAGATTAATGTAAGTATAAAATCATGAAAGAGAATTTCACCGTAACAATTTTGACAGTAAAAGTTCATTAGGATTTTTGTTATTCTACCCAGTTTTTAAAGACATGAAGAGTTTTGGTACAGATATTTATATATATAACATATATATGTGTATATATATGTTAACACCCATACTGTAGCAGATATACATGTATATACATATATTCATGCACATACATATATGGATTAGAAATTATTGATAAAGTTGCCATATTGAAATATATAAATAAAGTATTTGGGATTATAGATAGAGGATCCTTTATTTTTCTACCAGAAAATCTACAAATTTCCTACATTTTTGTTTTACTTATTTTCTTTTTATTCTCCATTGTTGCCATTAAGTGTCCTTCCTACTGTCAAGGACCCATCTCTTCATAAGGTTATTATCACAACACTTCTGAACTTCCTGAGCCTTTACTCCACTAATTTTCCTCATTCTTTTCTGTGTCTTCAACTCTTCCCACTTTATAGGATCCTCAACACGTCAGCATTTAAACATGCTCAACTTAAAGACAAAATTGCCCTCCATTAATATCACATTTCCACTCAGCTTTTGCCATATTTCTTGAGCAAACCAAACCCAAAGTCAGCAGAACAAAACAAATCACAAAGGTCAGAGCAAAACTAAATGAAATGGAAAACAAAAAAAAATACAAAGGATCAATAAAACAAAAAGCTGGTTCCTTGAAAAGATAAACAAAATCGACAGACTTCTTGCTAGATTAACAAAAAATAGAAGAGAAAGAACCCAAACAAGTTCAACCAGAAATGAAAAAGGAGACATTACAACTGATACCACAGAAATACAAAATATCATTGGTGGGCGGGAGGGCTAGCAAAAAGAAAAAAAAATCATCCATGAATACTACAAAAATCTCTATGCACATAAACTAGAAAACACAGAGGAAATGGACAAATTCCTGGAAACACACAACCTCCCAAGATTCAGTCAGGAAGAAATAGAACTCCTGAACAGACCAATAATAACCAGAGACATTGGAGCAGTAATAAAAAATCTTCCAACAAAAAGAAATCCCTGGACCAGATGGATTCAAAGTCAAATTTTACCAGACCTACAAAGAAGGGCTGGTACCCATACTACAGGAATTATTCCATAACATTGAGGAGGATATTCTCTCCAAATCATTCTATGAAGCCAGTATCATCTTGATACCAAAGCCAGAAAAGGCACAACAAAAAAAGAAAACTATAAACCAATATCCCTTTTGAATACAGACGCAAAAATCCCCAATGAAATACTAGCAAATTGAATTCAAAAGCACATCAAAAAAATAACCCACCATGGCCAAATGGGCTTCATTCTAGGGATGCAAGGATTGTTCAACATACATAAATAAGTAAATGTGATTCACCATATAAATAGATACAAAAACAAAGACCGTATGATCATCTTAATAGATGCAGAAAAAGCATTTGACAAAATCCAGCACCATTTTATCATAAAACCCTCAACAAACTAGGCATGGAAGGAACATATCTCAAAACTATATAGCCATCTGAAGTCTCCACTGCTTTGTCTCAGTACTCTACCCATTCCAATCTGTTTTCTGTCCCACCTCACCACCAAAAATTTCCTTACCAAGGTCACCAATGGTGTCCATATTGTCAAATCAGATGATATTTTTGGTACTCATTTTACATTATCCTTGGGCACTTCTGAATGTAAACTTCTGATTGCAAACTTCTGATTGCTCTCTTCTTCTTAAACACTCTTTTCTTTTTATGGTCTTTGGACAATAACCCACTTGTGGTTTTCCTTCTTTCTCCCTCTCTGGCTTTTCCTTCTCAGCATTCCTTTCAGTGTCAACTCTTCTACTTCTAGATATTAAAAATTTCTAAGTTGAGATTCTCTTAGAAACATACTGAGGCAGAAGTTAATATATCATCTTCAGGGAATCCTTGCATATCTGTACCTCCAAGGGAGTAACAGAAGCAAGGTGTTAGAAGTAAGAGAAAATGCAAAGCAATAGAAGGCTCTGCCAACCCTATAGGGAGCTCTGCAGCTAGGACGGATATGAATATATATACACATATACACACACATATACATATATATAAACACATACATACATACCTGCATATATTTACATTTATTGTAAGTAATTGTCTTACACAATTATGGAGGTTGACTAAACAAATCCGAAGTCCATAGGACAAGCAGTTAGGAAGGGAAGATAACAAGCAAACTGCGGGGAACGTGGCCAGTGTTC
>NW_012141636.1:6375771-6377954 GCF_000956105.1 Propithecus coquereli
CAAAGCTCTGTAAAAACTCCTAAGACAAATCCTGTCCCAAAACACGTTTAATACTAATTCATGGAGCAACAGCAAACTTTGACTGGAACCCCAAGGACTTGAACTGAAACTAGTTGTTCATAGATGTGAATTTCTTTACCCAGGGGAGGCTAAAACCCTCTTTGAAAGGCTTTTCAACTGATTAAGTTTCAGATTTCAGTTTAAATTATAGGTTCATCAATTTTCACAATTCACCTTAAAGTAATTACCCCCAGCCTTTCATTGTCTTTTATCAATGTCTATTTTCTTTGTCTTTTTATTCATACATTGTCAGTGTATCAATCACACTCAGCAAGAGCCACTCCCTATGAACTTCTCAACCCCCTACGTTATGCTTTATAGGCACATTCCATTCTTCTATAAGCCCATTCTAATAACACTGGTGACATTTTTGACAATTATTGACTATAGCATGCTAGGAGCTGTCCACACTGCAACTACTACTAGTGATGGAGTCTTCGCTGCCAATTAACTGGTAGGTTATCCAGCAGCAAAATTCCATTTCAGAGACTCTTCCTAAGGAGACTTTTAGCACTAGCTATCTTCACTTGAGTTCCCCAGAAGTCTCAGGTGATATTATAGCGATCTGAAGCTGGAATGGTCTTTTCAAACTGCCCCACATCTAGGAAAGGAGCTTAAGTATTTGTTTTCCCACCTTGTCTAGTCATTGTATGTGTGCTGCCCCAGGTGAAGAGGTATAAACTCAGGCAAAAGACTCCATTCTGTGAGCACAATTTGTGGGAAGGGACTCAGCTATGAGCAATCAGCAGCCAACACTGATAATAGCTGGGAAATGAGTATTTTGGCCCTGAAGGGGCAGTTTGTGCAGTGCACCATGGCATCCACTAGACATGAACACTCTTGTCACTCTTATGTTCCCTTTCTACTTTCTTTTTGAGTCTTCTTTTCCAAAATTTCCAAACTTTTGGTGATTCTCAAGTTTATATATCTAGTCCAAGCTTCTTCTCAGAGCTTCTGACTGATATATTCAACTGCTTATTTTAAGATTGACTTAAATATCCTACAGTTATTTAAAACTTAACACATGTAGACAATTCAGGGGGGATGAAAATGGCGGATTAGGGGTGACCTCCTGGCTCTCTGCCCCCAGAGTAGGAGGTGAAGAACGCGGACAGCCATACGCGAGTGAAGCGCTCTCTCACAAGATTAGCTTCATGACTTTGCAGAGAAGCAGCGAGGGACAAGCAGTGTTGCGGGAAAAAAAAGGTGAACTGGAGAATCAGCCACAAATACCTGAGAGTGAGGGATAAACAGTGGGGAATGCAGCATGGGATGGCTGCGCCTCTTGGCGGGCTGGCCGGGGCAGCATGATCTGACCCACAGGAAGGCGACTCTTCCTTCACCAACCCCCACACCCACGCAGGCAGGGAAGCACCTGAAGTCAGTGCGAAGTGGTAGAGTGGGCTGACGAGCGGTGGAGAGTGCAGACAGGAACGGGGAACATTTTGAACTCTCCCGGGCGCGGTGCTAGGTCTGCATTGGGTGGGGAGGGACTGTCCCAAGCAGGAGCTTCCCAGATTGGACACTTCCAGAGCCCACAGGGGAGAGTTTGGAGACAAGCTTCTCACCACAGGAGACTGCCAGGACCAGATTGGGGGAGGGGAACACCGTAAAAGAGGCTCTGCCCGTGGAAATCACCCAAAAATTTGGCTGACGTTAGGTGGGACAGAGCTCAGAGTCCTCCTGCTGATCTGTTGAGGCTCAGTGTGTTAGGGAAGCAGTGGGCTCAGTGGGCGGCTCTGGGAGACAGCTCCAGGAGACAGCAGCGACAAACCCCAGCTTCCGATACCCGCCCGGTGCAGTCATCTCCATCGCTGAGTCTCAGTGGGTGGGCAGCCACCATTTTGGGAGTCCAAAGCTTTAAAGCTACCTAGGCGTGTTGCCCAGGCAATGGTCTGAGTCATCGTGGCTGCAGAGCTGGCCATGCCCTACAAGGAGGAGAGTAACGCGAGAAGCCACTTTTTCTCCCGAATCTGCGGACAGTCTGTCCCAGCCAATGACTCAAGCTCTGCCTTCCAAAGGCAGAAAAGGGAGAAAGATCGATTCTTCCGATGAGTTACCAGGCGGTCTCGGGTGGCCCTGTTCCATTCAGCTGCCAGCACTGTGCACCAAAAAGACTGTGA
>NW_012141636.1:6381504-6383273 GCF_000956105.1 Propithecus coquereli
TCTCAATCCTCTCAATAAATGTGAATGGACTGAACTGTCCTCTGAAAAGATATAGGCTGGCAGAGTGGATAAAAATCCACAAGCCTAGTATCTGCTGCCTACAGCAAACACATCTAACCCACAAAGATGCCTTCAGACTAAAAGTCAAGGGATGGAAAATTATCATCCAGGCAAATGGAAGTCAAAAGAAAGCAGGGGTAGCTATACTAGTTTCACATAACATAAGCTTTAAAATAGCAAAAGTAAAAAAAGACAAAGATGGCCACTATATATTGGTAAAAGGGAAGATCCAACAAGAAGAGTTTACAATCCTTAATATCTATGCACCCAATACACGAGGACCCAGTTACATAAAGCAAACCATATCTGATCTAAACAGCATGATAAACAATAACACCATAGTAACAGGGGACTTCAATACTCCACTGAATGAACTGGACAGATCTTCCAAACAGAAAATAAAAAAAAAATAATGGACTTAAACAGAGCCCTTGAACAAAAGGGTCTGACAGATCTCTACAGAACATTCCACCTAAATAAAGCTGAATTTACATTCTTCTCATCAGTCCATGGAACTTACTCCAAAATTGATCACATACTAGGCCACAAATAAGACCTGATGAAATTCAGAAAAATAGGAATTATACTGTGTACCTTCTTGGACCATAGTGGTATAAAATTAGAGTTAAATTCCAACAGAAATACTCGCCACCTCATGAAGTCATGGAAATTAAACAATCTATTGTTGACTAACTCCTGGGTCAAGGAGGAAATACAGAGAGAAATCAAGAACTACTTCGAACTAAATGATAACAGAGAAACAAGCTATCAAAACCTGTGGGATACAGCAAAAGCATTCCTGAGAGGAAAACTAAGAGCAATAAATGCTCATATCCAAAAAACAGAAAGTTTAGAAATCGACAACCTAATAAATAGAATCAAGGACTTGGAAAAGGAAGTTCAAACTAATCCCAATCCAAATAGAAGAAAAGAAATAATTAAGATCAAAGCAGAACTAAACGAAATTGAGAACAAGAGAACTATATGGAAGATCAACAAAACAAAAGCTGATTTTTTGAAAAGACAAATAAAATTGACACCCCTCTTGCTAGATTGACTAGAATCCAAAGGGAAAGGTCTCTAATAAACTAAATCAAAAATAAAAAAGGAGAGGTCACAACAGACACCACAGAAATACAAAGCATTATTTTTGATTACTATAAAAATCTATATGCCCCAAAACTATATAATGAGGAGGAAATGGACAAATTCCTGGAAGCATACAACGTCCTTAGGTTCAACCAGGAGTT
Organism: Propithecus coquereli; assembly: GCF_000956105.1. NCBI lineage: Eukaryota > Metazoa > Chordata > Mammalia > Primates > Indriidae > Propithecus > Propithecus coquereli. Next base: position 6,382,815 of record NW_012141636.1, read on the forward strand.
AACAGAGTATCTGAATAGACCAATCTCAAGCTCAGAAATTGGAGCAGCAATCAAAAATCTCCCAAAACGTAGAAATCCCAGACTAGATGGCTACACTTCATAGTTTTACCAAACACTCAAAGAAGAACTCACGCCTATACTTCAGAAATTATTCCACAATATCGAGAAAGATGGTATCCTTCCTAACTAATTCTACCAAGCCAATATCACCTTGACGCCAAAGCCAGGAAAGGACTCAACAAAAAAAGAAAACTAGAGACCAATATCCCTCATGGATATAGATGCAAAAATCCTCAACAAAATTTTAGCAAATAGAATTCAGCAGCACATCAAAAAAATAATTCACCATGACCAGGTGGGCTTTATTCCAGGGATGCAAGCCTGGTTTAACATATGCAAATCTATAAATGCAATTCGCCACATAAATCAAAGCAAGAACAAAGACCATATGATTCTTTC
>NW_012141636.1:6383323-6385472 GCF_000956105.1 Propithecus coquereli
GTATTTTATTATTATGATGATGATTTTTCTCTCTCTTCTTTTCTTTTTCCTTTTTATTCTTTTTCTGTGAGTGTGTATGTGTGTGTGCGAATATCTAAAACCCACAACCGCAGCAGCCTGTTTGTTGCATCTCCACAGCTGGGATATTTTGCACCAAAGAGTCAGCATGCACCCCTAAGAGTGTCTAGTAACCAAGGAGGCTGCTCTACAAGCTGAGACACGTGGTCACCTCTTTGCTGTGACTTGGTGGCCGGAGCTGCCAGCCAAATGGACAGACTTCACAATAGGAAGGGCCGAGTAGAGAGTGAGGGAGGCTGTTTTCCCAACTGGGTTCTGCAGTCTCCTTTTCACTGTGACTTGGTAACTGGCACCTCCTTCCAAAGAAAAAGTTCCCCACCCTTGGTAGTGCAGAGGAGCAAGGGAAGCTGTTCTCTGGGCTGTGACCCTGAAGGGGTGGTGGATGGCCCTTGACTGGAATCAGATCACTGATATTGTGTACCAAAGGGACTGACCCCACATCTGCTGGGGAGGAATAGTGGGACAGGCTGCTTTCTGGTCTGGGTCCCTCAGGGGCCTTAGGCAGGGCTTCTCTAGCAGCCCTGAAGTTGTACTTCTTACCAACTGGACAACACTTTCCTTGAAGTGGTGGAATAGTAAGGGTAGCCACTTCCTGAGCTGAGATGCTAGGTAGCCCCAAGAAGTGCCCTTCCCCAACTCTGGTGGGTTATCTCCCCCTCTGGCAGGGCAAAACCTGGCCTTTGAGGAGAAAAAAACAAGAGAAGACGTTTTCCTGGCTGGGCCTTGTGGCAGTCTCAGCCAGCACCCCTTCCACAGCCTTCCAGGACAGATTCCACCCGTGAAGGAAGGGAGAAAGGAGAAAAAATATTTTCCCCATAGGACTAGCCTGAATCTGTACAACCTTGGATCTAAGCAAAAGGGGGCAATTTGTTGACGTGGTACAGCTGATCGCTATTGATCATCTGATAAGACCATAACACAAAAGCTTGCCCTTGGTGCCCAGGCTGTTGTCATCTTAGGGGATTGTGGTCTGGGAAGGAAAATCTTGACCAGAGTCCTTAGCAATTGCACCAGTTGACACACCCATCAGAAATCGCTCCACAAGAGTGTCTAATGAGCCCTGAATAACATATTAGCAGCTCTCTCCTAGCTACAGATCAAGCAACTTCTGAAGTACGTGGTCATACGCACGCTGATTCCTGCTGCTCTTCTCACCACATATAAAGTGGTAACAAGGCTCAAGTATCCCTTGGGAGTGGCAAAACATTCCCCAAAGACTCAGACTTTTGTATGTCCCACTTGGGGGTTTAGAGCTCAATACAAAGGTTCTGGAATACCGTGACAACTCACTCCTCCATACAAAATACAAGCAACAAAAGAGAGAGTAACCTCATAGCTAAACTCTGTGCCATCCACCTCAACCAAGTAATCGATAGCGGAGTCACACACACAAAAGTGACCCAACTCCTGGGAATCTAAGCAAGGGAAAGAAACTCACTAATCTCCATAAGCAGAAGGTGCAGACAACAGGACAGAGGTAACCCAACAAGCTAAAACCCCACTAAGACAGGTCAGGACCAGAGCATATCTCTTCAACTCTGCCAAGGAAAATCCCTTTGGAGTCCCAAAATTAAGTCCATAAACCAGTCCTAGCACCTCCACTCCTTGACAAAGTAGCCAGATGAGAAATAATCAGTGAAAGAACACAGGAAACATGAAAGATCAGAGAAAAAAGTCACCTCCAAAAGAAAATATTCGATTTCCATCAATTGATACCAACGTACATGATACCATCAAACTGATAGAAGAAGAATTCCAATTATGGATTGTAAGGAAACTCAACAGAATTGATGAGAAAATAGAATCCCAACATAAAGAAACCACAAGAACACTCCAGGAAATGAATGAAAAATTCTCCAAAGAAATTGAAATACTAAGGAAAAACCAAACAGAAATCTTGTCAATCAAGGAGTAATTCAAGGAACTTCAAAACACAGTGGAAAGCCTCAAGAACAGAATGGATCATGCAGAGGGAAGAATCTCAGAGCTTGAAGATAATGTCTCATGCTGAACAAATCAGATGAAGAAAAAGAACTCAGAAACAAAATACAAGATCAAAACTTACAAGAAA
>NW_012141636.1:6391927-6400436 GCF_000956105.1 Propithecus coquereli
CAGCTATTTGAGAGGCTGAGGCAGGAGGATCGCTTGAGCCCAGGAGTCTGAAGTTGCTGTGAGCTAGGCTGTCACCACGGCACTCTAGCCCAGGCAGCAGAGCTAGACTCTGTCCCCGCAAAAATAAAATAAAATAAATAAATAAATAAATAAATAAAAATCAGTTTCTCCTCTAAACTTCCACAAGTTAATAAATGGCGTCTATACGCAAGCCATTTCTCATGCAAGAAACTTAGATGCCTCCTCTGATATAGTGCTCTCCTTTACCTCCCACATCTAATCTATCAGTGGTATTCTTGAGTCTGCCTGAAATATAAAGGAAATTTAGCATGTCTCCACTTCATTCTAACCTGCCCTCAGTGTCAGAGCAATCTCTCTATTTCAATTCCAGTCTAAGCCACCATCATCTCTTGTCGAAACTACTGCAATAGCCTCTTGACTGGATTCTAGGCTCCTCACTTGTCTTCTAATCCACATAGCAATTGAAGTAACCATTCAAAAGCATGCTTATAACACTTCAGAAGCTTAACATTTCTCTCCAGTTAAATTCCAAATCCTCAACAAATACCTCCTGTTTTATTTAGCCCCTGCCTCCCTCTCCAGTTTTATCTCCTGCCATTCTTACTTGTGGTACTCAAGCAAGTGAGTTCAATGCATTCTCTTTCACAAGTCTGTAAGCTTCGTGAGGACAAATTCTGCATCAATTTTGAGAAATTATATTCCCAATGCCTGGTCCCTAGTAAGAATGGGATACATATTAAATGTAAGAATAAGAGTGAAATCTAAGCAAATAGAGAAAAATAAAAACAGAATAACATGCTTAATGCTTAGAAAACAGTAAGATCTAGCTTCCACGTCAGTATTCAAGGACTTCCAAAAAGTAAAGGTTGCTGATAGTCCTAGAAGAAGTCCAGGTTGTGTTAAACTAGGTAATACTTCTACTAAAAAAATAAAAATAGGGAGCTGAAGCTAAAAGAAGAGGGAAGTGCTTATAAAAAAATTCTTAGCCGAAATTAAAAGCATGCTGTGATAAATCTTTCAGTGATTCTAGAAGACAGTGTTCTTAGATGCAGATGGTGAATATCTCTGTTAGAGTTTCCATAGCATGATAAATCATGAAGAAAAAGTATTAATGATAGATAATACTGGAATAATTTATAAAAATAGCTTAGTTTAGAACAATTCTTTGTAGAAATTGATGGATGAAGTATGAGTTGGAATTAGGAATACCAGGCTAGGATTTGTGGGTGCTGCAGAAGTGACTAGAAAGAAGCTCTGTCCTTAAAATGCTTACAATCCAGGGAGAAAGGTAAGAAATATTTCCACTCCCAAACTATAAAAATATGACACATTTAGCTTAGGGCTATAGAAGAGTTATGGAAGTTGAAAGTTTTGACAGACTTAATATTTAGGGAAGATTTTATAATATGATATATTAGGAGATGAGTGTTTTACATATTTGATCACTAAAATCTTATGAGTTTATTATTACCCTCACATGGAAGATAAAGAAATTGGAATGCTAAGAGGTGGAGCAGCATGCTCCAAAGCATGCTGCTAGTATGAAATTGGGATCCAAACCAATATCTTCATCCAAAGTTCACGGATTTTTCTAATACACCATGTTGGCATAGCTTATTGCCAGAGGTGTGCGTGTGGTTGAGTGTTTGAGAAGTGTGTGTGTATGTGTGTATGTGTGTGTGCACACATCTTTTAGTACCATCAAGGAAGAAACGACATTTAAACTAATCTTTCTAGTTATTCAGATGACGGATATATCTTAAATCAAGGGTTGAAGGCAGGGCAGAAAAGAGTGTGTTGAAGAATTTTGAGTTGGTTTCCTTTGATAATAACAGCTTTTCTAGAAAAGCGAAAGGAAACCCTGATCTCCTGCTCTTCAAATGGCTATAGGTCACTGGGATGAGCATTCTTTAAAACTTCATTAAGCTGCATCCTTAGCAAATGATGAAATAAATTTCGAGTACAGACATAAAGAAGGCCAAGAACTGTAGATAACAAAATTTTTATTAAAAAAGGTTTCATTCCTTCAAGGTATTCATGTCTAAAAAATTTTTTTAAATAATAAAAAATGTTTTCAAGTACACGTGGAAAAATCATTTCTATTGCTAGGAGTCTTGTGCTAGTAGCCTTGAATTTAATGCTACTCTATATGGGCCAATATTTCAACTAACTGGTGTTGAGGTTATATCTCAAACTAGAATGGCAGCCACAGGGGAAGAAAAAGACAGATGCAAAATACCTCAAAAAGGAAAAATTAAGAGAACTTGGTGGCATAAACAACAATGAGGAAGAATCAAAATTCACATTCAAGTTTCAACATCTGATATTACCTTTTTTCTAACTAGACAAATAACTAATGCCAAAGTGCTAAAAAGGACTATATTGATCATATACGCAATTAACTGATTTCTTCTAGTTTAATTTTCCTTTGTAATTTTTTTATTTGTTGAGGAAAAACTATTTTAAGATTCTTTCTATGGTTATAAATATCTCTAACAATACTCAATATTTCCTATTAGATATGCTCCTCAGTTATAACCACATAAAGAGAATTATGTTTAATTTACCATATAGTTATTGAGCACCCACTAAGAATCAGATATTTTGTTAAGACCTCGAGATATAAAGATGATTAAGACCCTAAGACCATATACTACATTGAAGAAATGCACAATTAGTGGGCAAGCACATAAGCACCTATGAAATTGTAGTGGAAATATAATCACTTCATAGCAATATTTTTAAAATACAGTTTTATAAACAAGCTTATAATATAGAAAAAAATATCAAACTATCCATAATTCACTACCTGATTTCTTCAGGTTGGCCTAATATCTTCCATAATAATTATAATAGATGCCTTTCTATCTTTTACATATTACACATGATACTAAGAACTATTGTTATATAATTGCTAATTGTCATATAAACCCTAAGCATGGGCATATTATCTTTTAATGAGGAGGAAACTTGAAGGACAGAGACTTGCCCAAAAGTCGCCTTACTAGTAAAATAACAGGACCAGGACTTTTAATTCATAGCTTCCTTACTTTAATCCCTCATCCTTCTTGCTGTCCATATTTCTTCCATAACTTTTACACTCATCTTTGTCTAATTAGTAAAATATCGCAGTTATTAATAGTATTGGGAATTTACTGTGTTTTCTTAAACATCTCACAGCTATTGACTCATGTAACCTTGATCATGTAGATAAGAAAATTAAAGTTAAGAATAGTTTTAGAAACATTGTCTAAGATAACAGAGCTCACATTGGTGGAGGCAGGATTTTAACTTAAAAATTATGACTGTAAAAGTTAGAGGATTTGTCTCAAAAGAAATTATAATCACCATGTTATACAGTCAGTTGTAGAATTCTATAGGTCCAGAAAGACATCAATCTACAAAGTCTATTAAAAGAAATTATCAACCTTCCCCTTGACAGAAACCTAAAAGCTTCTTAATAAGCAATTTAATCAGCATCACTGTATCATCTCATGTATTGATCCCAAAATTGCTGCCTCAGGTGAAGTGATTCTTCTGAATGAAATAAACCAAATATGGGTGAAAAAACAGGTCACTGGTAGTTTTCAAAAGTGTAATAAAGAGCAGTTGATGAGGTGTGGCTTGTTTTTCCTGGGCATATAACTTTCCCTTTAGATTAAGGTTAGAATTTTGAAATTCGATGAAATGAGATAGGTTGGACAAGGCAGGAAAGCTTACTAAGAAAAGAAGGAATACCTTGGAACAGCTAATTGTACCAACACAGATCATATCTACTGCATTCCACTCTGGGAAAAGATGGAAAGAAACAAGTTGAGTGGAAAAAGGAAGAGAGGGCCGGGCACAGTGGTTCACACCTATAATTCTTAGTACTTCAGGAGGCTGAGGTGGGAGGACTGCTTGAGGCCAGGAATTAGAGACCAGCCTGAGCAAGAGTGAGACCCTACCTCTACAAAAAATAGAAAAATTAGCCAGGCGTGGTGGCATGAGCCTGTAGTCCCAGCTACCCCGGAGCCCGAGGCAGGAGAATTGCTTGAGACTAGGAGTTTGAGGTTGCAGTGAGCTATGATCACATCATTGCACTGTAGCCTGGGCAACAGAGGGAGACCCTGTCTGAAAAAAAAAAGAAAGAAAGGAAAGGAAGAAGGGAAAAGAAAGAAATAAAGAAAGAAAGAGAGAGAAAGGGAGGAAGGGACGGAAGAAAGAAAGGAAGGAGGAGGGAAGGAAGGAAGAGGAGAAGAGAAATAGGAAAGGAGTGTTAGGTGTTTGATGGCATTGTAATGAAACTTAACAAAAAGGACCAAAGAGTGTTTGAATTCTGCCTTGCCAATTACCTTTGTTTTGTGTTCGGTAACTGAAAGAGAAATATACAATAAACTATATGCAATGGGGAAAGAAACTTCTATTAGTAGCTAGGCCAATGACTAATCCCAATTTGGGATTCTCTGGTAAAGCAAGTTTGGTGCATGAGACTTAAGCAGTAATACTAAATGGAACCCTTAACTGTTAGTGAAAAATGACTCCAAATCTGGGGCACTTACCTTTAGCCTATCAGATGGAGAAAGGACGGCAACTAGAGAAAAGAAACACAACAAAGAAGGTAGCAACCTGCACTGAGGGTCCAGTATATGCGTGACGTAAAAGAAATGGAAGAAAGAATGAGAATATGGGCTAAGGTTCTACATCCACTTTCCTCTCAGGCACACAGAAGGACAAGGACAGAGCAAGGTACTAAGAGGCATGTAAGCTGTGTCAGGGTGCCAGGATCAGCCAGTATCAGCCAGGCTTGGTAATTCCCTAGGAGGACTCACAGGTCTCAGCATAGTCGTACTGGCAGCTAACATTTATTACAGTGAAAGTATACAAGGCAAAATCAGCAAAGGAAAAAAGGTGTGTGTCGCAAAGTCTAAAGGAAGTCAGGTACAAGCTTCCAAGAGTCCTTTTCAGTGGTGACACACAGGATATGCTTAATTTCTCCAGCAACAAGTTGTGACATGTGCGAAATGTTGTCTATGAAGGAAGCTCATTAGAGACTCGGTACCCGAGGTTTTATTGGAGGTTGATCACAGGGGGACCTTGCCTAGCACTTATCAAAATTTCTGACTCCCAGAAGGAAAGCAGTTATTCAGTATAAACCTTATTGTTTTGCACAAAAGTTTAGTCACATTGACTCGCTGTTATCATTGAGAGCAGTCGTCCCCAACTGTTTTTGGCACCAGGGACCGGTTTCATGGGAGAGAATTTTTCCATGGAAGGGGGTGGGGGTGGGGAATGGGGGGAGGCAGAGCACAAGTGGTGATACGAACAATGGGGAGTGGGGAGCAGCTGTAAATACAGATGAAGCTTCGCTCTCTTGCTTGCCCACCCTGTTCCTAAGTTTCATGGAAGACAATTTTTTAAATTTTTCCACCAATAGGTGTAAGGTGGGAAGAAAGGCGGTGGAGCTCTGAGGCCTGGTCCCTAACAGGCCTGGGGGTTGGGGACTGCAGATTTAGAGTACTGAGAACACTCCTCAAATCTAAGTTCCCTGATGCCAGCCAGAAGTCAACCTTGCAAGCAAGCCTTTCCAAGAAGGACAGCCGTCTCAGGCCTGATTATGTTGACTTTTTTTCTGCATACAGGTATATGCACAATCTTTCATACACGATAATCACATCTATTCATAAAGGTGGGCCAATAAAAATTTCACACTCTATCCAATCAAATTAACATTCTCTATTCTTGAAGGCAGAGGAAAGAAAGCGGTGAAAAGAGAGCCAGATCAACCAAAATGGGGAAGCATCTCTCTCCCCTACAGAAAAACTTCTCCAAGTTAGTTCAAAATTAATAAGTGAGTAATAAAGACTAAAGTTATTAAAAAGTAACAGAATCTTCCTCCCCAGTCACCATACCCAGGAAAAGCAGATATAGTCAAGCTTCATTATTTGTGGTTTCCATATTTGCAGATCACTTACTTGCTAACATTTTTTTGTAACCCTGAGATTAATACTCACTGCACTTTTCGTGGTTATTTGCAGACATGCACAGAACAGCAAGACATTTGTCTCCCAAGATCCACATTCCCAGCCGAGGCCAAACAAGACAATGATTCTGTTTTGGCTTTTTGTTTCAGCTCTCACACTGTAAACAAGTCTCCTTTTCCCGGTCTATTTAGTGTCACATTTTAAAAATTTTTGTGTTCTTTGTCGGTAAATTCACTACACCCGCCAAGTAGTGTCCCTAAGGACAAGAAGGCTGTCTTCTTGCTTTGTGGATAAAATATATATATTAGATAAGCTTTGTCCAGGTATGAGTTACAGTGCCATTGTCCATGAATTCAATGTTAGTAACTCAACTATATTTAAAAAGGTGTCCGTAACCAGAAAGACACATGTACAAGATTATGTATTAAATGGTTGATGAAAATGTGATCAGAGGCTCTCAGAAACCTAGATAAGAGTAATGGTTTCGTATTCACTAACTGAGTCTGAGCAGTAACTTTATAGGACAAAACTACTATGAATAACAAGAATTGACTGCACCTGGAGCAGCATTACTTAGGCAAATAAACCCTTAAGTACTCTAAAGAGCCCTGGTTCTGCAGCACACTGTGTGTGACTGTGAGCTATAGTAACCATGGGCACAGAAGGGGCTGTGACCAGGCAGGGCCAAGGGCAATAGGTTAATTCAGGGACTGAGCTGGAAACAGACACAAGCAGAGTTTGGGTTAATCCAAAGACTCAGACAAATAGGTTTTTGCCAAGCGTGGCATCAGAGCTTGGGTCCTAAAGTCTGTAGCTGGGTTAGAAAACAACAGGAAAAAATATGCCCAGGAATCCTGAAAAAGGTTCAGGGTTAAAGCTGGGTTCAAGGAAAGAGGTGGGGAATAGAGTTTAAACTAGACAACTGAAAAGAGAAGACACAGTCATAGTACAACTTCAGGGTATGGCTGTGGCTCTCAGGGCTCTATTCACCTGCTGCTGTGCTAATTTGAAGCACTCTTCCTATTACTGACAGATAAAGGTTAAAGGGTAGGGGCAAAGCCCCCAAACAAAGCCCACACGGTTGCAATAGTAGATGTTTTGTTTCAATCTGCTTTGGGAGACCAGTACAAGGTAACTACTCCCCAGTCCCCACCCCCCAAGTATCCCAATAGAGATTTAAAATAAATAACTGAACAAACCACTTCCTACCACCACCATGAAAGAAACCCAAGGCACATGGGCAGGTGTTTAAATATCTTGACATCCGAGTTTACTAGTTAAAACCTTCCACCAAAGTCTTTTGTCAGAATAAACTGAAAATTCAATTTCAGAAATCACTTTATCAAAGTGCACATAAGGTAACTTTGAAGTCTATCATAATTAGCAGCCCCTCTAAGTCAAAAGTGCTTTCCACACAATACTTTGGGTCTATATCTGAAATGCCAAACCAATTCTGCTACGCATGCGTGTGCTTGTATCTCCCAGTTGATTACCCATTTATCAGCAAGTGGCAAACATGGCCTCTGCAATACAAGTCACTTAAACACATTTCTTAGAGATTTCATTGCCTAATAAAAAGTCTCATGAGAATCTTTTACTGTCACACATTTTATATATATATTAGCTTTGTCAAACATACTTCCAACAGCAGGGTAATCAATACGAATTTTAAAAAGGCACTTGAGAGAAACTCTTAATCTTTAGAATTGAGATTTGCATCAATGTCTTCCAGATCTGTGCACCCTGCCCCCACCATAGATTTTTATTTCCCAATTATCTTTTGTGTTTTTCCCTCACTGGCTGCTGCTGATGGGTAATTTTACAACACTAATGCTATTAAAGCATGCACTCATGATCTCTTTGTGACACAAAGCAAATAATGCACATACAGAATGCAAGCACATAAATGCTAATCTTGCCTTTTAAATGCATTTGAACTTGACCTATTGAAATGCCCATTACAAAATGTATGACAGATTGGGGAAATAAAGGGGGCAAGACACCATCTCAGGAAAGCCAATTCTTTGAAAATAAATCACTTGAAAGATTGCAACGTGGTAGGAATTAATTGAGAAAAACGTAGTACCACATAGGGAAGTAACCTGATTAAGCCCTACAAACAAGTCACCACTTCTAAAAGCTCTATAAATTAGAGGACTGCGGCATCTGATTTGAAATATGAATGACTTTTAGACTAAAGAAAATAGTGAGTAATAATTTAATGTAAGGAGTATACATTTAGAAACATGGATAACACAATGTCTTTACTCTGAAGCAATTATCTTTTCATCCTGCTGATGCAGGAAGGCATTCTCATTTGGTATACCTTACTAGGTATATCTTGTGACCTAAAGGTGACCACAATCATGTATACTGATGCATTTTTACTCATTCTGTTGACTATAAAATTATAGGTTCTAGTGAAATTCATAGGCAATACAGAAACATAAAATAGAATGATTCTTAGAGAAAATTCTTACAGAAAATTCTGGTCTGCACTTTACTGATCAGAAAGTTTTCAGATG
>NW_012141636.1:6401786-6405257 GCF_000956105.1 Propithecus coquereli
CCAGTTGCAAACCTGCCACTGTGGAATGCTAGGAAAGTTAGAAAGTATTATTACACATTATTGTAGAATTTCATTTTCATTGAAGTGATTTTTCTTATAATCCACCATAAAAGTACACACATGCAATTTAAATATAAAAAATCTACAAAATAATGTGAGCTTGGATGAAAACACATAAAGTGTCTTCAGTAAGAATAAGAAAGCAATGAATTTATTCTTATGTAAGAAAAAGTAGCTACAATGTAGTGCTTTTTAAAAATAGAATTATTTCTAGTTCTAAGACATAGGTCTTGGTTTTAATTCAGTAGGATGTCTCAGAAACACCTACTTTTTCCTCCATCAAATCTTAAATAAGTAGCATAACTTATATCAACCTCTGCAATTCCTGAATCAGTTTTCATAAATCAATACACCTATCTCTCGCCACAAGAAGCATGACCAAAATTATCTACGAGGAATTCAGAAAGCAAATATTGGATGTAACAGGTGGGTTGTTTATGGGAATCTCAGAAGAACAGAGTGGTACTGATTTGCTGTGGGCATTTCCCTACTTGCTCAGAAAACAAAATTATTATAAACACTACATCTTTCAGTTACAATGGACTGTGACTCATAAAAGCCCATGTTTTTATTTTCTTACAACAGTGCTTTATTTTTACTTTGTTATCAAAAATCCTACTAAGGAAGATTTGCCGAGGAAATCTCTCTCAGCACATTTTTGCCCTCCTCCACAATCTTGCCATATTACACCCCTGTGTATTAGACAGGGGTAGATAGTATTCCCACTTTTATGAAAGTAGTCTAATACATTTCAGGGATGAAGGCTTTGCGAAGTCTTCTGATTTCCAGCCCAGGATCCTATTCACTTCACAACCACCGCAGGTGGCTGAATAAAGTGATCACACTGCACATTCTCAAGGTAGAGTAGCACTGCGGCCAATTGAGTTCCCACTTTTTAAAGTGATTTCCACTCTTCCCACCTATGATTTTAAAATAAATTTTAATGAAAAGAAAAAAAATCTCCTGCTAATGCCATTTGGTAAGCAGATAATTGTCATCTTTAAATAAAAAGTGTAATTGCACCTGGTAGGCACCCAGGTCTTGTTGTTAAAGATGCCAAGCTGACTCAAAAGCTGGTATTTTCCTAAAGCAGGTAGATCCTAGGAAACTGGAGAATAAATTGTGCAGCACACCTAATCACAGAGCACAGGGTACAACCCAGGTCATGTTCCAATATACATGTAGTAAGGTATTTTACATTCCTTTAAGGCTCAGCGGGAGAGGAAAACCTAGATTTTAGCTGATTTCTCTTTAGGCAATGTATTGGCTGCAGTATATTTTTAGCAGGTAAGCAAAGCTCCCATTTTATGTATTATCGAGATTTCTCACCACTAAAATGAATTATATAGTCATACTAAATTGATAACTAGGTTCAAACGAATATGCTGATATAGGTGAACAGATATGCTGTTATGATACAACAGAGAGAATGTCTGTTTCTCAGTGTCTGCCTTTGTTAAACGAGGTTTTCATTCTCTGGATGGAAGGATAAGAGCTGTGAAATATGACCTTGCAATGACAGAATTTTAATGCATGGTGTATGTGACTGAAGCAATGTATGGCACCCTCTCCTTTATTGCTACGGATATTAGGGTATTTACGTAGTGCTGGTTCTCATCTAAATGTCGGGGTCTTCTCTAAGTCAAATAGCAGCTCACCAAAGCTCTATTTCTTAAAGAAGCCAGATAAAATTTTAATTAAAGGCAAAGGTTCTTGCTAAAATAGTAATGTCAATGAAAATGTGAAAGGCTACCTAAAAACAGGCCAAACACATTCTTTCACATTTTCCCAAGCAGAGTAATAGTCTTGCCACATATCTGAGCATTTTTTGAGTTACGGAAAAAAGCATTATTATGTCCTGATATGTTAAATAATTTTTCTTTCTCTGACCTTTTCTCCCTCTAGTTTTGCTAGTAGGAGACATTTCTTGCCCTTACTAATTCTGAAATGTGTAGTTTAACACTCTTCATTCAGATTACTGGTCTCTATTCTAAAGCAACATTATTTAATTTTCTGCTAATTTTTAAAGATCCACATGGCCTTCTCTTCTCTTTTAATGAACCCTTCTTTGCTAAGTATGAGAAGTCTGCTTCTTTTCACTGGAAAATTTGGTCTCAGTAGCTTTTGCAATTCTGTCCTTTGTGAATAGTACAGAAGAGAATAAAGAAGGTGGGGCAATAAAGAGGACATTTAAACAGAGGATAACAGTGAGTTCTAATTGTCCTGTGGCAGTTGAAATAAATGCCAATCTCCTTGCGCTTGATTTCATTTATTTCCCGTCTCACTAGTTTACAAAAGCCTGACTCTTTTCTCCTGCACAACAATCAAGTTATGGTCATGTGAATGGAGAACAATAGTCATTTGTTTTAATATCAACTCTTTCCTGGTTTCCCTGGCTGGTGAAGTTATGACTTTCATCTATGAGCCTAAATTTAAAATTATAATATTAGCATTTCCTAGAAACCATACTATTACAGATTTCTCCAATGCAAAGTTCTGGAGACACAATCCCTTTAGCACAATTATCATATTTAAAATTTACATCTGAAAATAGGCAAAATATTATATAAGACTAACAAATTTAAAATGAGAAGATAACTGGAAAGAAGAATGTGATTTTCTGCATTTGAATCTAGAATTAATATTCAGTACCTTATTTTCAGCACTAAATAGGGTTTTTAAAGGGAGATTCAAACTAACAGAACTAGCTGTTTTATTAGATGTATATTTCACAGGGAGGTGAGAGGAGTCTTTCAGTAGCAGAGACTAGAAAAGTTGAGATCCACTCTCAGTTAGGCTACAAACTCAATGGATGACCTGAAGCAACTTTGGGCCTCAGTTTCCTGAACTGCAAAATAAGAGTGCTACTAACTTCAGTATTTCATATTTCTATAATATAACTGGATAGGACAATATCCCAGCTAGCACAAGGAAAGGGAACTGCTTATTGTGAGTAGCAACTTAAAATTTTGTCCCATTGGTTTGTTTAGAAAACTCACTGTTCGGTTGGGGTAATGACCTTTAAGGAAAAAAAATATTTTCCTTAAATTTTTTTCTCTTTAATATAATAAACACTGTTCACTGCCAACATTATCTTCTGATGCAAACAACCTATTTGCCTGTAGCAAGTCTCTTTAACAATGCCTTGTGATTTAAACCCACTACCTGATGTGAATGCTCCAAGTAGGCACTGATTTGGGGGGTTATAAATAACATGGCTGTATAGATGAAGTCAATTCAGCTTATGCCTTGTCTACATTGCTTTTATTTCTTTAAGTGCCTCTATTATCACAGTCCCCCAATTCACATTTTTAAGTCACTAAACAAAGAAATACCAAGCATTTCACTTTTAACCTGAATTTTTTTTTAAAAAAAGGAAATTAAGTCTCAAATGTATTTATGTATTAATAC
>NW_012141636.1:6406082-6408913 GCF_000956105.1 Propithecus coquereli
GTTTGAACATCTACTGGAACTTAAAGTAGGCAAGGAGGCTCACCTAGAATAGCAGACCTGCTCTGAAATATCATCTTTATTTTTTGAAAAATCTTCTGTTTATTGAAATTAGGTGTACTAACATAATTGCATAAATAAATTACGATCAGTAAAATGTCAGTGTTGCACATTAAGCCTGGACTAACTCAAACTTCTTTTTACTAGTTCTTTCTGTTATGTGTTTTCATGAAAATTCTTTTTAACCTAGAAAGTGTTGCCAAGATGTGCTGGTTATTAAATATACCTTCAGAGCTACATCTGCAGGAGAATTGCACATTTCCCATCACTTTTTCTGACTCACCTTCTTTCCACGGAAGGGAGAAGAACGAATTCCAAGGAGAGAAAGAAATACCAACAAGTAAATATGCTTATGGTCATTCAATGCTGGATGGGTTAGCATGCTTGATTGCTATTGGTGAATCATAGCAAAAAATGACAGTAGCATCTATCATGTTACATGTGGCAAGGCAAGTCACACTGCTGATTTCAGCAATGTGTTATATTTAACAGCAATTGATAAATGCCTATTAAACAAAATCACTAAATTATATGAATACCTTAATTCTTAAGGTGGTAATGTGGGTTTTTCCTCCGAACCAAGAATATAATAGGCATGGAACATAAACTGATAGGATCCCACAACATGGTCTCAACAGTGACTTTAAACCCCATAATTCCCTATGGAAACTCAGGATACCCAACAGTGGAACAATAATATTCTTGATTCTGAACTGCAATTTGAATAACTAATGAAGTATTTCCTCTTGTATAGAAAGTAAAATACAGGTTTTACTGTTCAGTAGTATGACTACATTGTCAACATCTCCATCATAAACCAATGCATGACAAGGGAGAGAAATCTTATATCTCAGCGCCTATTGATGACATGATGCCCTTTGTTCTCAAAAGTGCAAATTAAACAAAGCATCTTAAGAGGCTATGACCTAAAACAAACTGTTTCTGGGAAAAAGTGGGAGAAAAAATAGAAGCCAAAATGCTGAAAAAGGGGAAAAAACTTATTAGCATATATGTCCCTTTATAATTTATAGTAATGATATTTTCATTACTATGCAATAACAATAGATTAAATAATTGGAAGATGAAAAGGACCTATTAAATCATGTCTAATGCATGCTAAGGGAGGGATATTTCCCTTGAGGAAAAGGAAGAAAGACAAATATAAAAACGGATACTATATTAACATCTGCAGATAGTTCAATCAACATATCGTCTACAGACAACACATGGAGGGTTAGCGCAAGCAGTGAGGAAGATTAGATATTAACACAAACTACCCGTATCAATACAGAGTCCTGTGCTGTATTTTTAAACATTTAATGTATTTGTCTGGAGCTTTTCCAAACTAAAGCTACTCTGTTTATATACAACATAGAAAATGTAATCTGAGTTTCAATGAATTTTTAATTTTGTTCAATCTTGCATCTTTGTTCAATCAAAAACAATTTAAAGAGGACCATGGCTATCAGCCTCAGGGTGAGCAAGCTCAGCTCCTCACTAGGGAGTTCTTAAATCTGCCATAAAAATCAACAGTGTGCATCTAATAATTTTCTTTTAATTTGAGAAATGAAAAGTGAATCATCACATTAAATATTCTCCAGGGCCTCTTTGGTTTCCAGATTAAACATGTAATATGACCTGTCATCTTGCCACATTGTCTGTATTTCCATTTTAAATAATCATAAATATGACAACCTTGGTACTTTTTGACACACCACAGCTGTTTGATTCAGCTGAGTTTCAAAGTCTTAGAAATTGCACTCATTCCTTTTTTAGACTCCTGGTTCATGGGAAAGGTTTTCAGCTGAAAGATTCTTTATTGTATTCAAATCTTGTCCCATATGAGTTGTTTTGGTTACTCAGTTTATGAAGAGTCTTGGAAATTGAATTGGGTCCACAACAGAAAACACCAACTGTTTTCCTGAAAAGAGAGGGGAGGAAATGGAAAATTAGGTGGAAAGTTAGGCAGAGCATAACAAGAAGCATGCTTTAGCAGCATGGTTTAAAGTATTAACGAAGTAAATTTCTTGCTGTTTTACATATTGAAAAAAATTTTTCTAATTATTTCCAAATGTAAATGACCACTAGGAAAGTATTTTATTTACCTTATGCTTTTCATGCTAGAATTCAAGATAATTCAAAGAATGTAACTATGAGCACAAATTTGCTTATTATCAGACAGAGATTGATCAGTTTGCCTTATTAGTATTTTCAGTACATGCCACTGGCGAACCAGAAACTTTATCAAGAGCAGCAACGGATGGATAGATGTGAATTGCTAAACAACTGACATCTGGATAGATGTCTAGCCCACATTGAACCATGTCAATTCTTCTTTTCTTAGATATTTTATACACATTTTTCTAAAGTTCACACATGGATTTGCATGAGCAGTGATGAATAAAGAAAGAGAGAGAAAAGATATTACCAGTTTGAAAGAATAATTTTAAGTGAATAATTTATATCCACATTGAAACAAAAAATATATTAATCTGGACACATTTTCTTTTTTATTTATGCATTGCAATAATTGTAAAAAAAAAAAAAAAAGCCAAGCAGTTTTTACTATTCTGTACCATCAAATTTAAGTAGCTAAATAATACATATTCCTAACAAATAGACTAAATAAATCCCAGGAAATGAATAGCATTTCAAATTAATCTTCCTCCAAAGTTTGATTTGCATCAAATTCTTCCTAGGATTTAAAAATAATTAACATTTCACATCATAGAAAAATACAATGTCTTAATTATCTCAGAATAATTGGTGGTGAA
>NW_012141636.1:6409096-6425056 GCF_000956105.1 Propithecus coquereli
AAAAGAAAAGAAAAGAAAAGAAAAGAAAACCAAGCTAAGTCCATCAATTGCCTCCGCTGATTGCCTAGAGGCAATCGACAGGCTGCATCACAGACTGGGAACTCAAGCTCACTGGTGGTCTCACTGAGTTGAGGAGACAAAGAATGGAGTTCATGGAGGCCAAAACACTAGAATTTGTGGAGTAGAATACGGAAGGGAAGGGGGATCCACAGAGAGCAGCTCTAGAGATCTGTAGAGGAGTATCCTCAAGTCTTTGGCAGATTAATGATCTGCTCATGTAAGAAAGAAAACTATATGAATGTGGGTAAAGAATCAATAGACCAAACAAAAACCAGAGTTTACACAGGACTGCAAATAATTTATATTCCTAGAAACTGGAATGGCAAGACCTATAATATAGCGGGGGAATGGGTAGTGTTCTTAGAAAGATATCACTTTATTTGAAAGTTGTAGAGGAGATGTTGGTAAAATTAGCCTTAGACTGAAAGCTGCTCTGGAACTGCACTAACAAATCTTAATAGAAAACCTTGGAAAGACCAAACTGAACCTAAGTAACCTAATTGCATGCCAGAGCAAGTCTAACACTATGGAAAGGAATAAATCAAAATTTGGCGTCTAATATCTAAACTTAGAAACGTACAGCATTCAATCAAAAACTACCAGAAATGCAAAGAGCAAGACAATATGAACTATAGTCAGGAGTGCTATTGGCTGAATAGTGTCCCTCTCAAATTTATATGTTGAAGCCCTAATCCCCACTACCTCAGAATGTGACTAGATTTGGAACCAGTGCCTTTTCTAACAAGTTTTCAATTAATGCTGGTCCAAGGAATGCGGTTTGGGAACCAATGGCCAAAAGCATTTACTAAAAGGGCACACACAAATAATACAGAGGTATGGCAAATACGCTAATATTGGAGAAAAAAATACAATCATAAAAAAAATTCAGTTAATCCAAAGGAGTGTAGAAAATGAAAGAAAAAAAAACCACAAAGAACAAATAAGTAGAAAGCAACAGTAAATTGCTAGATTTAATCTCAACCATATTTTATTAAATTAATGTAAACGGTCTAAACACTACAGCTAAAAAAGCTTCAATATACATGAAGTAAAAACTGATAGAACTACAAAGACAGATAAATCCAGAATTATAGTTGATTTCAACATTCCTCTCTCAGTAATTGATACAACAAATAGACAGAAATTCAGTAAGTGTATTGAACACTTGAACATCACTATCAACCAACTGGAACTAATTGACATTTATAGAATGCTCTACCCAATAATTATGGAATATTTTAACAAAATCTTTTCACTTGCTTGTGGAAAATTCAGCAAGATTGATCATATTCTGGGCAATAAAACAGGTATCAATAAATTTTAACTAATTAAAATCACAAGGAGTATATTTTTAGATCAAATTCCAGTTGAACTAGAAATCAAGAACAAAAATATATGTGGAAAATTCTTACATATTTGGAAATTAAACAACATACTTTTTTTAGAGAAAAAGACATACAAATTTATTTTACATGTATACATGTATACATGGGAATCTCAAGAATGAAGATTCAACTCCCCAATGAGATTTGGAAGCTTATATGCCTTTCTGGTAAAATGGGTTTTGTGAGGGGGGAAAAGAAGAATCCTTAAAACAATATACTTCTAAATAACCCATGGGTCAAAGAAAAAAAATAACATGGGAAACTAAAAATACTTTTAACTGGATAAAAATGAAAACAAAACATACCACAATTTGTAAGATGTAGCTAAAGTAGAGTTTAGAGGAAAATTTGTAGTATTAAACACCTTTATTAGAAAATAAAGGTCTAAAATCAATGAAGTAAGATTCTACTTTAAAAAATTAGTAAAAGAAGAAATAATGGAATCCAAAATGAGCAGAAGGAATAAAATAAGGAAGAAATATGAAAATAAATGATCTTATACTTAATAAAATTTGAATTACTACTAAAACCATAGTGTGACTCTCATTAAAATGAGAAGAGAATGAGTCATTTGTTTCTTCACACAAATTCTCTGTCAACATTGCATTATGGCAATAAGATATCATTATTTTCTTGCTTGCCTTTGACAGGGCAATTATAGAGTTATTTCTGCAAGTTTTCCAAATTTTCTAAAGGCATCTTTTAAATACTTGATAAGCAAACCATTATTTTGAAAGCACCAAGGATATCATGTAGTTTTTGTTTTGTTCTTACATTTTCATTACAATTGTTAACTAGTTTAACACTATGATATCTTTTCTTTGTGTGACTTGAGGAGTTTCCAATGTCACTTTCACTAACTTAACAAAATCCTAAAACTTTTTCCAAGATATACAATTATTCTTTGCAATGCACTTGTGCTAAGTTTGCATTAGATTGCTGCAATCTAACAATTATCTGGAGATTTTTCTACAAAAACTTTGATGAGATGGGTGGAGACAGGCTCAGAGATAAGCAGAAAATGATGTTTGGGGGTTGATGCTGGCAACTAGCTTGACAAATGTTCGATATATTTGTGTATATTTTCCTAGTCTATCAATATTTGCTTTTCCAGTAGATTTGAAGTGTGGGATCTCATATAATGAGAATTTATTCTCTCCATTTGATCTTATTCACTCTTTGTATTACAGATCCAGAAGATTTGAGTGACTTGACCCACGGACATAAGAGCCAATGTGAGAGGGACCAAACCTAGGTATTCTTAATTTGCATTGTTTTGAAAACACTACAAGCCAGCAAAATAAAGATACAGTCTGAATTTCACCCAATCCCAGAGTACTAATTCTCTACTAAAAAGGCCACATAAAGTTCAACCTTTCTTTCTCCCTTTGCATAATGCTTAAACTTAACAGCTTCAAATATGATATACCTTTTTTATAATAAACAGGAAACTAAATTTGGGTTAGATGTAATAAATTTCTGGCAAATTATTACATATTAAATGGTTTACAAAGTAATATTCAGAATATCTCTTTGTGTTTTTGAAAAATTATTTATTGCTGCTTTTAGTATTTTATAGTTAACATTCTGCTGCAACATACATAGTGAACATAAGAATTGTTTGCAACATCCCCCCTCACCTCCCCCCAGGAGGGACATAGTAAAATAAGATTGCCACTTTTTTTTATATGGGACAAGCTGAAAATGCCCTGCTGAAAGCACAATGAACATTCAGTAAGAAGGTATGTGTTCATGTCTGAATTTTGACTCATTAACCATAGCTTTTGATAAATCATTATATTTTGGGGTACTAGCTTCTTCATTTCTAAAATAGTGAAGGTAGAGTGACTTAAAAGCTCCTTCACTCTTCATGATCATGTCATACCATTACATAATTCATTTTCTGAATTTAAAAATGCCATGAATGAAAGCATCCACTCTTAAATACCTGTGGAAGATAAATTGATTCAACCTTTTGGTTTTAGTAGGGCAGAACCTAAACACACATATCCTTTGAGACAGCAATTACACTTCAAAGATCCCAATCTACTGCAATACTCTTATGGAAAAAGTACGTACAAAGATAATTACTACAATACTCTTTGTATAGTAAAGAACTAGAGGTAAACTAAATATCCATAATTAGGGTAGTAATGGTCGTGGTAACCACAATTCCAAATTCCAGAATACTGTGAGATAGAAATTATCCATGATCAATATATGAGTTCATCATTAAAGAGTTGAAGAATTATATACTATAGATTCGATTTTTGTTTAGAAATGAAGGTTTACATTTTAAATATATGTGTATATATGCATATGTGCATACATATATGTATATAAAATACATGTACATGCTTCCATATACTTTTATAAATACATACACATACACAAACTTATAAAAGCTTCTGTAAGTATATAAAACAAAGAGTTACCAATCATCACTTCTGGGCCCAGGAGTGTTTAATCCAATTTAAATTTGTATTCTACTACTATACTAAACGAATGCCTACTGGTTTAATACATAACCACTTTCTCAAAACTAAAAAGTGTTGCCCAATATACAGTATTAAAAAATGGTTTAATTTATATGCCTCTCTTCCCTATTTTTATCTCTATATGTTCTTTCAGCAATTTATGCACATGAGGTTAACCAAAATGCTACATCTTAAAAGAAACCTTCCATTCATTTTGTGCTTTTTTTCCAGTTAATGAGACCTTAAAATGTTGATTCATTCTTTTCCTAAGTATGCTATTTAAAAGTCCTTTAAAAAAATAATGCATTTCAAGTGCCTGCCCCAGAGTAAATTACATGAAGTGAGAGTGTTGTACAAAATGTCAACAGCAGATGGTGCACATTTGCTCTTCTTAAATGACCTTTACTGTCTCCAGAAAAAGAACAAACTACCAACACAAACACAAAATTGCTCTGAAACATGAACAGTGTAACAAATGAGAATCCTTAGCTAGCTGAAGGAACCAACAATCCCAATCTATTTTCCTGTAAATGATGTTCTGTTGTTTTGGGATTTGGTTTCAGAATTGAGCAAAAGAAACTATCAGAGTTTTTAGCAATATACTATGAAAACCAATAAAAAATTCTTATTAAAGGTCAGTAAATTCCATTAAATAGAAACATGTCTGTGGTGCATAGCAAGAGCCAGGTGAGTCTGAAAAAATTATAACATCTAAAATGGGTGATACTGGAGAAAGATGGGAAAGGAATTGGGTTGATATACATATTTTTTTCTAAAGTTCATCTTTAACTAGCACCCTGAATATTACAAATGACCACTACTTTGTAAATAATGCTTCCCTCTTTATCTCAAAACTACTTCATTAAGGAAAGGAAATATTACAGAAGTGGCTTCAAACATGGCTGTAATCTAAACCCCATGGGTAACTTTATTCATTTTTAAATTTTGCTTCTCAGGCTCCATTCCATAATTTCTAAAACAAAATCTTTGCAGGTGGAATCAGGGGGCATCTTGAATCAGTGAATCTTTCAATAAATAATATTTATTCATGAATTCATAAATGTGGTTTTTAAATAAAACCTATTTAAGCTGGTCCATGCATTTATAATCAAATATCCTTTGATGTTTATCAAATATATTTTTACAATTAGGCAATGATCAACTATATGCTAATAATTGTAATGATAACTCAAGCCAGAAGTAAACATTAACACTGGAATCTTGTGTTCACAGAAAATTTTGAAAATGAAATATATTTTTTGAAACTTGTTACATTCTTTTTGCAGAAGTATTATTAGTTTAGCAATAAAAGTATAAGTAATTCAAACATAGAAATATATTGAATTTTGATAAAATTCTATGGGTTAGTGGAATAGAAATTTAAGTTCAAGGAAAAAAAGAATGACATACTAATAAAATTTCCCACTGCTAAATGAAGAGCTTGTTTGTGTATATTTATAATCAATGAGGTTGGTACCGTGTAGCCAAGATATTTATAGTCTAGTATATATAAACTAATTAATAAATAAAGGAGTTACTTTAATTGTAAAATGTTGACATCTGCAATATGTTAGAAATTATATCTTTCTCAACTACTTAAACTTATAATGAAACAATTTAGAAGTAAACTTAAAAATATGTGAGTGAGTATATAGTTTTTAAAATCCTTTTAGAATTCTTATACATCATTGCTCTGCACTATGGTGAGTTTACAGAGGATAAAGGGGCTGGCTGGTCTGTGCCTTAAAGTGAACGCTTTTCCTTTAATAGTTATTTCTTCAGATCACAGACACATAGTCCATAAGATGAATATTTTCTATAAAATTATAGTTTCAAAAAAATTATGTGTGGAAATATTTCTGGTTTAATGACTGTATATTACAATGAAGAGTTTTTTTTTTTTTTAAAGATATTCATTCTGGTAAAAGGCACAGTGATTTGATTTTTAAATCCATTCATTGTTAGAACTATTTGTGAAGTTCCCTTGTTTGCCAACATGATTTTTGAAAACCTTTTCCCATGATCACCTGATATATGCTGTGGGAATAAATACAATTTTTGATATGAGTTTACACAAATTTATAAGCCTAGTTCATAAATACATTATAGACCAATTCTAAGCCAAATTTTAATTATTTTGGATTATAATAACCTGCCTTGCTTTCTCCTTTTATAGTGATAGAGTGTTTAAGTGACTTTGTAATTTGTAAACCCACTGCTAATTCATCTTTTAAAACTTCATGTAATGATCTGGAAATATTTTCATTTAATCATTAACCACATGTCAAATTTTTTCAGATACAGTATCCTTACCCTCTGTTACATTTTGCTATTTCATCAAACAGAAGTTTCCACCGAGGACGTCCAATATAAAGTCTTGAATTCAGTGCATGGTATTTTTCTCCAATTATCTTCTAAGAAAAAGAAAGCACTATATTATTCACAGATTTGGATAAATAACTCATTTCTTTAACAGCATTTCTTCTGGTTTTGTGGTTTCCTACCAAATCGCTGTGACATAAAGAATATAAGTGTCAAACGGCAACCTAGTAAGAACAATCATTTAGACATATCATTTCCTTCCTTTTTTCCTTTAAAATGTGTTATCTTCTTGAATGCCATTCTTACAAATGGCTGATTTTCCTAGACTTCGCTTAGTTGCTTCATTTTTGAAAAACTACAATGTAAGACAAAGAATGCATTCTGATTGCTCACTCTCAGAAAGGCTCAGCACATATATTTCATTGAAGTATTTTTGTACCACAAATAGAGTTGTCATATTTGGCTCATTATATGAATAAGATATTATAAATTGTCATCATAAATTTGGGGAAATGATTTTAGGTAAGACAGCCCAAGACAGCAGAGCTATTAATACAAACTTGGACCTATCAACAAATGGCTATTATAGGGCTGGTGTCTGCAGCTAAGAGAACATTAGAAGAGCGATATGGCTGAATAGAAATCTCCAGCGATTGACCCTCTGTATGAACTCCTAATTCAACAACTATCCACACAAGCAAGCACCTTCAGAAGAACCAAAAATCAGGTGAATGATAATATTACTTGGTTTTAACATTATATCAAGGAAAGAGGCACTGAAGAGGGCAGAAAGACAATCTTGCATTGTCTACATGACCACTTTCCCATTCCCAGCAGTGCTGCACCAGCACGCCCAGTGGAGAAAGAATCTGTGTGCCCAGGGTAGGGAGACTGAAGTGATCGTGGGGCTTTGAATTAAAACTCAGGGCCACCCTGGCACAGGGAAACACAGCACAGGAAAGATTTCTGCCAGTGCCCGTGGTAAGAGCATTTAGACCAACCCAGCCAGAGGGAAATCCTCCACCCAGAAACCTGAGTTCTGCCTAGCCCCACCACCAGCTGAAAAAAACTGGACTGGAGCCTGGAACAAATTTGTAAGGCAGTAAAGCCACAGAGGCTGCAGGCCTTGGGCAATTCCTGTGGTTGTGCTGGCTCAGAGCCAGAGGACCTGGGGTGCATATGACCAGTGAAACACCAGTGGCGGTCGCCTGTGTCACCACCCCTCTCCTCCTAAATACAGGCAGTGCAGCTCAGGGAGTTTCTTCCACTTGGGGAAAAGAAAGGGAAGAGTTCAGAGGACTTTGTTTTGCAACTGGCATACCAGCTCTGCCATAGTAAAATAAAGTACCAAGTAGACTCCTGAAGCCATAGAGTCCAGGCCTTAGTTCCTGGATGGCATTTCTAGACCCATTCTGGCCCAGAAGAAAATATGCTGCTCTTAAGGGAAGGACTCAGTCCTGACAAGATTCACCACCTGCTCATTAAACAGGCCTTTGGGCTTTGAATAAACATCAGAGGTAGCCAGGAAGCAGTCACCATGGGCTTTGAGTGAGATTGGGCTGGTTTCAGGTGTGTCCACAATGGAGTACTCATGTCACTCCTCCCGCAACTCCAGTAGCCCAGTACAAAGAGTGAGGAAAGAGAGTGAAAGACTTTGCATGGCAATCCATGGAATTCTCTCATATCTTACCCTACCTAGTCCACCAAGGTGGTACCACCAGGAGCCTGTGAGAATCACAGCATTACTGTGTTTAGAGCACCTCCAGTGCTGATATGGCTGCAATGACCAAAGACTTAGATCACAGCATTCAATTCCCTCTGAATATCTGGAAAGCCTTCTCAAGAAGGACTGGTTCAAACTAGCCCGGACTACAAAGATTAAAATAAAGACCTAATTCTTCAATGCCTAGACATTGACAAACATCCACAGGCATCAAGAACATCCAGGAAAACATAATCTCACCAAAAGAACTAAATAAGCATACCAGTGACAAATACTAGAGTGACAGAGACGTGTGACCTTTCAGACAAAGTAGCTGTCCTGAAAAAGCTCAAAGCTTCCAGACATCAAGGAGAAAGGATTCAGAAGGGTAGCAGAGAAATTTAACAGAGATTGAAATAATTAAAAAGAAAGCAGAAATTCTGGAGCTAAAAATTCAATTGACAAACTAAGATATGCAGCAGAGTCTCTCAACAGCAGAATTGATCAAGCAGAGGAAAGAATTAGCTTGATGACAGGCTCTTTAAAAATATTCAGTCAGAAGAGGAAAATGAAAAGAGAATAAAAAACAATGAAGCACACTTACCAGATATAGAAATAGCCTTAAAGGGGCAAATCTAAGAGTTATTGGCCTTAAATAGGAGATAGAGAGAGAGATTGGGATAGAAAGTTTATTCAAAAAATAGGAATAGAGAACTTTCCAACCCTAGAGAAAGATATCAATATTCAGGTACAAGAAGGTCATAGAACACCAAGCAGATTTAAGCTAAATCAGACTCTGAAGGCACTTAATAATCAAGCACCCAACAGTCATGGGTAAAGAAAATATCCTGAAGAAAACAAGAAAAAAGAAAAAAAATAACATATAAAGGAGCTCCAGCATGTCTGGCAGCAGACTTCTCAGTGAAAGCTTATAGGCCAGGAGAGAGTGGCATGACATATTCAAAGTGCTGATGGAAAATAATCTTAACCCTAGAATATTATATCCTGCAAAAATATCCTTCAAACATTCAGGAGAAATAAAGACTTTTCCAGGTAAACAAAATCTGAGGGATTTCATCAACATCCTACAAGAAATGCTAAGAGGAGCATTTCAATATGAAAGAAAAGTACATTAATGAACAAAAAGAAACCATCTGAAGGTATAGAATATATAGGTAACAGTAAGTACATATACACAGAATACGCTAATACTGTAATTGCAGTGTATAAATCACTTATATCTTGAGTAAAAAGACTAAAAGACAAACTTATCAAATATAATAACTACAACAACTTTTTGAGATCTAGATAGTAAAAAAAGATATTAATGGAAACAACAAAAAGTTAAAAAGTGGGGGGGATAGAGTTAAAGTGTAGAATTTCTTTTATATATCCTTTGTTTGCTTATTTGTTTGTAAGAAGAGTTAAGTTATCATATGTTTAAGTAATTGGTTGTAAAATGTTTTTTGCAAGCCCCATGGTGACCTCAAATAAAAAAAACCTACAACAGGTACACAAAAAATAAAGAGCAAGAAATTGAAACACTACCCAAGAAAATTATTTTTAACAAAGGAATACAGAAAGAAAGAGAAAAAGAAACAGATCACAAAACAACAAGAAATCAAATAACAGCATGGCAGTAGTAAGTCCTTACCTATCAATAATAACATTGAATGTGAATGAACTAAACTCTCCGATCAAAAAACATAGAGTGCCTGGATAGATTAAAAAAAAAAAAAAAAACCTACCTATAGATTGTCTGCAAGAAACCCACTTCACCTATAAAGACACATATAAACTGAAAATAAAGGGATGGAAAGGGATGCAAGGATGGTTCAACATAAGCAAATCAATCAATGTGATACATCATATCAACAAAACAAAGGACAAAACCATATGATCATTTCAATTGATGCTGAAAAAGCCTTAAAATTCAACATCTCTTCATGATAAAAATTCTCAAAAAAACTGGGTGTAGAAAAAACTTGCCTTAACGTGATAAAAGCCATATGTCAGACCCACAGCTAGTACTATACTGAATGGGGAAAAATTGAAAGCCTTTCCTCTAAGATCTGGAAAAAGACAAGGATGGCCACTATCACCGGTGTTATTCAACATAGTACTAGAAGTTCTAGCTAGAGCAATCAGACAAGAGAAAGAAATAAAGGGCATCCAAATTGGAATGGAAGAAGTTAATTATCCTTGTTTGCAGATGATATGATCTTATACCTAGAGAAATGTAAAGACTCAATTCAAAAACTATTAGAACTGATAAACAAATTCAGTAAAGTTTCAGCATACAAAATCAACATACTTAAATCGGTAGCATTTCTATATGCCAACAGTAAACAATCCAAAAAAGAAACCAAGAAAGAAATCCCATTTACAAAGCTACAAATAAAATACCTCAGAATAAACATAATCAAAGAAGTGAGAGATCTCTATGATGAAAACTATAAAACATTGATGAAAGTAGTTGAAGAAGACACCAACAAATGGAAATACAGCTCATGTTCATGGATTGGAAGAATTAATATTGTTAAAATGTCCACATTTTCCAAAGAAATCTACAGATTCAATGTAATCCCCATCAAAATACCTATGACATTCTTCACAGAAATAGAAAAGATAGTACTAAAATTTATATGGAACCAAAAAAGACCCAGAATAGCCAAAGTCATCCTGAGCAAGAAGAACAAAACTGGAGGAACCACATTATCTGACTTCAAATTATAATGTACTACAGAGCTATAGTAACCAAAACAGCATGGTATTGGCATAAAAACAGACACATAGACCAACGGAACAGAATAGAGAATCCAGAAATAAATCCACACATCTATAGTGAACTTATCTTTGACAAAGGTGCCAAGGACTTACAATGGGGAAAGGACAGTCTCTTCAATAAATCGTGCTGGGAAAACTGGATATCCATATGCAGAAGAATGAAACTAGAACATTATCTCTGGCAATATACAAAAATCAAATCAAAATGGATTAAGGACTTAAATCTAAGACCTGAAACTATGAAACTACTAAGAGAAAAACAGTGAGGAAATGCTTTAGGACATTTCCTAAATGTCCTAAAGTCTGGGTGAGGACTTCTTGAGTAATACCCCCGAAGCACAGGCAACCAAAGCAAAATTGGACAAATAGGATCACATCAAGCTAAAAAGCTTATGCACAGGAAACAAAACAATCAATAAAGAGACAATCTGTATGGGAGAAAATATTTGCAAACCACCCATCTGACAAGGGATTAATAACTAGAATATGTAAGGAGCTCCGACAACTTGACAGGAAGAAATCAAATAACCTGACTAAAAATGGACAAAGGATTTCAATAGATATTTCTCAAAAGAAGACATACAAATGGCCAACAGGTATATGAAAAAATGGTGAAAATCATTAGTCATTAGAGAAATGCAAATCAAAATTACAGTGAGATATTATCTCACCCCAGTTAAAATGGCTTTTATCAAAAAGAAAGGCAATAATGAATGATGGCAACAAAGTGGAGAAAGGGGAAACCTTGTACACTGTTGGTGGGAATGTAAATTAGTGCAACCACTATGGAGAACAGTATTGAGGGTCCTTAAAAAACTAAAAATAGAACTACCATATGACCCAGCAATCCCACTGCTGGGTGTATATCCAAAGGATGGGAATTCAGTATATTGCAAAGATATCTGCACCCCCATGTTATTGCAACACTATTCACAATAGCCAAGATATGATATCAACCTAAGTGTTCATCAACGAATGAATGATAAAGAAATTGTGCTACATATACACCATGAAATAATATATAGCAATGAAAAGAATGAAATCCTGCCATTTGCAATAACACGGATGGAACTGTAGAACATTATGTTCAGTGAAATAAGTCAAGCACAGAAAGATGAATCTCACATGTTCTCACTCATATGTGGGAGCTAAATATTAAAAAAAGTTGCCCTCATGGAGGCAGAGAGTAGAATAATGGTTACCAAAAGTTAGGAGGGGTAATGAGGAGGGGGCATAAAGTGGGGATGGTTAATGGGTGCAAAAATATAGTTAGATAGTTTAGACAGAATGAACAATATTTGATAGCACAACAATGTGACTATAATCAACAATAAGTTTGAGTATACTTTAAAGTAACTAAAATAGTGGAATTGGAATATTCCTAACTCAAAGAAATGTAAAATGCCGGAGGTGATGGATACCCCAATTAGTCTGATTTGATTAATTCACATTGTATGCCTGTATCAAAACATCACATATACCCTATAATAATATGCAACTATTATGTACCCATATTAATTAAAAATGAAAATTTTTTCAAAAGAAGATAAATTACTTTAAATTTTGAAAAAAAAGAAAAAAAGAACATTAAATCATTAGATCTGAATTGACGGTGAAGAGTCAGAGTGAAGTGAGAAGAGAGAAGAAAGTGTCTAAGTCCCAGGCAGACGAACTGAGAGCCAAATGTAAATGATGCTCCACACCTTAATTACAGGAATATCATCAGGAAAAATAACAGTGACTTGCTTCATGAAAGTAGTAAATTGAAATATTTTTTACATACCAAGTAGGGTAGAAATCTGACTAAAAAACCAGGGTTAGATTAGTTCTGAGGTAACTGACAAACATTCATATTTTGTATTAATAGTCAAAGTATTGTGAAAATGTATGATGGAAAATACTAAATTTAAATTTGCAAAATCATTCGCACCCAGATTTATAAATCTATCCAGTTCGTAGATGTTGTCTCTAAATATTAGTTTCTTCATCTGTAAAACGGGGATAGTAATATTATCTACTTCTTGAATCTGTTGGAGTTATATGAGATAATGTATGTGAAAGTCTTGACACAGTGCCTAGCACAGTAAATAAACAATTTAGTTTCCCTTGGAGGGAAATAAGCTGAGTTGTATAAGAACTCATCTCTCTCCACATAAAACCTCCTCTTGATGTAAAAAAATCACAAGGCTGTTCACGTGTAGCCTTATTTTTTAGAGGCAGAGAATTCGAGGCAATAGGGAAAAGGAGAGAGATGGACTTAAAAGATCTGCTCTAGCCCCCTGT
Organism: Propithecus coquereli; assembly: GCF_000956105.1. Classification (NCBI taxonomy): domain Eukaryota; kingdom Metazoa; phylum Chordata; class Mammalia; order Primates; family Indriidae; genus Propithecus; species Propithecus coquereli. The sequence continues at coordinate 6,422,113 of NW_012141636.1, forward strand.
GAGAAGGACAAATGAAAGGCATATTATGGTTGACTTCAAGGATAAGCCATGACTTTTCTGGACACATTCCAAAAGAGGCCTTCCTCTAGGAAACTTGTTTAAACCACCTGAAGAATTTTTTTTTTTCCAGAGTAAATCTTCTATTATTAAGAGGCTTGTTTAATTTACAATAACATCCAACCACATACCTGTATCCCATCTGTTTGACTGAGGTACAGCTGGATGTTGACGTAGTCAGGTCTGTTCTCATGCCAAAACTGAGAGGACATAAACATGAATAGATTTACTAAAATTTTTTCTGTCTCAAAGTTTTCTGACTTGGAAAAAAAAATCTTTCTGTATACTTAGATTTTTCTAACATATTTTATTCTAGAATTTAACACATCTTCGCTTAATACAGTCAATATCTATAAGCAAATGAATACACACACACATACACACACGCATATATAATGACAGATTCTGACATTAATAACCTGCCCTACTGGCATAAATTAAATATGATGGTGGGTGGTGGAAAGGAATAATTCTGTGTTATCTTTATATATACAAAAAATCTAGCACACTAAATACTATACTAAACTAATATTCCCCTAAGTCCTTCCCAAATATTCTTTATTTTATTCCCTAAGAGTCCTTAAATTTTACCTAGGAGTTCACTCATCATGAACATAATTTTCTTTAAAAAAAAAGACAATAGTGATATAGGCTATGTATGCTAGCAAATGCAAAACCAAACAAATAACAAAAACAAACAATAGACACTTTTTCTTGTTCCTGCCTTCCTCTTACTCAGCACTGGTTTCCCTTGTATAAAAATGTATGTGGCAAGAAATATACCTGGCAAAAATAAACAGTCTGGAAAAAGTATGGAACAATAAATCCCCATTTCCCCCTTCCCCCAGGTTCTTGCAACCACCATTCTACTTTCTAAGCACCTTTCACCTATCAAAAAAATCAATTCACAGTGGATAAGAGACTTAAACCTAAGGCATGAAACTATAAGAATTCTAGAAGAAAATTCTAGAGGAAAAACTCTTATAGACATTGGCCTAGGCAGAGATTTTATGAAGAAGACCCCAAAGGCAATCACAGCAACAACAAAAATAAATACATGGGACCTGATCAAATTAAAAAGCTGCACAGCCAAGGAAACTATCATGAGAGCAAACAGACAACCTACAGAATGGGAGAAAATATTCACATGTTACACATCCGATAAAGGGCTGATAACTAGAATCTATATAGAACTCAGGAAAATCAGCATGAAAAAATCAAACAACCCTATCAAAAAGTGGGCAAAGGACATGAACAGAAACTTTTCAAAAGACGACAGACTAATGATCAACAAACACATGAAAAAAATGCTCAACGTCTCTAATCATCAGGGAAATGCAAATCAAAACCACAATGAGATATCACTTATCTCCAGTGAGACTGGCTTTTATCAAAAAGTCCCAAAAAAATAAATGTTGGCATGGATGCGGAGAGATAGGAACACTCATACACTGCTTGTGGGCCTGCAAACTAGTATAACCTCTGTGGAAAGTAATATGGAGATACCTCAAAGAGCTACAAGTAGAACTACCATTTGATCCAGCAATCCCATTACTGGGCATCTACCCAAAAGAATAAAAGACATTCTATAAAAAAGACATCTGCACTAGAATGTTTATAGCAGCACAATTCACAATTGCAAAGATGTGGAAATAACCCATGTACCCATCAATACATGAGTGGATTAATAAAATGTGATATATATATACCATAGAGTTCTATTCAGCCACAGAAAACAATGGTGATCTAGCACATCTTGTATTATCTTGGATAGGGCTGGATAGGGCATTCTATTTAGTGAAGTATCACAAGAATGGAAAAACAAGCACCACATGTACTCACCATCAAATTGGCATTAACTGATCAATACTTAAGTGCACATATAGTAGTAACATTCATTGGGTGTCAGGCAGATGGGAGGGGGAGGAGGGGATGGGTATATACACATCTAATGGGTGTGGTGCGCATCCTCCGGGGGATGGACACGCTTGAAGCTCTGACTCAGGTGGGGAAAAGGCAATATATGTAACCTAAACATTTGTACCCTCGTCATATGCTGAAATAAAAAAAAAATTAAAAAAAATAAAACGGTAGTTTAATTTGTAATGTATCTCCTATGAGTGGAATCATACAATATTTTACCTTTTGTGTCTGGCTTATTTCACTTAGCATAATGTCAACGTTCACCCATGTTGTAGCATGTGTCATAATTTCCTTCCTTTTAAGGCTGAATAGTATTCCATTTTATGTGTATGACACATTTTGTTTATCCATTCATCTATGGATATTCATCGATGAATATTTGGGTTGTTTCCATCTTTTGGCTATTGTGAATAGTGCTTCTATGAACATTGGTGTACAAATATCTGTTTGATTCCCTGCTTTCAATTATTCTAGGTATATATCTAGAATGATTTTTTTTTTTTTTTTTTTGCATAAAGTCCAAGGCCTTATGTAATCTACCTCTTCCTAGAAAGCACCCATGCCACCTCTCTAATTGCCTCTCCTACCATTCTTTCTCCTGCTTACTTTGCTCCATCCACACAGACCTCCTTCCTCTTCTTCCAACACAGCAAGCATACTATTGCATTGGGGTCCTTGCTTGTGAAGTTAGGTTCTTTCACCTTGAAATTTTTATCCAAAATACGTGTCTAGTCTGCTCATTCACTTTACTCAATTCTCTCCTCCAACAGCATTTTGTTTGGTGGGGTTCAAGAACAATATAAATTACCATGCGCTCTACTGTTTATGTTGCTTCACCCCTACTTTCCTCTTCTTTGTTCTAATTGATTGGAATCTAATATTCAGGCATGCTATGTGTTTATTGGTTTGTTGTCTATCTCCCCCACTTAAAATGTAAACTACATGAGATCAGAAATTTGGTTTT
>NW_012141636.1:6426486-6429700 GCF_000956105.1 Propithecus coquereli
ACTTCATGAATTTAAGTGTTAATGACTATTATTCACAAATATGCACATCATCTGTATCCCGTTGAGGGCCATCACTGAACTACTGGATCAAAATGATATTGGCCCCTTCATCTCAGAAAAACAAGTTCTCTATTTTCAGTGAATTCTATCACCTAACAGGGTCCAAAGGTCATTCGGTATTGCCCTTTCAGGCAAAATGAGCCAAAACCCCTCCAGAAAATTGGTTGTTTATCCGCATCTTAATAACCATTAAAGAAAGAGATTTCACAACCACGTACTATGTAATGCATTCCAGCAACTCATAGTTCCAAGTCTGGATCCCTATTTGTAACTATGAAGTAGACTTGAGGTTAAGAAAATGTTCTTCTTTTTTCATAACATTAAGTGTCCTAATAAATTGCAATGTGTTGTCAGTAACAAATGATTTCTGGCTTGGAATATGGTTATTTTTGTAAGAATCTCCAGAAAGTCCCAAATTGTCATCTAGTATTTAAAATTGAAATACAATGTCATTCAAACACATCACTTCAACTTATTTCTTTTTGGCACTCCACAGAAAAGTTTTAATTAAATTGTGTCAACTTGAAAAGTAAATGAAACAGATTTGACAGTAACTTCATTTTGTTTGTGTTTTCACGAGAATTAATAGCAATCAGTTAACTTTGGCTAATAATCTTCGAACTAAAATAACTAAAAGAGTATTTCCTGGTTAAGCAATCTCACCTTTGAAATTTCTTTTCTTCAGTCTGTTGTAAATTTGCTAAGTAATAAACCAAGGAATGATGTGTTTATTTGTCATCTTCTCAAAAAAGCTTTTCCTGACCATACTTTGACAATAACCTCAACTCTTGATTTCTGTATCTCATTAATCTGTCTTCTTTTCACCATGGTTTGATTATTTTCTGAAATAATTTTATTTATAAATTTCTCATTGCTTGATTTTTTACCTGTCCCACTTGAATGTAAGCTTTTTAAGAGCAAGGACTCTGTTTTCATTCATTACTGTGTTCCCATTACTTATAAGACAGATTTGCACATGGGTGCTCAAAAATGTTTGTTGACTGAAAGAATGAATAGTGCCACTTACCACTGATGAGGAGGTAGAGAAATGAAGGTGGTGGTGAATAAACTTAACAGAGGAAAAGGACAGAGGTATATTGGTTTATTACTTATATATATAACTGTGATATTGACATATTTTTACAAGAGAGCATGTTAGGAGCCAGAAACCACATGTTGAGGATGACTGAATTATTCCCCTCATCAATCTGTAAATGGAATTCCTTGAACAATGTGTAGAAGAATTCTGTAAGGAATTACGCTAAAAAGAGAGATGTCTGAAATGTTGGCAGTTCTCTATTTGGACTAATAAAATGGATCAAAATGACGTACAGCAGGGTGTTGAGTATTGATGCAAATGGGGTTACTCCAATGCCTCCAGCCACGCAGAGGCTAACCTCATAGTTTAGTGATTCCTCAAATGGACTTCCAAATGGGCCATCGATGTACAACCTATAGAGAAGGGCAGACAAAGGTGGGAAAAGTAAAAATACGTTCCTTTTTTATAACATGTAGCAAACACGCTGAATACAATTTCTACGCTTTGTGATGGCTCAGGCTTTATTCCATTGTTTCTCATAGTGATAAGCCCAGAGGAATGTTGTTTATGAATTGTCAATATTAAAGCAAGTACATCTGTTTCTAAGCATGTCTTTTTTGTGTGAAACATTAATTAAAAGTATAAAGAAATGTAAATAGGACCATGCCACATAGCTAAGGAAAAGTTAAAGCTCTGGTCATATTATATTAATATTAGTATATTTGACTAAATTAAAATACCAATTGCTGTATGTAAATTTGATAAATAATGTTCCCTTCAATGGCCAGGTTAGTAGCTGAAATATTTACTTAAACATTTACTATGCGAACAGAAAAATAACAGGAGTAAGAAAAAGAATCTAACACTATTCCTCCTCTTGTCCTACTTAAGTTCAATAAGTACAAAAACAGCTGAAGAACATTCACAAAGGAAGCTCTACTTGTTCTTATATATTCAAATATATGTGTGTTTGAGAACTGCAACAGAAATTGCTAACTGTTCACTCAATATTCATGTTTCTTTACCCATTACTCCATACCCATTCTTTCTTAGTAACAAGACATTGATGTTATTCAGGGAAGCAAAATGTCCAGCCAAAATACTCTACTTCTCAGACTCCCTGCACCTATTAATATTTTGGCTATGTGACTATGTTCTGGCCACTGGCCCCTCTTTCCTACTGGTTGGCTTTCCGACCCACACACCCCCATACAGACCCTTCCAAGAATGCCCACAAAGCTATTCTTTGGTGTTTTGAAATAACTTTGGACAAGTATACTAAAACATAGAGTTCTCGTGATTTACTAGGGGACAGATCACAGACAAGTTCCTTGTCCTCTCCACAGCAGATTTCCTTCATCTGTAAAAGAGTCAACAAAATGTGATGACACAGAAAAACTAAGAATGGTGGAGGGCCACACAAATATCACAAATGCTTTTTGTCAATGGCACCAATGAGTGCCTACAGTGCACCCACCAGGCCGTCTGAGAGGGCAGCATCAATGCAAGCAATGGGTTGAGTTCAGTATGAGACAGGACGTGTAGACAGGAATTTGGTTTGAAAGACCTTAGAGAATCAGCTGTTTTTCATTTGAAATGCTTTGCTGCACCAGGTGAGATAAAATTTTGCTTTTCTTAGAGGAAGCATAAAGATGAAATTACTAGTAATTGATTACTTGGCAACATCTGGTTTTTCGAGGAAGACAAACTACTTAAATTATTTTTTACATACTTAATCTGATTAATGTGCAAAATAAATTGCCTTTCATTTATGAGTAGTGACTTTCTCCTTATCTTAGTACAAGGTCTTTGAAAGAATGTTATGTTACTATTACATGTGACAAGATTACAGAAATTGAAGGCAAATTCAAAGTCTTTGAATAATGTAGTGGAGATAAGATCAACTTGACACATTTTTAAGTTTCAGTTGATGACTAATGAAAAGATCCTTTATGAAAGATTGTGGATCTAAGAGAGTTCTAAGAATAAGAGAGATCCCTTTCCCTGACCCACCCCAAAATAAACATTTTTTTGAAATTTTAATAACTTTTTTCTCTTGAGGGAATTTATTAACATTTTATAAAATCGATTTGTTTTAAGACTGATGAGTTGATA
>NW_012141636.1:6430495-6441984 GCF_000956105.1 Propithecus coquereli
GAATTGATAAATTTTATAAGATTTTTAACAAACGAAGAACTTCAGGCCACTTTCTCTTCCTAATTAAAAGAGAAGAAAAAAACAAAACAAAACAAACAAACAAAAAATCCCCCAGAGTCTGAGAAGATGCATGACAGCTGAGAATGCAGACAGGACGGTGCAATGAGAAAAGTAAATAGCTCTCAAAGGCACTAGATGGAGAATCACGCGTGTTTAATTTATCTCCAAGAAAGTGTCTATTTCCCCAGCTTGTTCTGAGATTTCAGCCACCTAATAACCTCCAGCTATAGATTCGGTTTGGCCCTATCCTTGTACCGATTCTTATTTGAGTTAGGAATGAGTTATTCTCTTGCTCAGCATGAAGGCATCCTTATTGCTTGCCCATTAGCCTTGCACTAACAGAGCTTCTTGACTTGTATCTCTGAGCCAAAATCTTCACAATTTCAGCAGTGCCTCAGTTTCTGTTTAACTGTTTGTACCTTTTAGTGGTTCCACCTAGCTTTTACATAGTCCTGATGACAGAGTTTTTGCTTGTGATTCCCAGCCCTGGGGTTAGGACCTGCTACCTGATAACAGCCAGCTTCCTTCTGACACTTGCTTGCCTAGTTTTGCAAATATCATTAGCATTAGGAATTCACATTATGATAATACATTCCACATTCTATTCGGAATACTACCTTTTTTAGATTTCTTGCCAGCCAGGTATTGGAATTTCACCTACTATACAAAAGAAAGCCTAAGTTTAGGGATAAGATGAGAGACAGTAATCCTTCAGTAAAGGGCAATATTATAATATTATCTAAATGGTGAAAAATGCTATGAATAATTGTGATTGTGGAAACTGTACTAGAACAGCCCCAACCATACATCGGAAGACACACAATAGACAGGTCTCCTTCCTGACTAATCATCCTCCACACAGATCCTATCATCCAGAGCCATCTTTGTCAGAACAACATCTCCCCTTCTGGCAGCGTCTCAGCTGGAGTGAAGACACTAAAGCAGTCCACATGGTAGAGCCTTCCCCACTGCGCTGAGCTAAGCCACACTTTTGAGATATGGCAGAACAGAGCTGACAATGAGAATGGTAATGAGGATTCACTTTTGCAAAAGGCCAGGTGCTTTATATCATTTTATTTAAATATCATAAAGCCTTACAAGATAGAATTATTAATATGTTAGGCATTGTGTATTCCTCAAAGCAATATTAAAAAGGAATGTATCTTCATTATCGCCATTTGAAATATAGAACAAAAAATAAAAATGAAGATGCTCAGAGAGACTGCCGCTCATCCCCAATCATGAGGACTGTAAGCCCAGAATGTGACTCAAATGGAAAAGCTTGAAGTCACCCAAAGATCCCTCCTCCTTCCTCTCCCTCTAGCCCAGTAGTCATCACATTCTGTTGTTTGTGCTGCCTTACATCCTTAGACATCTATCTGATCTTCCATATTACTATTACCAGAGCACAGATCCTTTATCGCTTTCCACCTGAATATGAAATTGCTAACTGGCTAGTGTGCTGGCCCCAGGTGGTGCCTCATGTCCCTCTCTGCTTCCATGAGAAACCTATGAAAATGTGAATCTAATTATCTTTCTCCTTTGTTTAAAATCCTTTCATGGCTCTCCACTGTCTTCACAACAAAGTCCAAGTTTCTTTAAGTGACAGTCCAGGCCCTTCATGAACTGGCCCCTGCCCTCATTTCTCTTTACACTCCCACCCCTTGAGAGTATGTGTTGCACCTGCATATGCATGCACGTGTGCTACACATATACACACACAAACACACACACAGTTTTCAGCCACCTGCAGGCCATCCCTCAATGACCCACCCCTGCCCATTGCTCTGTATTGCTGCTATGCTCTTTGTTCTGTCTAAAAGGCCTCTTCTCTGGTCCAGTTCATTTATCAAGATTTTACTCAAGCGAAAAATTGAATTTTTTACGAATTACCTAGACAGGCACTTTCTTTTCTCCCATGGAATTTAGTGCATTTCTCTATGTATGGGTCTTATCCCACTGCTATAATTTCTTCACTAAACTCTGATTCTGCTTTTCCCCCACTGGACTCTAGGTTCCTCAAAGCCGTATTCTATGTCCTAATTATTTTTGTATTCTCACTAATTGTGACTGCTTCTGGTGCACGGTAAGTACTCAATACCTATTTGATGAATGGATGAATGGAAGTATGGATGCATAAATGCATGAGAGGCAGTAGAGCAGAGTTAAGTATAATTTGGGGTCCAAACAGATCTGGGTTTGAGACCCAGCTCTGACATGTAACTTGAAATAAGGCATTTACACAAATGCCTTCAAAGACATTCACCTCTTTGAATCTCAGTCCTCTAATCTGTAAAACTGGGGAAATAGCACTACCTATTTCATTGGAGACTGGTAAGCATTAAGTGAAATAATGCATGTAAAGCATGTAGTACAATTCCCAGCATGCACAAAGTATTCAGTATGTGTTATTATTATTTCTTTACTATTATGAATGAAACTTGGCTCAGACATGCAGACTGAATGAAAATTACTGAAGAGGAAGGAAAGGTTTCTAGAAGAGGAACTCAAAACTTTGTAAGGAAAGAGAAAGGAAAATTAGCCAGAGAATAGATGAAATCTTGAAAGGTCATCTGAGGCTTTGCAGTTTAACGATATTACCCAATATCACTGTTTGAAGCCATTTGTAAGCAACCCATTGGAAATGAGATCGAGTTGGGACATTGTTTTTATTGTCTAAGCAATCAAGTTTGTTCTTTGGCAGCAAGCCAAGCCAGAAAGGAACAGCTCTGAATTTTGTGATAAATAATATTCCTCTGTCTAAACAGTTCTGATATTAGGCAGCTCAGAGAACTTGATCTTTACAGGAACCAAGTAGAAATATTTCATTCCTGTATTTTCACAATATTTTTATACATATTATGATTAAACCTTCCGGAGCTACTGGGTCATGTTTGCTAGCTTAATTGCCAAAATGGTTGCAAGTCATTTGTGAATAAAATTATGCCAGATGTCCTCAACCATTTTACATGTCCAAGCTACATTTACAAGGATAAGAATATATTATAACTACTTTCTAGTCTAAATACATTATAAACCTAAATACTTCAAGTTAATGACAATAACATCAGTAAGGAATGAGCAATAAAACTTGTTTCTTTATCTCTACTTGTTTTCTCCAATCTATGAATCAATATGTATTTTGTATTAAGTGTACTCTCCTTTTTTTCTTTCTACTCATCTGTCTCTTTCTGACAACTGTCACATCTATTCATACTCTGAGAATTTTCATGGAGCAATGTCTACAGTTATATCCTGATGAGACTGGATGCCCCAGTTTTAGCAATGGGTCAAGTTAGAGTTCACGAATGTAATAATGTGATTAATGAACATTATTATATTTTAGAACAATGTTCCCCAGCACCATTGGTGGTAATGTTTTTAATGGTTTTCCTTTAAACACACACACACACACACACATTTTAGGAACTAGTCAGTTTCTTCATGAATTTTTTTCACCTAAATAAAGGACACACTTTTCCATATTTCATTATTTGTTAAATGTCTCTTGATAACAAGAAGCTAAAGAATATAGGGATCCTATGTTGACTAAATAGAGACCTCACCCAAAATTCAAATCACCACAGCCTACATTAACCAGTGTACATTGGTAATGTTATGCTCTGTCTATGCTGGCTACGTTATGCTCTGTAAATATCACTCTGTGACACTACCTAATATCAGGCAAACAAGTTGCTTCTTTACCCATATTTTAGGTCTGAAAACATGTTTCTCACTAATAGAGTCTATATCTTATGAGTCACTAAAACAACCAGACAAGTGAGAGAAAAATCTCAATATAAATAAGTATACAGGGTTACAAATGAGAGAAAATAATTCTAATTGGTTGACTAAATTTTCTACTTTCCCTAATTTTTTGTCACAAAATTACAAATTCATTGACTTTCAGTTATCTGCAATAATAAATAAATGAAATTACATCTACGAGAGAATATAATTGAGAATATTTAAAACCACAGACAAAGCAAAATTTTAAATCAGGTCTAGACATACACAAATCTCTACCCATTCATATTTATTGATTTGGCCCTTACTGTAAATTTCTTCTTTCCTACTCAACATTCTTCACATGCCCAGTCTTTGCTCCCATTCTCTTCTCTGGACCAATTCATCAATCTCTAGGCACAGCACAAATGGATAGAATTTTATCGTCTCTTCTCTGTTCCACTCACACTTCCTAAAATTCTACTGCCAAAGTAGGCGTTACATGCAAACATGGAAGTACTTAATATTCTATAATTTAAATAAACTGTCTGTAATCTGGAATTATTTATATAAATATCACTCAGACTCAAAAACTTTTAATTAGCATGCTTTCACTGATAGTTCAGAAAAGCGAAGCTCATCAAGATGTTAAGTGGTCACCAAAGCAGTGTATCACATTAGTAACTAAAAATAATTTAGAAATATTGGCTAAATAATAATTCCCTAGGTATTAATAAAGGCAGGCTCACAAAAATAGCCTGCAACAGAGCTATTCTTAAAGATCGATGAACAAAGTGCTTCCCTAAGGTGTTTAGAAACATGAAAATCTAGTTAATTCTACATGCGATGTTAAATAAATAATAATAAATAACACCAGCAGCTGATACGGAGTATTTACTATGTGCCAAACTTTGTTCTAAATATTTTATGTTTATTAATTCATTTAAGCTTCATGACACCCCTGAGTATTAGGTGTTGTTTTCATCCCCCTTTCCTGATAGGCAGAAGTGAGTCACAGAGGTAGTAGGTTGCCCCAGGACACAAAGTCAGAGTCGGCACTCTTAACTTCCATAATGTAGTGTGTGATATCAGTGTATGATTTTTATTCTTTTAATTTACAGATGCCAAAAAGTACATCTGCCCCAGGGTTAGACACTGAAGAAGGATTGTCATAGGTTATCTCTGTTAAAGATTAGAATGAATTATCATTATCTTCTATGGAGTGAACGTGTGTGTCCCCACCAAATGCTTATGTTGAAACCCTAATCCCCAATGCAATGGTATTTGGAAATAGAGCCTTTGGAAGGTAATTAGGCCATGAGAGTGGAGCCTTCATGATAAGATTAGTGCTGTTACAGGAAGACACAGAAGAGAGCTGGCGTTCTCTCTCTCTTCTCTTCCAGGTGAGGATACAATGAGAACAAAAGAACCAAAAACACTCACTCATCACCTAATCTGCAAAGCCTTGATCTTGGATTTCCCAGTCTCCAGAACTATGAGAAATGGATGTCTGTTGTTTAAATCACCCAATCTACAGCAATTTATTATAGCAGCCTGAACTGACTATAACACTATCAGAAAAGTAATCTAAGAAAAAGAAGGGGGAGTATAAGGCAGTACAGTTAAAGAAACCTAGGAAAATATAGCCATACCTTATTTTATTGTGCTTTGCTTTATTGCACTTTGCAGATATTGTGTTCTTTACAAATTGAAGGTTTGTGGCAACCCTGCATCAAGCAAGTCTTTTGGTGCCACTTTTCCAATAGCACGTGCTCACCTTGTGTCTCTGTATCACATTTTTGTAATTGTCACAATATTTCAAACTTTTTCATTAGTATTATATCTGTTATGGTGACCTGTCATCAGTGACCTTTGATATAACTATTGTAACTGGTTTGGGGCTCCATGAACCTTATCCATATAAGACAGAAAATTTAATCCATAAATGTTTTACGTGCTCTGACTGCTCCACCAACCAGTCATTCACCTGTCTCTCGTCCTTTCCTTGGGCCTCCAAGACAAAACAATAATGAAATTATGTCAATAAATAACCCTAAATGTCCTCCTAGTGTTCAAGTGAAAGGAAGAGTCAAATCAAAAGCTAGAAATGATTATGCTTAGTGAGGGAGGAATGTTGCGAAGCAAGATAGGATGAAAGTTAGGCCTCTTGAGCCAAAGTTAGCCAAGTTATGAATGCAAAGGAAAAGTTCTTGAAGGAAATTAAAAGTGCTACATCACATTGTGAACACACAAATATTGAGAAAGCAAAACAGCCTTATTGCTGATACAGAGAAAGTTTTAGTGGTCCAGATAAGCCAAACCAGCTACAATATTCCTTTAAGACAAAGCCAAATCCAGAGCAAGGCCCTAACTCTCTTCCATTCTTTGAAGGCTGAGATAGTTGAGGAGGCTGCAGAGGAAAAGTTCAAAAGAGGTTCATGAGGTTTAAGGAAAAAAAGCCATTTCCATAACATAAGAGCTCAAAATGAAGCAGCAAGTGCTGATGTGGAAGCTACAGCAGTTATCCTGAAGATCCAGCTAAGATAATCGATGAAAGAGGCTACATTAAACAATGGATTTTCAGTGTAGACAAAATAGCCTTATAGAGGAAGAAGGTGCCATCAGGATTTTCATAGCTAGAGAGAAGTCAGTGCCTGGCTTCAAAGCTTCACGTGCCAGACTGACTCTCGTTAAGGACTAATGCAGTGGTGACTTTAAGTCGAAGTCAAAGCTCAATTACCATTCCGAAAATCCTAGAGCCCTTAAGAATGATGCTGAATCTACTCTGCCTATGCTCTATAAATGGGAAAAGAAAGCCTGAATTATAGCACATCTGTTTACAGCATGGTTTACTGAGTATCTGGAGTCAATTGTTCAGATTTACTGCTCTGAGAAAAGATTCCTTTCAAACTATTACTGCTCATTGACAATGCACCTAGTCACCCAAGAGTTCTGATGGCAATGTACAGAAGGTGAATGTTGTTTGCACGCCTGCTAACACAACATCCATTCTGCAGCCCGTGGATCAAGGAGTAATTTCAACTTTCAAGTCTTATTATTCAAGAAATACATTTTGTAAGGCTATAATTGCCACAGATAGTGATTCCTCTGATGGCAAAATAAATTTGAGAACCTTATGAAAAAGATTCACCATTCTAGATACCAGTAAGAACATTCGTGATTCATGGGAGAAGGTCAGAATACCAACATTAACAGGAATTTGTAAGAAGTTGATTCTAACCCTCATGGATGACTCGGAGGGGTTTGAAACTTCAGTGGAGAAAGTAACTGCAGTCGTGGTGGAAATAGCAGGAGAATTAGAATTAGAAGGGGGACCTGAATATGTGACTGAATTGCTGCAATCTCACGGTAATGGATGAGGAGTTGCTTCTTATGGATGAGCAAAGAAAGTGATTTCTTGAGACGGAATATACTCTTGGTGAAGACACTGTGAACATTGTTGAAATGACAAAAGATTTAGATATTTCATAAACTTAGTTGATAAAGCAGTACCAGGGGTTGAGAGGATCGACTTCAATTTTGAGATAAGTTCCACTGTAGGTAAAATGCTACCAGTCAGCATCACATGCTACAGGGAAATCTTTTGTAAAAAGAAGAGTCAATTGATGTGGCATTCTTCAGTGCTGTCATATTTTAAGAAATCGTCACAACTACCCCAGCGTTCAGCAACCACCACCCTGATCAGTCAGCAGCCATCAACATCTAGGCAAGACCCTCCACCAGCAAAAAGTTTACAACTTGCTGACGGCTCAGATGATTGTTAGCATTCTTTAGCAATAAGGTAATTTTTAATTAAGGCATGCGCATTGTTTTTTCTACATATGCTAGTGCACACTTAATAAAGTATAGTATAAACATAACTTTTATATGCACTGGGAAACCAAAAAATTTGTGTGACTCACTTTACTGCAGTGGTCTAGAACTGAACCCACAAATCTCGGATGTATGCTTGTAACTGCAAATAGATAACAATCTGAGAAACTACTGTGACTACTCTGTTCAAGCAAAAGTGTTAGGCGGACAGTAAGCCTAAGAGGCAGAAATGAGGGCGTTATCAGCCGCTGAAAACAACAGCTGTGGATAAAAATGTTGATATCATAGTCACGCATTAGTCTTTTCAAGTACACGCATGCTTCCTGCCAGGGTGTATATAAAGAGTAATGTATGCATGCAAGGCTGTATAGATACATGTATGTCCTTGTGTGTATTATTAGGGAATTATAAAATTATTGCTAAAGATTAAATTTGGATTAATATCTGAAACAATGCACAAGCAATATCATTAGGATTCTATATTTACTTTTGTTCTCAGAATTAAGTAAGCATTATCAAAGCTAAGTATTAGGAAGGAAATAATTTCCCCAGAAAGCAAAGTTTAGTGAATACTTGAATAAACTCACAAAGCAATCCAAGACTATAGCACAGTAATTAGTTTTGATGAAATATGTATAAACCAAACACTAAATCTTTAAGTTGGTGACCTTCCTTTCCTATTTCAGATATAAGTTTATTTATTCTTTAGCCTGTTGCATACTAACTTGTAAAGCTAGTCAGATACTCAGATTTTCCAAGATTCCACAGGAAGGATCAAGACTCCAGCATCCATCAGATTTTAAGGAAGGGCATATATAATAGGAGGCCTGGTACTTCCTATCCTTCAGGGAGATAAAGGCATATTCCTTCAACCAGTAATATAAATAAATCCTTGCATTGAAAGGACAGAAAATAGGAAACCAGATGAGATACCACCCACAAAATACCTGCTCCTCTTGATAAGCATCAAGCAAAAAGAAGCAGGACTGGACACTGATGCAGACAGCTTATTGTCTGTACTCTGTAGCAGCTCCTTAGTCATAGCTGGGCTGCACTCAAAAGCAAATCTTTCTTCTCTGACCCAGCTGTGAAAAGCCTGTGACTTTGTATTGCAGGAGATTCCCTAGTTGGTTAGGGTAAATTATTCAAGATTTTCAGAAATCCTAAGAAAGTTTACATTTTATCTTTGTCTGCCCAAATCTCTCCAGCACCATGTCCATTGCCTTCCCAACACCCAGTGAACTCCTTTTGCTTACTTGGGATAACTTCTAGATTGAATGAAGGGCAGAATCTCAGAGTCTTGACTAGATGGAGGCAGTAGCAAATCTCTAAATCGTTCTGTTAAAAAGAAAAATAAACATCAAGCTGTGAAAAAAAATGTCATAAACACAATTTCAAAATGGAATTATTTCCTATTGTTTTGTTAGCCATTTTGACTATATATCCTTTATTAGAAATTAACCCACCATTTTATATACTACTAAAATATATGTCTATTTCTTCTTAATGGCCACATATATCTTTATGATTAAAATATTACAGTCCCTATCAATAGACAAATAGTAAGTATTCATTAGTATAGACTAATAAAATCTTTTAATTGAAAGGTTAGATAAGACATATATGACCAATAAACATACCAAGAGATGCACAATTTCATTAGTAACCTGGGAAATGCAAATCAAAACCACACACCATTAGCTAGCAGTCACATTACGTGGCATTCAATTAACAGAAATTAGTCTCAGATGACCAAGTGCTGGGAGGATGTTGATCAACATAAGCTCTTATGCACTGCTGGTGGGAGTGTAAATTGGTACAACAGTTACAAGAACAATTTGGTATTATCTTTCAACTTTTGCATACCTTATGGCCCAATATTTCTAGTGCCAGGAATATCACCCGGCAGAAACTTTCATGTGTCTTAGATGGCAAGTAAGAAGATGTTCATAGGATCACTGTTTATAATAACATAAATGGAAACAATTCAATTGCTCATCAACATGAAAATGGACAGTTTGCATTTATTCACAAAATGGAATATTAACTGGAGTGGAATTGAATGATTTCAGTTACAAATAAAAACATAGTAAATCATATTAATATAATGTTGACTGGAATAAAATCCCAGCAGAAAATCGTTTTTATTGAGTTAAAAACCAACTTAGCAATGTATTGTTTAGGTACATTATATACAAAAGCAAACCAATGAACAAAGGGATGATACACACAATCACACAATTCAGGATAGCGGTTACCTTTTAGGAAGGGTAAGGGGATGGAAAAAGAGAGAGGCAAAAGAGTAGATGTTAAGTAATTGTTAATGTTTCATATGTATTAGTTATAATATCATAAATGAATGAATGAATGACTTAATGAGGGCCTAGAAGAGTCCAATGATGACAGTAGACCATGAACTGAGAATTGGTTTAATAAATTTCAATGCATATGAAGTTCATTATGAAGAAGAGAGGGAGAAAAGAAAAGAGAAAGGAAAAGAGGGAGAGAAAAAGGAAAGTAAAAGCAAAAGAAGGACAAAGGGGAGTGTGGAGGGAGGAAGAATCCTGAATGCCACTTTGGAAATACTTACATTGCATAGCTATCTGCATTGCATAGAGTGTGCTCATTTCCAGGACTAGATATTCATTACCTCTAGACTCATCCCTATGGAAAGGCTCCCCTGAGCCCTCCATTAGTCTTTCTTTCTCTCCTTCTGCCAAATTTGGAATAATTTGGCCCCACTGTGTACTCTAACGTATATTCTGTGCTTATGCTTCCACAAAATTCATCACACTATGTTTTGCTGTTATAGTATACGTATTTGTCTGTGCACCCCTCTCTCCTTCTAGCAGATGTGTATTGTGCCACCAGGATAAAGAGCATTATCTGACACACATTAAATTGCTACATCAATATTTGTTGTAGAAATATTTCCAACATCTATTTTTACCGGACAGAGAAAACTGTCAAGGTTAATCATAATGACTCACAGAAGAGACCAACTGGTCATACATTAACCATGAAAAACAAAGGGACCTATGATCCAGCCTTGACAGAGTCACACACAATTAGAGATAGAGTGAAAAGCTAAAACTCTCCAGCTGCAGTAAATCCATCACTAACTGAATGTGAGCAATTTCCACAAAAATACTGTGATGACAATTGTCATTTCCCAGGTCCTGAATAGTTAGATGTTAAATCATTTGTGAGCACAGTGGTCACAAATTACTACTGAGAAGCAAGATATAGATTTCATCTTCATATTTATTAAAACATATTGAATCACAGATAGTTAACTGGTTTTGTAAGGTTATAGCAGAATCTCCCCCCTTGTGTGTGTGTGTGTGTGTGTGAAATGTAAGGCATGTAAGGTTATAGCAGAAGTGTTCTCTTTAATTCTAACTGATGCCATTTGCTTCTGTCACTGTGCTTGCTCTTAGTTGATAGTTAAATATAGCTACACGGGACAGGAGTGACTCCATGACAGGCTGAACTTCCTAGAGTAGGCCTGCAAAGATGTAACAAAACCCCCCGTGTGTCCTTGCTTAAACTTGCCTGCGAGTGTCGATTGCAGCTTCTTGGAATTTCTCCACCCCAGGCTGGCAGTTCCCATTGCAGCCGACAAGATTACCCCACCCTTGGCCTCCTGGAGTAGTTTGTGCAAGATTAAGCCTCTGGAATTTCCTCTTATCCATCTGCCCCGAAACTCCTCTTATCCGTTTGCCCCTGACCACCTGCGTGTGGTTTTTACCTTTATAAACCTCAAACTTGTAAGCCTCGGCGCGGCAGCTACCCAACCTGGTGACGCTGTGCGCCCCTGCGCTGCGCTTGTAATAAAACCTCTTGCTTTTTGCATCAAGTCTTGGTCT
>NW_012141636.1:6443179-6504072 GCF_000956105.1 Propithecus coquereli
CTAAACATGAACAATTAACTTTATCCCATAAAGGTATATTGATTGTTTATTTTTTCTTTAAAAGAATTTAGATAAATGATAAAAATTATCCTTAGAAAAATCCAAGTAAATGAAAAAATTATTTATAGTTCTTAGATTCATCCTTCTTTAGTCTCCCATATTTCTGTCTATCAATTATTTAACTAGCATACCAGTCTTTATCTGATTCTGGGGGAAAGACCAAAATAATTTGATATTTCCATTAAGTGACAAAAATTGTATAATGCTACTTCTCTTGCAGTGAAATGTCAAATCAGAGTATCTACTTTCTCAGCAGGCTCTAACTGTTTAAGAAAATGGCGCAGTTATCCAAATTCTGTAGCTCAGTCCTTTCACAGGGCTTCTTAGAACAAATTCATTAAAACCACTGAAAAGAACCAGAGGATTTTTTGTAAAGTGATATCGTGATGGGCTGACTAATGATGCAATAATGTCTGAACATGATTTTCTACCAGTAGGGGATATGTCTTAACTAACACAAGCTTTTGTAGACTTTCACTCACTCTTCCTTTCTCCTATTCAATCAACAAAAAGATTTGGAGGCTGCCAGACCTGGATGACATACTGTACACAATTAAGCTAATCTGGGCTCTCTGGCTAATCAATTGAGAGACAATATACTTAATTATTTAAAAATAAAGATGAAAAAAAGAAAATAGTCTTTCCAATTATAATTGAAACTTTTTTGTACATTAACTGTGATCCAGGTGCTTCATTTTCCCTTTTGAGGAAAACGGCCAATCTCCAACCCTCTCCAATATGTAGAATATACAAAAGCAATAAGGATTTACATAAGAACAAAAAGCAGTATGCAAATATATTCCTGTGATGAGAAGAGAAAAAAAAAATCTTTTATCATTACAAAAAAAGGAAGGGGGGAGAAAAAGAAAAAAATAAAGGAAAAAATAATGCTAATTAATGCTATTCTTTTATAATCTAAAGGGTCTTTGCCTCTAGAGATGTGATCACAGCCACTCAACTAGTTTCTTCAACAAGAACCTAAGAAAGAGCTGTGGTTTGCTGGAGGGACCCTGTCAGACAAGTTTTATCTACTCCAAATCAGTGTTTTCCTTCAGGTGATCTCCCTTCCCTGTCTGCTTCTCCATAGTCTCCACTATGAAAAGGAATATTTAACTGTTTTGAGTATTAGATTATCATAAGAAGAGAAAAATCAGATAAAACGTCTCTAAAGGGAGAAAGTGTTGCCTTAAAAAAGAAATACCTAAAAAGAAGTTCTTTTGCGTTTTTATTAATAGGTAAAATTTTTCTCCTTTTTCTCTCGTGAACTAAAATAAAATCCTAAGGCTCCCCAGAACCAGCTGACTGAATGGACGCCCTCTTGGCCAAGGGGATATCCTAAAATTGAATTACCTGCCAAAAGGAGGGAGGTCAGACAAGCCTCATCATGCCCCCTCCCTTCTTGGAGATATCCTTTGTTACCCATTAACAGGCCTAAGGATATGCAAAACAAATCTTCAGGTCTTCAATTTACACAATAAATGTATGTCCCATGGCTTATCTCTGATTAACAGACCTCCTTATCTTAAAACATTCAAAGCCTCTAGACAAAACTTCATGTCTTTAACCAATTACAAGTCAAAGAATCAATCTTTAAATCCACCTATGACCTGTAAGCCCCCACTTCCACTTCAAGATGGCCCACCTTTTCCCTTTTTGGCCAACCCAATGTATGCCTTCCATGTATTGACGTATGACTTTACCTGTAACCCCTGTTTCCCTGAAATGTATAAAACCAAATTGCAATCCAACCACAGCGAGTCCACTTGCTCAAGGACTCTTGGGCATGGCTCCAGGTCATGGTCCTCAAATTTGGCTCAGAATAAATCTCTTTAAAATTATTTTACAGAGTTTGGCTTCTTTCCATTGACACTCTTAATGCTCATATTACACTGCATTTTCCAGTTTTAATTTTTTTTTCAAAAAGCACCAAAATGAAATCCTTAAGGGTGATTAAATAGCCACATTAAAGACTTAAACTTAGTTTTAAAATTAGCTGGTATAATATAATATTATTAATAGAAGTTATGCACATTAAAGACTTAAACTTAGTTTTAAAATTAGCTGGCATAATATAGTATTATTAATAGAAGTTATGTTGCAAGGAACTAGATACTACCCCCATACTCTAAAACAAAATTAGTAAGGTGATTATACCATAATAGTTATATTTTTTACATTTATTTTGCAATATAGGTGGATGATTATTTGTCAATACAAGAAACACAAGTGAGTATACATGATAAAGGATATATTAAAAGACATACAGTTTCGTTACTCATACAGTTTGCAGTACCAAACAGCAACAGTTTATAATAAAAAGACCCTGTTTCTAAGTAGATCTTAAGTTTTCTTACCATACACAAAAAAGGTAATTATGTAAGATGATAAATATGTTACTTAGATTGATCATGGTGGTAATCATTTCACAATGCATATGTATACCATACATATGTATACCAAACATCACATTGTGTACCTTAAATATGTACAATTTTTGTCAATTAAAAGTTTGTCAAATATATAAAGAAGAAGAAAAAATAAATTTCTTTTGGAAAAAGAAAAAAGAAAAGGAAAAACACTAAACCGGTTGTCAGAAAGCCTGAATCCTGGACCTACTTCTGCCTCTGTTCTTAACTCCTTTTCTCAACAAATGAGTCAGATGAGTTCAGTGATCTTTAAGGCACTCCTCAACTTTGAGTTGATTAAAGACTATATGCTTAAGGAAAGGAAGGGAATCTCGCCAAAGTCACTGAACAGGAGTGGTGTCATAAAGATTTGGTTTGCTTGAGACAGTTTTGGTTTATGCCTGCTGTTCTAGCATCCTGATCCATTTACTATTCTTCTCAGATTTTATTTTTAATTAAGTATTAATAAGAAAATCATCTAGGGGTGGTGTGGCTGATAGAAGTATCCCCAATTCCCCCTCACTGAAGGACTTGTTACCCAGCTGTGGAGAGTGTAGTCATCACACTGCCTCCAGCTGTCCGCTCTGCCTCAGGTGCAAAGCAAATTCCTTTCACAAAGCAGCTCACTTCCAGTGACTGAACAAGACGAGGATATTTCAGCCTCACACAGGCAACTCCAATGGGCAATATTTGCTCTAGAGATTCCCACCAGCTTGGCTGGGCTTTGTTGTAGCTGCACGGTGGTTCAACTTCTTCTGACACCGACATCCAAACCCTCTTTGGTCTCTCTCCTGTCACAGGCATTAATCCCTAATAAGCATTTTACATTCACAATAAAAAAATCTTCTAGTGAACCCAACCTGCAACAGATGGGCTTGATAGACCTCCACTTTGTGCTGAGATCTCCTGCCATGTTCTTTACTGCTATCTGGTGAGATGCATGTGCGTACGTTGAAATACAAAAAAGATCAGCAATAAATCATCTGATTACTCTTCCAGCTATGTTGCCCATGACGTTAACTGTGCCACCTTGACTCTATCAGTAAGTGCTGCCTCTGGGCTCCTGCTCATCATCCCTACTAAGTTCAAGAAGCCCATTGCAATGGTAGCCTTTATCACTGTCATTTTCAGGCTGCAAACAGTCACCACAGAGTCTTTCAAGGATTCTGGAATGCATATTGCCAATGTATGTCTCATTTGGTGAAATAAGTCAATTTACTCATGGGCTGATAAGCAGTTATACATAATAAATACTCCAACATTGCAGTTGCTCTAAGATGTCAGTTGAGGTTGATTCAATATATCTAGAAAGTCTACAGTCTATATAGTATATATACCCATCAAGAATGACTACATAAAGATTTGAGATTAAAGGGGAAACGACATTGGCAGTTTATTTGATCTGTATCATGTTCGAATTTTTAATTTTAATATTTTGTTTGAATTTTAACTATTTGTAATTACCTAAAAGTAATAATTTTCTAAAAGAGTGGATTTAGGGCTTGGATGAGCACACTACCACACATACACATATTATCAGGGGTAGTCGTCACTCACGCTCCCCATATTATAGTATTTGGAGCACTGTCCACTCCTCTACCTCCCGAGGAAGACACCACGCACACATGCTGCTTGAACGAATTTAGAATTGAGAGTAAGACCAATATTTTGGGCAGTTAGAAGTTTATCAGTTAAATCATATTTTATTCATTCCCTCAAACTTTTATCGAGTACCTATTATTTGTCACATGTTATAAATAAAACAAATTCTTATCATCAAGGCAGCTCTGCTTATTATAAAGAAATGCCAACACAACAAAAGAATTGCAATGCCATTACAGCTACTTGAAAATGAATTTAGAATGTATTAATAATTACAACATTATTTAAAGAAGGAAAGACGAGCATAATTCTAGGGATTCAAGGAAATTAATGGTTTGTCAAAATTTGATGTTTTATTTTCCTTAGGAAAAGAAACATGCACATTAATTTTAGAAAAACAAATTATTTCAGCAAAGGAGAATTAAAGGGCAGATGTAAAGTACATCCATACCAAGTAGAAAGATATAGAGTATAAATTTCCCTTTACTGAAAAGTTTGTTTAAATCAACTGAATGTCCTTTATTGCCATGGCAACTCAATATTGAATAACAATAGTTGCTATTTAAAATATTGCTTTCAAACCAACATCAAAGGCATTCAAATTAATACTACTTTAGATAAATCAGAAAATCTAGTTACTGAGCAAGAATATTTTCTTATTAAAGATACAGGCAAATCTTCTGTCATAGAATTAAAATGGAAATGGTCTGCAGATCCAGTAGAAAAAAACAATCAGCTGCATGCTCTGGTTATATAAAACCACCTTTTTACAAATATTAAGGCCAATGTCAAAGCAATATAAAAAATACAATCTTACACTGTCTTATGTAAGGGGAAGAAAACTGAGCCCATACATGCAATTTTCAGAAGATGAGAACATAGAGCACATGTATGTACGATCAGCTAATAAATGAATAAGAACACTAATAGGAGACAGAAAGATAAGCAACCTAAACATCCTTGCATATAGCATATATGGCATATAGCCTCCATAATATTCTTGTGAGATTTTCTCAAGTATAACAAAATGTATCTGTTATAAATTCCCACTTTATGTGGAATTAAATTATCCATATTCTAGAATTTATTTCTCTAAAAAGAATTATACCGTTTTATAGCAATAATGAGCTGAGAAATGAGGAAACAAGTCCCTCCATTTGGTATATTGTAGGTGAGGGAACTAAAAACCAGAAAACCGGCTCACAGGCCCAAGGTCACAGAGCCAGCAAAAGGCAAAGAGATTTAAACAAAAACAAAAACAAAACAAACTCACAGTCCAGTGTTCCTTCCACTGCCATAATACTGCCTTATTCTCTCCAGTGAAAATACTGTCCTCCTTTTTCCCTCCTCCCTCCCCATACTTTCTTCTTGCCTAAGGATTACCTTAAATAAGAGAAAAATGCAGCAGGGTCATATACAAGCTGCATGCCTCAACACCTAGTACTTTTAAACACTGTAAGGTCTGAGGTAGCCAATGCTGTATTACACAAAGGAAAATGGATCCTTTCATTTTCAGGGGAAGCACAGTGATAAAAGTCTATTCCTGCGATACTCATTATTCTGCTTCCTACTTGTTAACACACTACTAAAAAAATCAAAAGCAGCTTTTGAAAGAACTACAAACAGACTTCTTGGCCTCTAAATACATCAATGAATCAATGTCTATAACTGGCTTTCCTTTAAAATATAACTTCTCTTTTATTGCCACAGAGGCTAAACTGTAACAAAAATTGACAGAAAAAAAATCCCAGAAGTTCAAGAAAAGCGAAGGCAAATAACGGAGACATTTTTGTATAAACACATTATTGCTAAAAGGTGGATTGTGGATTTCCACAGTCACCTTCTAAGGAAAATGTTTTATTTTCACTTGCCAGAACTAATGTATTTTTTTAAACAGTGTTGGCTTTCAACAAAAGAAACACCTCAAAGTGATCAAGACTCAGCTTGATACTAATTCAGCTACTGCTTTCTGCACAAACTCTAAATACCCCCTATGTGCATATTCAAGAAGGAATAGGCAATTTTATCCAAGACCCAAAGAAACTGGAGGTTTTCTTTTATGTTTTAATGAAGTTCAAACCTAAAACCTTGGGCAAACAAAATCAATGCCATGCAATATATGGTCCTTTGAAGCCTATCAAAATCAACCATGCAGTGAGTTTTTCCCTGTTCTTAAACAGAGAACATCCTGGCCAAAGACCAAGCCCATGGAATGTGTGGATCAAGGAAGAGTAACAAGAAAATATATGAATTCACTTCCTTTATAAAGTGCTTAGCAAGTGCATCGAGAAAATGAGTGCTTAAAATGTTTCTTATGATAATAATAAATGGCCTTGCCCTTGTCTTTTTGTCTTCTGTGAAATCATTTAGTCCATTAACACTAGGCTGATTCGGCAAAGTGACATATACCTTCTTGGCCATTTAGTACATTACTACCATGCTTTTGACATTGATTAAGAAATTATGTTACCAGGAAAATTCCTAACTATTCCTATTTTCCTTTGTGTTATATAGTAAAATCAAGTGGAAAATACTAGATAATAATCTAAACTTCTCTTAGGAACAGAACAATCCATCCAAACAAACCACTTTACTATAACTCTACTTCCAGTTTCAGTGTTACTATTTTCAAGACTAAAAGAAATATTTTTTAATTGGATAGAAAACAAAAATTTTGTATTTCTGCCTATGTTTGAGGTTGTAAAATGGATAGACTGGAATAAACCTAATGAGGAGTAATTCCCGTTATTTACTAAGAAGTTTTTATATTTCTGTGGTATTACAAATGAGTTGTCATCTACTAAAAAATGACAGCATACATTTCATGTTCATCAAATGAGAAACCAAGGAAAAAAACAAATTATCCTCTCTCCTGAGAACAGATGGGCATTTAAATTGTAATACACATATAATGTGCTTCTCATTTCCTTGATTTCTGAGGCTATGAAATACAGAATTTAAGTCCAGCTCACATCTATTGAATGATTTATCATATTATGATAGCAAATAAACTATGTTAAGTTCTATCAAATTGACGAATTAATTGCCCTCAATGATTTCTACATAGACTCACATGAGGCTAGAATTACAGGATTTCATTATACAAAGCATATATAC
The DNA here is from genome assembly GCF_000956105.1 of Propithecus coquereli. Lineage (NCBI taxonomy): Eukaryota > Metazoa > Chordata > Mammalia > Primates > Indriidae > Propithecus > Propithecus coquereli. The sequence goes on from NW_012141636.1 coordinate 6,450,364, forward strand.
TTTAAGACATAATAGATTTATTCTCATCCTGACCCAGATCCACCTAGATGTATACACAGGTAATTGCATCTGTATTCGCCCCTTATCTCCCACTGCTAATCACAGGCAAGATCAGTATAAAGTCAATCATTCTCTAAGTTCTGGGAAAATATAGAAACAGGAAGAATTTAGAAATAGGCCCATTTGTGATGTGTCTCTTTTTGCACACTAACTCTCTCTACTTACTGGTTTCCAAGTTACTCAGTAATTCACAGCAGTCTGTACCATCCCCATTCCTCTCCCTTGCATTTCCTGAGGACATGATTTTTATGAGGCTAGCAGTAGTCTCCTCCTACAGCTATTGTTCAGTCCTATTTCACTGGACACCACAGATCACTTTCTTCTCAGAACTCAGAAGATAAACTCCTCCACTTCCTTGACACTATGACAAATCTTTGATTTAGTGTCTTTGCCTCTAACCTAGTCTTCTTCCTTTCTCTTCCATATAACACTAGTAGAGTGACATATATAACGTGAAAATTTGATTTCAGCTCTGTTTAAAACTCTTCAATGTTTTACCTTTTTCCTTTAGGAAAAAGACCAAGTTTCACAGCAATTCCTATACATTCCTCCTTGACCTCTGGATACCATCTAAGCCTGGCTTCCCAATAGCATGACACTTTCCTGATACTCCATGCTAGTTCACCCTTCTGAGCTATTTGAGCTATTTCCTTACCTGGAATAATCTCCCACTCTAGGCAAGTCTTATTTATCCTTAACACTCAGTTTGGTCCAGAAAACCTCCCAAGACTCCCTCCCAGAAACTTCTGCATCTTCTATTTGCTCCTGAAACTATACCATCTATCTCTCCAGCAATATCAACTCTTCCCTCTCTACCTCGTTCTCATTATTCACATCATTCCCTAAGTATATAAATAGGTTATAATTATTATATTATTATAACTATTAAAATATAATCATATGCCCATAACTTACATCTGCTTTCTCCTTATTTCCTCCCTTCAGCTGCTCACCTATTTCTTTTTATTTTTTTTTTCTTTTGAGACAGAGTCTCACTGTGTTGCCCAGGCTAGAGTGCCATGGCATCAGCCTAGCTCACAGCAACCTCAAATTCCTGGGCTCAAGCGATCCTCCTGCCTCAGCCTCCCGAGTAGCTGGGGCTACAGGCATGCACCACCATGCCCGGCTAATTTTTTCTATATATTTTTAGTTGTCCAATTAATTTCTTTCTATTTTTAGTAGAGACAGGGTCTCGCTCTGGCTCAGGCTGGTCTCGAACTCCTGAGCTCAAAAGATCTGCCCATCTCGGCCTCCCAGAGAGCTAGGATTACAGGTGTGAGCCACCGCGCCCGGCCTCACCTATTTCTTTATTTCACTTTACATACAAACTCTGTAGAATTTGTCCAGTGGTATTCTGACAAATGTTTAATAGCCAGGGCTAAAAACAAATAAATAAATACACAAGGCCTACTTTATGGTTTTCTTAGTCCATTAGTGCTGCTATTACAAAATACCACAGACTGGGTAATTTACAAAGAACAGAAATTTATTTCTCACAGTTACGGAGGCTGAAAAGTCCAAAATCAAGGCACCAGCAGGTTTGCTCTTTGGTGAAGACTGTTCTCTGCTTCCAAGATGGTGCGTTGTTGCTTTGTCTTTACATGGCAGAAGAGCAGAAGAGCAAAAGGGGATGAACACGATGTCCTCACATGTTGGAAGAACAGAAGAGGGTGAACCCACTCCATCAAGCCCTTTCATGAAGACACTAACTAATCCCATCCCTGAGAGTTCTGCCCTCGTGGCTTAATCACCTCCTAAAAGCCCTACCTCTTAGTACTATCACATTGGTGATTAAGTTTCAATTATATGAATTCTGGGGGACACATAGGAATGGTGTTTGTCAATTTCTGTGAAATAAATACTCTCACTGTGGATAATGGGAAGCTATCAAACATGACTTCACTGATCATAGAATTGGAAAGAGAAGCATCCTCTTTCAAGTTCCTAGGAGCTAACTCCAGCATGCTGCTGGATTTGTCTACAATTGCCATCTCTACTTCATCTCATGCTTTTATTATCTCTTAAACTTATTTCAATCAGACTTTTGTTCCCAACACTACATTAAAGCTCCCAAAGTCACTAATTCGTCCCTGATTTTATTCCACTTCTCAGCAGCATTTGATACAACTGATGGAGCCCTCTTTTTTTGAAACACTGTCCTATGGTGTCTAGGAATCAAAAGCTCCTGATTCTCTTCTTACCTGGGTAGCCACTTATTCTTAGTCACCTTTGCCGAACACTACATTGAAATGTCTCAGGGCTCTGTCCTCTGTTATATTTCTTATCTATACCTATTCCCTAAATTAGTTACTCTTGATGAGACGGTACCATCTCTTAGCGGAAGTTTTGAAAGCTTGTGGAAGCAATTTGCTTCCCACAGTGATGATCAAAAGTTACTGAAACATACAGTGTCAGGATCAGGGCATTCTGTAATGTTGTGGAGAATATGATGCAAAACATAATTGTGTCGCTTCCTGCATGCTTTACAAATGACTTGCTGTATACTCATGCCAATAAAAAACTCATTTATAATTATTAAAAATACAAAGTTTTTGCATGATTTTAATATGCACTGAAATTTCTAGGATTACAACCACCCTGGAAACTGAAGAAATATTGTGCTCTATTGTGTCTAGAACTTAGCAAAAGATGTGCATCATTTAGGAAAATCACATCATAAGTGCTGTGAATTGAACTTTGTCTCTCCAAAACTCACTTGTTAAATACTTAACCTCCCATGTGGTCATATTTGAAGATACCGCCTTCATGAAAGTAATTAAGGTTAAATGAGGTTATAAGGGTAGGGCCCTGATCCAAGGGGATTAGTATCCTTGTAAGAAGAAACAGGAAACAGCTATCTCTCTCTCTACTTCTCACATCTCACAGTGAGTTTTATGTCTCTCATGAAGACACAGTTAGAAGGGAGCTGTCTGCCAGCCAGGAAGAGAGTCCTCACCAGAAACCGAGCATACTGGCACCCCTATCTTGGACTTCTAGCCTCCGTAACTGTGAGAAAACAAATGTATATTGTTTAAGTCACCCAGTCTGTGATATTTGTTATGGCAGTCTGAGATAATGAAGACAGTAATGGATAAAGTGCTAATGGTACCTGAACTGTATTTGGTGCCTATATTTAGAATGTCTTATTTATAATAATTCTGTATGAAGGTACAAGTATCTACCTACTTAACTATGATTTCTAATGTAGGCATGCCAAAAAATTAAATAGTGAATGTAAATCACTTTATTTTAATAGTTTCTTTATACTTACTACATTAGGATATTATATTGATTTTTTAAAAATTGTGTGTGCACATAGTCTATAAATTTAATTTTAAGACTGGCGAAATAGGCATATAAAATGTTAAAAACAAGTTGTTGGATCTGACAGAGTTGAGAGTTGCTGCTGTAGGTGATCCTATCCAGTTTCAAGACTTCAAATCTATCAATATACTAATAATTCCCAAATTTAGATCTCTAGTCCAGACCTCTCCCTGACTTCAGACTCATATATGCAAATGCCTATGCAACCTCACCTCTTGGAAGTCTAAGAGATGTTTCAAATTTAATATTCACAAAACTGAGCTTTGCATATCTCCACTCTTGCCCCCTAAACATGCCACAGTACTCCCCATCTCAATAAATGGCAGCCTTATCCACTTAATCAAGCTAAAAACCTAGAGTCTTCTTTAATTCCTAACTTCCCACCTTGAATACATCAATAAAACCTGTCAGATTTACTTTTAATATCCAACCACTTCTCATTACTCAGTCACTATCACCTTAAACCAAACTAGCATTTTCTCATGTCCGGACTTCAGCACAAGCTTCTTTCTTTAACTCATCTTCCAATTTCTACTTTTGCCTACCTCCACTATACTCTCAACATAGCAGCCAGAGTTACCCTTTCAAAATGTGACTCAGATCCTGATCAAAATCCACCAAAGGGTTTCCATTACATTTATAATAAAACTGAAGTTCTGCAAGTGCCTACCTGTTCTGACCCATGGGTATTTTTCAGACCTTATTAACTACGACTTTCCCACTTACTCACTCAGTAACACTGCACTCCTCACTGGTCCTTGAACACGAGTATTTGGCTTATTCTGGGTTTTTGCACTTCCTCTTACCTCTGCCTGAAATGCTATTCCCCTGTATATTACTCCTCTCCATTCAGGGCTCTGTTCAGAGAGCTTCACCAACCTCCTGCAACAGTCCAGATCTGGCCAGAAACAGGACTCTTCATAATTTAAATGGAAGGAGTTTAATAAAGGGAACTACTGACTCAGGTGAGGGAAAAAATAAGAAGCCAAATTGAAGATGTTGAAGAAATCTAAAGAGTAGCAGGAAGCCACCACTATACATAGAGGCTGGTGGGATACAGGGTGCAGGTGAGGCTACCACAATCCATAAACCAGGGCCATACAGTAGAAGATAGAACCATCACAAAAGCATTTCCAAAAAGGAAATGCTATTTGTTTATTAGCAAAAACAAAATAATATCTTCCACAAATAACTCACCATTGTAATTTACCATTCATAGTAATAACAATAACAAAAAGAGTATTTTCAGTCACTCCTTTGTGGATGTAGCAGTTGACAATAAGTATTTACTATGGGCTTAGACTAAAGTTTGCAACATGTGAACATGAATTATTTAAAACCTATGAGATTTCTTATACCCAAATATGATTCATGCTGTTCAAAGAAGTCAGTCTGCTCAATTTTTTTCTTTTTGGATCTCCTCTTTTTGACAGGTCCTTTGAAATGGGCTCAGTATTCAATAGGAGCAATTTTTTTGGACTTTTTGTAACAACCAAAAGCCATTTATAGTTACATCTAGTATAAAGGGGATGACATAATTGTCCTAAAATATGTTGTCATCATAAACTAATAACATTAGTATATTTAGTGTGGTCATACTCTGTCAAGGAGTTGCAAAAAATGAAAAAGAAATTACTTTAAACACCTAACACATATTCTCTTTTAATCTTTTCATGGAAAATCAGCTGGATAAAGTCTGAAACATGACTGGCTTCTATAGTGACATAGAAATAGAGATAGAGTTATCATCTCTTTTTTGGTCCAATCTTTAACTAAATCCGTATCTAATATTACTTGCATTGTGAGTAGTAAATATATTATGTGATCAGTGCAAATCCACAATGTTATATGGCCCTGTTTTCCCACTATTAATACTTAAAGTTAACTATGTATTCTGATTGTAGAAAGCTTTTCCAATAGACAATATGAAAATTTATACCTAAGATTCAAGGAAAAGTTATCATGTGATACATACAATGACTCCTTTATTGGATGTTTATCCACAATTATTGCCAATTCATTAATTATTAAATTGATCAATGGCAAAAATTTTAGATTAATTACATGTGGATACTATGTATATAATACTTTTGTAGTAAAATTCAAACCTCTCTGGCATAAGCTGCTATTTAAACCACTAAAATAACCAAGAGTATAACATGATCTCAGATGTTAATCAACAGTAATCATATCTAATGAGGAAATTAACAAGACATATTCAGACAGTTAAAATGATAATCAAACCAAGAGGTAATCCATGACTGTATGTTTGAAATTGGAAAGAATGATTGATTCTAAAAGAGCAGCAAAATAATAATCCAATTAAAAGAGGTATCTACTTGGGTAATCCACTCTATCTCCTCTACTACCATCATTTCAAGGAAAAATATGAATTGTGTTTAAGGGGTTTTAAGAGTCTTCTAGACTTAATTAGTCTTCCACACATTTAAGAAATGGAAGTAGAGGCCTGGTGAAAATAAAAATCTAGAAAACAAATATGAAACTCTGAAGCCTCCTTGTCCTGTGCTGTATAGCTGCTGCACAGGCTTCTCAGGCACTCTACAGCTAGGTGGAGTTGATTAGTCTTGGAAAGATCATTTATAGAGCCATCTTAAACCTGTTCTTTAGTCCCTGTACACTGCCAATTCATAATAAATTTCAGCGAAGAAAAAGTCACTATTAAATATCTCTAAGTCAGTTTTAAAAAACAAATCTAATATTCAACCTCACAAGCACCTCTTTAGTATGTCCTATACCTACTGCTCTTACTACTAGCTTTTAATCAATTCTTTTAGAATAAAAACCAGTGATCCTTTATTTCAAGAATAATGTTCCTGTTTTTCCTTCAATAAATGTAATCTCACTGCTTAAAGGCAGCTAAATCTCTTTTTGAACTGAAGTGTCAGATAGTGACATGATTATTTATAGGTTCTCTGCATGAATGCTTGACATTTTTTTCCAAGTCAACAAATATTTCAAGTCAACAACAAAAAAGGTCTATTAATTGAAAAGCATCTGACTGGAACTGAACTCTCTGAATAGAATGATCTTGTTTTTCTCAATGGCATAGTATATAAAAAGAAGCATAAAATTAACATTATTAAGTGTTCCTAATAGAGATGATTAAAATAAATGGTGAGATAATCATTTATTTTAATGAGCTACTGGTGATAGAAAATAACTTTGTGAAGAAACTCAGTAACAATAGCTAGTAATAAACCATCAAAATGTTTTTGCTTATCCTTATGAATTAAATTATGTCTTCACTGTGCATGTTTTCCTTCAGATATAGAATTCCATCAATTCCCATTTGTTATGAAGCTTAATTCCTGCTATACTGGGATTTTTTACTAGAAAAGAACTCCCCTCATTCTTTATTTCCCAAACAGTGCAAAAAGAAAATTGTGATTATGTCAACTGATTCTGAGTATATTGTGACAATTAATATGTCCGTACCATATCAGTGATTTTTCATCAGTGGACTAACATGATCTTTTTTGAACGCTACCACATGAACATTATTTATGTAAGCCTTGTTTTTCATGATTCAAAATAGATTATTATTGCTCAAAGATCTTTTTAGTTCATTTAGTTGTCTGTCCATTAAATCCTATGTTGCATATTTTCTTCATATTTTTCAAGTCTCCAATTCCAAACTGGCTATTTTTTCTAAAGACAGAGAATTTTATACATACTACCATTATTTTTTAAAACTATTAAAATATAAGCTCCTTATGTTTACTACCCTTCTCTTCATCTCAAAATATTTCTTTGTTATTACTCAACATCTTATCCTTCCCTCATTTTTACAGATATTAATTTCTCCTTGCCAGTGCTAACTTTCCTCCACTGCTTCCTTCCCCTCTGCTTTCAAGTACCTACATGTTTTCCCTTGATTCTGATCCATTCAACTAGCCACTTATTAATACTGTATTCATCAAAGTGCTCCAAATCCTTCAAAGTTCCCAAAAAGTCTCTAGATTATTGTAATATTTTGTCAAGGCATTCATAATCTTGACCAAGTTGACTCTAAATGACTACTCCCCAGAACAAAATCTTTGCTTTTGTTTGATTGATATGGTTTTTGTTTTGTTTTAGTTGATTGACTTTGCTTTGGTTTGTTTGATTGAAGGCTAATTGGCTTATCCTTTCCAAATGTTTCAATCATTGCATTCCCTGATTTTTGACAATGCTGTGAATTTCACTTAAAATTCCTTTTTCTTATTCCATGCTCATGGATTGGAAGAATCAATATTGTTAAAATGTCCATGCAATCTAAAATGCCCAAAGCAATCTAGAGATTCAATGTAATTCCCATCAAAATACCGATGACACTCTTCACAGAAATAGAAAAAATAATGCTAAAATTTATATGGAACCACAAAAGAGCCAGAATAGCCAAAGCCATTATTTTTGTTCTAAAAATAACAAAACTGGAGAAATCACATTACCCGACTTCAAATTATACTACAGAGCTGTAGTAACCAAAACAGCATGGTATTGGCATAAAAACAGAAACACAGACCATTGGGACAAATAGAGAGCCTAGAAATAAGTCCAAACATTTACAGTCAACTTATCTTTGACAAAGGTGCTGAGAATATACAGTGGGGAAAAGACAGTCTCTTCAATAAATGGTGCTGGGAAAACTGGATATCTATATGCGGAAGTATGAAACTAGACCCTTATCTCTCACCATACACAAAAATCAAATCAAAGTGGATTGAAGACTTAAATCTAAGACCCAAAACTCTGAAAATACTAAAAGAAAACAATGGGGAAATTCTTTAGGACATTGGTCTGGGCAAGAACTTATTGAGTAATACCTCCAAAGCACAGGCAACCAAAGCAAAATTGGATAAATGGAACTGCATCAAGCTAAAAAGCTTCTGCACGAAGATGTGGAAACAACCCAAGTGCCCATCAATACATGACTGGATTAATAAAATGTGGTATACGTATAACATGGAGTACTACTCTGCCATAAAAAAAATGGTGAACTAATACCTCTTAATACCTCCTGTACTAACCTGGATGGAACTGGAGACCATTCTTCTAAGTGAAGTATCACAAAAATGGAAAAAAAAAAACACCTAGGTACTCAGCATTAAATTGGAATTAATCTATCAACACTTATGTGCACATATGGAAATGACATTCATTGGAAATCAAGCAGGTGGGAGGGGGAAGGAGAGGATGGGTAAATTCGCACCTAATGTGTACAATGCACGCTATCTGGGGGATGGGCAAACTTATAACTTAAACTCAAATGGTACAAAAGAAATTTAAATAACCAAAACATTTGTACCTTCATAATATTCTGAAATAAAAAATAAAATAAAATAAAATAAGAAGCTTCTGCACAGCAAACAAACAATAAAGTAAAGAGACAACCCACAGAATAGGAGAAAATATTTGGAAATCACCCATCTGAGAAGGGATTAATAACTAGAATATATAAATAGCTCTAACAGATCAATAGGAAAAAAATCAAATAATCTGATTTTAAAAGGAGCTAAAGATCCGAATAGACCTTTCTCAAAAGAACACATACAAATGGCCAACCAGGTATATGAAAAAATGATCAACATCATTAGTCATTAGAGAAATACAAATCAAAACTACAATGAGATATCATCTCACCCCAGTTAAAATGGCTTTTATCAAAAAGAAAGACAGGCAATAATGAATGGTGGCAAGAATGTGGAGAAAGGGGAACCCTTGTACACTGTTGGTGGGAATGTAATTTAGTGTAACTATTGTGGAGAACAGTATGGAAGTTTCTCAAAAAACTGAAAATAGAACTACCATATGATCCAGCAATCCACTGGGTATGTATCCAAAGGAGGGGAAGACAGTATATTAAAAAGATATCTGCTTTCACAGATTTATTGCAGCACTAGTCATAATAGCCAAGATTTGGAATCAACCTAAGTGTCTATCAATAGATGAATGAATAAAGAAATTGTGGTGTATACATACAATGGAATATCATATAGCCACAAAAAAAATGAAATCCTGCCACTTGCAACATGAATGGAACTGGAGAACATTGTGTTAAGTGAAATAAGCCAAGCACAGAAAGACAAATCCTACAGGTTCTCACTCATATGTGGGAACTAAATATTAAAAACATTTGATCTCATAGAGACAGAGAGTAGAAAGACAGTTACCAGAGGCTGGGAAGAGTAGTGCAAAATTATAGTTAGATGGTTAGATAGAATGAAGAATATTTGATAGCACAACAAAGTGAGTATAATCAAAAACAAGTTAGGGTATACTTTAAAATATCTAAGAGTGGAATTGGAATGTTTCTAACATAAAAAAATGATAACTGCCTGAGCTGATGGACACCCCAATTACTTTAATTTGATTAATTCACATTATATGCCTATATCATTATATGTACTCTATAAAGATATACAACTATTTTATACCCATAATAATTTAAAAGAAAAAAAAATCCTACTTGTTTTTTCATTTGCCTGATTTCCAAGGTTCAGCTCAAATTCTATCTTTTCTGTTAATTTTCTCTTCTATCCCTAGATTATATTAAATCTAGCTTTTTGTGATTTACTGTAGATTTTACAATTCGACTTCCTGTTTATCCCCTAATTATAAAAATATGTAAATTTACATTTGTATTCATGTTTATGCCTGAATTCTTTCCTTCAAACAACAACTTAAATGACTAAGAAACAAGCCAACATTTAATGAGCATCCACTTGTCAGTCACTCTGGTGGGTCAAGAGAATATAAGAATCAGTAATATTTCTTTTTATCTACTCAGAACTCTTAATACAATGCATCTCTTAGATAATAAAAAGTACTTATTGAAAAGATAAGTAAAGTATCACAAACACACCTGCTATTAAAAGCGACCACTATTCCAAAGAGGCCGTGGAGTTACTATATATACAGATAGATCACACAGAAGGTCATGCAAGAACTGAAAGATTTGTGTGATCTAGATCTCAAGTGTTGATTATTTTGAGAGTCAAAGCAACCACAAATTTTAAAATCATATTTTCTAAGAAACGCATTTTAGCATTCCCACTATTGCCAGTACATGTGACAAGTAGGCAGAAACCTATGATTTGCAAGCATGGTGAAAAATATATTATTAATAATTACTGATATCCAAGGTATTCTGATTCCAAAAATGTACCTTACAAGAAGAAAATGTAGATATCAAAACTATACAAGTAAAAAAAGAAAACAGAACAACAGTTTGAAACACATACACACATCTCTATATATGCTGGTAGTTACATTACTGAAACACATTCAAATTATGTTACATTATTTTCAAGGCATATATCTTAAAACTCTATGTTCTACATACCTGTCCAGTCTCCTACTACTTTAAGATGAACCCCAAATGTTGCTTTGGTTTCAGTAGGACACTAAAATAAACAAAGAAATACTAGAATCAATTCTGATTAATAATTATGTATTAACAGACTATGATTCCATAACAACTTTTTTTCTTAGAGTAAGGCCCCCAAGTCAATAGATAATAGGAAAGAACCAACTAAAATCGATATAGATGCTCATTAGTGGAAGAAAAAAGCAAGGTCAACAGTCAATAAGACAATCTACATTTCTCTAAAAACACATAAATATTTATATAAAACAATAAATTACACACAATCTAAAATTGCTATGCTGCATTTAGCTACGAATTTTGCTAAAACATCTTCTGAGTTAAAATACATAAGAGGAGCCAGCTATTAATCACGAAAAGAAATGAAAACTAATGATTTTTGTCTTTTTCTCCCTAGATCTTATTATGTATTTCACATCCTAACAAATTCCAGGGAGAAAAAAGTTACCAATGTGACATGAATTTTCCATGCCCAACAATTATGTTCCTACGGAAATAATTCTATTTTATTCCCTCCCTTAATTCTCAGAAGAAATTTGGAATGCAATGGGGAAGCTACCTGGGGAAGGAGATGACTTGTGGGACTGGAGGTAAGAAAAAGTATCTGTGGTTTCATGTTTAGGAAATCTAGAAAATACCCAGGTAGTCAAAATGAAAATAAATTTTAGTTTACAATAAGAAAAATAAAGAATTTCCTCCAATATTGCAGATTCCTAATCCCTCATTCACAATTCCAAAATTCAAAAATTTTGAAAATGAGTTTCGTCATAATTCATTTGGTAGCATTATTTGACCTGAATTGATGGGAGGCTAATGATGTGAAGCTAATACTTCTGTATAAAAATTCATGCAGAAGTATCATCCTACAGAATTATCAATTGGTCTAAGAATGTTGACTCACATCCTATTGGAGACATGAAGTAATGTATGGAAAATGCATACTTTTTAAAGTCTGTAAGTTCTGAATTCTGAAAATACATCTTAACCCAAAGGATATGGATCAAAGATCATCTGCTTGTGACTACCCAGCATTTATCAAGTACCGTGTGCCAAGGGCAGTGCTAAGTACTTCATTTCTAAAATCTCACAATAACCTCACAGGGCTGTTTCTTATGGAGAAAGAAATTAAGTAACTGAGTCTTAAAGACTTGCCCATGACCATACAGCTAGTAAAAAGATAGGAAAAAATTTGGATCCAGGTTTGTTAGTTCTTAACTATGGCAAGTCACTGTCTTCAGCAAAGCAAAGAAACAGACAATGGGTGAGGGTTGCTTAAGAAATCAAATGAAATAGGAGGAAAGTAGGCATTTGTTCAAGATTAGTAGAATTTTTTAAATGCAACAATATGAATTATGGGGAAATATGGGCTGAAGTTAAGGCACAAAGAAAAGAAAACAGCAGTGGTTTGGAGGGCCCCATGATTAGAGATTGGGTTACATAAAGCAAATCTAAGACCTCAGAACTCACTGTGTTGATCAATTAATACATGTCATGTAAGGATGCTATAAGGAGAGGAAGGAAAGGAAGATAAAGAAACCACGGAGGTATGTTACCAACTCATCAGTCAAAAGGGAAAAGTAGCTTGAAAATCAGTGAAAACATTAAATAAAAAGGCAGGTATCAATTGTTTGTTCACAATAAGTTGTAAACGAACTAAAGTCATGTGATTTATGTTCAGGAATTGGAATTAAGGTAACATGGAATTTGCAAACTACCATTCTGCAATCAGTCTTTCTTATAGGATTGTTACTGCTAACGATAGTATAAAGTATTACAATACATTGAAATCTTTTAAAATTATATTGTTGAAACATTATTTATACTATTAAAATGACATTATTTCATTTATAGTTGTGATTCTGTATTTATTCATTTACATTTTAGTTTTTAATAACCCTGAGAACAACCAATATTGTCATTAGTAAATCTCCAAATAAGATGATATTACCTGTAAAAACCACCAACCATTTTTACTTCATACTACTTAAGGCTGGTCAGGGCCTCTGTGTAATAAAAACTGTAGTTCTCAGAAAGCAAGACACCCAACAAAGTTCCCAGCTACCAGTCTGATCATCCACATGCTGTGTGATGTCCTTCGCTGGAACTATTAATAGATCTATTTCACTAGTTATGACAAGATGATCTATGCCAAGAAGATATCAGGATGGGAAGCAAATAAGTTTGTCCTTGGGTGCCTCAGTGTGCATTTGGCTTGATAAATCTCATAATGAATTCTAAAAGAAAATGTATATTTCACCAAATACTAATATCTCTATTCTATTCTTTCAGGACAGACATTGTAAAGTTATTACACATGATGTTCCTTGGGTTCCATAGGAGACCGGAAACATTTTTCTTATGAGTGCTAGTCAAATGTATCACTAGAGCTTCAAAGGCTGGTTTGGTTTTTAATGGATAAAACATAATATTGTTTCTCTCAACCTCTTGGGAATGATACCTTCATAAGTCACTGATACTTTCCCAAACTAGCTAGGATTTCACACAACAGACTTTTTAACATGCTCTTTACCTGAGCATATCACCTCATATTTGAAGAGGGCCTTCACTGAATAACATACAGAATGGCTTCAGCATACATAATTTGAAAAAGTGAATGAAGATCTTAGATTCACATTTTAGTATCTTTGCACAAATAATATTGAGATTCACTAAAATTGCCTAAGGCAGAATATAGGAATTCCTTAACGTTTTCTCACTTTTTTTTTTTTATTTCAGCAAATTATGAGTGTACAGATGTTTAGGTTACGTGTGTTGCCCTTGGTTCCCCGCCCCCAAGTCCGTTTCTCACTGTCTTTTTAATAGTTTCAGAAAATTTCTCAAAGGAAAGAAATAATAAAAGTATCAATATCTCTATCTATATTGTTTCTCCTAGAACATAATAAAAAATAGACTTATGACAATTTTAAGCTAAAAATGTTACAGAATAATATGTAGTTAAGTTGAAATTAAAATAAAAAGACAGTAGTGCTTTTCTCCATGTATAGAAAAAAACTGAAGAGACTATATAATAAGCTATTAGGAATATTAACTCTTGGGAAGTAAAATTGAAGACAGAGAAAATGAGGATTCTCATAATTATTTCATACACATATATTTTTAAATTTGTTATAAGCCTTTGCTATGTTTATAATTTTTAAAATATTTTAAAAGTATAATTTAACTGTAAACATTAAAATATTGCTGAATCTTACTTTAATTTGCTAGATGTAAAGAATGGATTTTGGTTCACGTTGACCTTACTATAAATACCAGAACACATATCACCAAACTTTAAGAATAAAAAAAATAAAAAGTGACAGAATTTGAATATAATAATAGATCTGGAGGAATGTGTACTTTGATGTCATGGAGAAAAAATAAGCTTTTCCTTTCAATTATTTTTTTCAATATAGAACTGGGTTTTAAATTTGCACAAACAACGAATGATTGTATAACAGTCCCACAAAAATGTATCTCGGGAACAGAAAAACAAATACCACATGTACTCACTTATAAGTGGGAGCTAAACAATGGATATACATGGTCATACACAGTGGTATAACAGTCCCCAACCCCTGGGCCAGGGCCCAGTACCGGTCAGTGGCCTATTAGGAAACGGCCACGTATCACCTCCTGAGCTCCACATTGCCCTTCCCCGACCCAAGACACCCCAGTCCCCCCCCCTCAGTCCGTGGAAAAATTGTCTTCCATAAAACTGGTCTTTTGTGCTGAAAAGGTTGGGAGGGAGAGGGCAGAAAATGAGTGAAGGATCAAAAGTTACCTACCTATTGGGTGCAATGTACACTATTCGGGTGACAGGTACAGTAAAAGCCCTGACTTCACCACTGTACAATTCATCCATGTACCAAAAAAATCACTTGTACCCCCTAAATCTATTCAAATAAAAAAAATAAAAAAGTATAAAAAGACATTGTGTGACTCATGTTTAGGAACTAAATGTAAAAATGATGTTGCTGCACAAGTATTTATTCAACACAGAAAAGAAATTTAAAAGCTTCAGTGTTTTTTTTGTTTTTAAATTAAGAGCCATGCAATAATAAAGACAAGTGATTAAAAAATAGAAACATCTAAATTTTCAGTGTAACTAAATTTGTTAAACCTGAGAATATGATCACAGAATATGATGTTCTTTAATTATTTTGTCAGGTCATTATTTCGACCCCTTCTTCCCAAGCTCTAGTTTCACATATTCTACTGTCTGCTAAACATTTCTACTTAAAAATAACTCTAAATTTAATATATCTAAAATTGCTGTTATCTTAGTTCCCAAATTATCTTCTCTTTCTGATTCTCCTATATCTGGAAATGGAACCTACATCTATCTCAAAACAGAGGCTCAAATCTCAGAGTAATATCACTTTTTTATTTCTCAAATTATCTTCTCCTTCTGATTTTCCTATATCTGGGAATGGAACCTACTTCCATCTCAGAACAGAGGCTCAAATCTCAGAGTAACATCTCCTATTTCTCTTGCAGCCAGCATTCAATCAATTTTAAATTCTTTTCAAATAGTCTTGCCAAGAAAAACATCTGATTACAGCAATCTCCAACTCATTAACCTTTTGTGTCTCCCTATGGAAAAACACCCATATTCTTTCTGTCTCGTGGCCTATGGCCAACCACAACTGTTCCAAATTCTTTCCAGCTTTATAATCCATGTTTTTCCTTAATTCACTCTAATGCAGCTAAATCAACACTTACCAACTAATACATTTTCCTGTCCCTTCATCTCTCCACTTACTAGACTACTCATTTGGAATGACATTATTTCCAATTCATGTTGAACCCTAGCAAGTTTTCAAGGCTTATCTCAAATGCCACCATTTCATAAAGACATCCTGATGTTCCCTGCCAAGAAAATTTTTCATTTCCCTGACCCCTCAAATTATTTGTATGACTTTTATACCCCTTATTAAAGTCTACCTCTTTATTTTTGTTTAATTTTTTTCTGTATTAATAAACTGTAAATGTTTTGAGATCAAGAAATATTTCTAAATTATTATTATATATTCCACAGCCACCTTAAACATAGAGGGTATCAGTTGCATACATAAATATCTGCTGAATTACGTAAATATCAGTTAAATAAAATACTGGAGAATTAACCTAAGAATGAATAAGGATATCAAATATGGGCAATTCTTCTACAATTTATTGACACTGTCAACAAATATTTATTGAGTGTCTAAAATGTTCCAGAGACTGTGCTAGGAGCTCTTGTAATTTCACAAATGAGGATTGTTCCAAAAGTCTGAGAGAAAATAATGAGCCAGGAGCACAGAATCCATCACAATTAATGCAACATCATGACAGTAAAAATTTTGACAAATACAAAATGTTAATGTTTACATGTTTACTTGACAGAAAAATAGTGTTTAATTGTATATTTGAATGAAAAACTCAATTTTAAAAAAGAAAGACCTGGAAGAGTATGTACATGGAAATTTTATTAACTTGGATTGAAGATGTGCATTTATGTCAAGTCCCTCAGGAAAAGAACACAGTAAAATGACAGTTTAAGGTTATAAAACCACAGGGGAAAAGATAACATGGGGAGTGATAACAACAATGGAGAGAAGTCAACAAATTTTTGAAAGGTGAAATGTGGATGACATGGTGGTTTGGGAACTGATTGAACAGAACATATGAGGCCAAAACCCCACTACCTTCAAAAAGGGTCACCTTAGGAAGAAAGCCCATCTTTCTATCACAACACTGGACAAGTGCAGGCTCAGAGGCAGTAGGAAGTAGCTAAGGTTGCGCTCATGATTAAAAAAACAATTGTGTTCATGTCCGTACATCAGGTAATTTAATCCTCAGATTTATTCTGCCCAAGCACAAGCCAAGTAACTATAACAACACAAATCCAAAGACAAGAATGTGCGGAACACAAAGGGCTATGCATGCAGAAATAACTGGTAATGGAAGGCGGGGCTGAGATGCCAGTCGATCACTAATAAATATTTAATGTAAGTACACTAAGAGCCATCTTCAAATAACACATCTAAAACTGAGTTCTACAAATTTCCATCAGAAGCTCCTCCCCACCCCAACCCTTCCCTGTTAATGGCGCTCCAGTTGTTCAGACCAAAACCTTAGGAGTCAACCTTGACTCCTCTTCTTTTCACATATCACATCCAATCAAGGGAAGAAATTCTCCTTAATCTACCTTTAAAATATATTCAGAATCTGACCACATCTCACCACTTCCACTGTCACCACCCTGATCAACCATCATCAAATCTCACCTGGATGACCACAACAGCCTCCTAACTGGACTCCCTGCTTCTGTTTTTGCTTCCTTTTATCTGCTTTTAACACAGCAGCCAAAGTGATCTTGTTAATAAGTAAGCCACAGCATGTCACTTCTCTACTCAGATCCTCCAGTGATTTCCTTATCAGTCAGAGTTAAAAGCCAAAGGCCTAAATGTCTGGTAGATACTTGGATATATGAACCTGAATTTCTGAGTTGGAATTTGGGCTGGAAATACAAATTTGGGACATGATAGCATACAGATGCATCAATAAGATCAGAGAGATTACCAGAGAAACGTGCATAGCTTGAGAGGAAAGCGGGTTCAAGGAATGGACACTGGTGTGTCCCAGTATTTGGTGCTCATGGGGATGACAAGGAACAGCAACAAAAGACTGAGTAAAAATAGCTGGAAAATTAGGGGAAAAAGCAGATGAGCAGGAAAAAAGGGCTTTAATAAGGTGAATGATCAGTTGTATTAAGTGTTGCTGATTGGTCAAGCCCATCGAAGACTGGGAAATAACCACTGAACTTAGCAAGAACATGGCCATTGCTGATCTTGGGATTGTTCTAGTGTAGTGCTGTGGTCAAAAAGTTAGCTGATTTAAGAAAGAATGAGGAAAGGAATTGAAGAACTAAAAAATGGAGCAGTCACCACAGGAGATAAGAGTCAAGAAAGGAGCTTTTACTCATCATTTTCTCTTTGGTACCTAAGTAAAAAGAGGCATCCAAAAATATGGATTGAATATATCAAGCTTAATATTAAGCAATAGATTCACTCTGAATACATTGACCTATTTAAGTTCATATTTATCATGCAGGCTCTCATTAGGCACTGAGGAGATATTTTCTTTTCCCCTGGAAAAAAAACAAACTAGAGCAGTTAGATGATGTTTAATTTTCAAAGAACTCAGATGTCCTATTACGTTTCATGAACATGAATGATCTTCTTGGGCAATTTTCACCACTGTTCCTGGTCTCTGGTTCAGACACATTGTTGCCACGCTAATCTATCATCCCAGCAGAGTTTCTAAGCTTTCCAAGCAAAAGATTTGTGAAACCATAGTAAAGCAATTTTTAAGAGTTAAATAGATGAGAAAGCAAGACCAGAGATCAAAACAGCTGCTGCAGACTTCTTGGTTGTATTTAAATCCATGGAATTAAATAAATAATAATAAACTGTTGCCAATCTTTGAGAGATCCATGGTCGTTCTTGTCTGGTTTTCATTGAAAACTGGAAAAACTATTCCCAAAGTGACTGGCAGAGGGATTAAAAACACAAAGCAGAAAAATGAGGGTAAGGGAAGGCATGCTATGTAAAAGTACAGACAATAACAAATTAACAGCTAGACATGCCTCTGACTCATGGAAAAATATGTGAAATCAGGTTATCCAAGCTCAAAAATAATGAATCACACAACTTAGAATACAGATGTCAGGAAAGCACATGTTTGCTTCTGAGTAAAAATAATAATAGAAGGATATAGAGGTATCCATGTATGAGTCAATCCATTACGACTATTTAAAAGGCAGATTCTGAAATTCTATAATTGAGAATCCATGAAAAATAGTAACGAACATAATGTCTACCTCAGCTAAATATGAAGAGATTCTACATTTTTTAGTAAACAATACGTTTCATGCTCTCTTAAGTTTGGGCTTTTTCTGATCATCTCTGATTTATACGCCTAAATTAGGTGAGAGCATATACCTTAACAAAAGATTTGTTTTGGTAGAAATCTAAAATTTGGTATTTACAGAGCACAGCTAGAAAACACAGGCAGAGATTTACTACATAGTTGAAGAACAAAATGTAAAATTTTATACACGTTTTAAGTCAATAAACGTCTAAAGATGGAGAAGAATGGGGAAACTTAGATTCTAGTTGCAACTTTGTTATCAATTATATTATTTGGGTTATTTTGGTCACTTCAACAATCTATGCTTTAGATCTCTCTGAAGAAAATAAATTTGTAATTTGGACTACAAATTTTTAAGTTCAATGAATTTAGATATCTCAGATTTATATGCATCTCAAATTTAACTTCCAATTTTAAAAAAGTCAAATTATCCCACAAAGGTGTATTTTTTAAAAATGCCACTTGCAATAGACACTGTGGTGGGTGCACTGCTCAGACCCTCTTTATTTCCTCTGTCCTCCCAGTTTCCAGGATCAAAACACTCAATCCAGCCACTGAAAGGATTGCCTACTGTGGGCTCATTACTGAGACCCTCCCAGGAATTGCTAACAGAAGAAAGCTTTCTTGCCCATGTCTAAGTGCCTTGTCCTGGAAGCATCTCAAATCCAAGGAGTGGTCAATTGGGAGGTACAAAAGTTTTTCCCTCTAACTTTAAGACAGCACAACTCTAAACTATCATTTCATATGCAGAGCTCCAGTCAAATCTTCTGCAGCTTCTGTTGCAACAGTTCAAGTTCTATCTTGCCTTCTTAGTCCGCAATCATTATTGGGCGTTGTCCTAAGCACACTTCCCAACAAACCTCCTGCATGCAAAAATGACTTCCAGTCTGTTTCCAAGGAAACCCAGCTTAAGACATCATTCATTCTTAAGGCTAGTAAACTACAAGAGGCAAGTCATCAGTTTCCCAAATGACTGTTTCTAAACCAGGTGGCCAGAGCTTAGTCAGTTACTCCATACTGCTGAATGAGACAAAAACTTTCAGTTTAATCTATGTCTTGGTCCCTCCATCATTATCTGAAACAACAGCCATAACAACATCCATGTACTGAGAACTTACTATATACTGAACGCCATGCTTAGCATTTGATTATATCTTTTTAATTAATATTCAGAGTAATTCCATAGAAAAGTGGCTTTTTTTAACCAGATTTTATAAAGAGGTAAACCAACTGATTAAGTATGTTAACTCTCATGTCCACAGTCATAATATTAGTAAGTGGGGCATACAGGTCTCCAACCCAAGCAGTAGGATTCCAAAATCCATGGTCTATTATTGCACAATGCCCTCTGATTTCCATCAGTCTTATCAGCAAACGTGTACTTGAGGTTCCACCCTGAGAGAAGGCAGTTGCCCCAGCAGAAAACAATCACGGCTTCCTGGAAAAACCCATCAAATTAAGATGTCTTTCTTGTACAGGAAAGTCAGCATCATCAAGAACTGCTGAAGCACTTTAAGTAATCAAAATTCCAAACTTTGGATTGCTAATAAATCAGTGCTCAAAGCTTGGCTTTACTGTGACTGAAATAGTATTTCTAAGCCTTATCTATTACACTTCAAGGTTGTATTTTCAGTTTTAAAAGCTTAAGAATCTCCCTTTTAAAATACGAGATAAGACTCAAGCTACTGAATTTGTAGTAGTTGTATATTTTATTTGGATTCTTCCTAACACTGGTACAGTGTATGAAAATAAGCATTAGACTTTTTCAAGCAGGAAAATTTATTTGAATTTCACCTCTCTACAACATTAGAAGTGCTTAGTAGTATGGACAATCCAAAGCTATCCATGGCATATTTCTCTTGAAAACACACTTTTATATTTTCATTAAGTCTCTCTCTCCTACATGGTAATTATTTATTTAATTTATTTTTGTTTTCTGATTCCAAAAACATAGATGTTCAAAAATAATAGGACTACTAGAAATATGAAATCCCTGAGCATGAATGGATGGGGGTGGGCAGCAAAGAGACAGTGAAGAATAGCTAGTACCACGCCTTTCAGGTAGGCAGGTCTGTGCTCGTATCTCACATCTAACACCATCTAGCTGTGTGACTTTGGGCATGTTATTTAATCTCTCTGAGTCCCATTATTTTCTGCATCATATGGAGTTAACAGCACATGTCTCATGGGAACATTGTAAGAATCAAATAAAACAATATTTGCAAAGGTTATGAAAGAACCTCTTAGACACTTCATTAGTAGGTATTATTATCCTTGACAAAAATGGGATATACACTTTTCAGTGGAAATCACCATATGGGAAATTGCTTTGTTTTACTTCAAAGGAACCCTTAACACAACTACGCAATGAAAATGTTTGAAAGCTTGTATTTTGCACGTAAGTCCCAAATAGAAGTAATTGGACAAAGAAGGAAATGGCAGGAAAAGACAGTAAATTAACATAACAGCATAATGTAAAACTTAGCTTAGAAATATTTGCTCTACTCAAATTTATTTCTAAGCAGCAGCAAGATTTGCCTATTTTTCACTTACGAAAAAATAAAGCCCCTTGGGGAATAGCATGAATGAGCCAACCAGCAACTCCCCAAATTTGGCAAGACTATAAACCATTTCCTCAGCCTACACACAATACATGGTAAACAGATGGCTTGATAAAAATAATTTCCTTTGCTTCAAAATTCCTTGTGGAAACCAACTATTGTGACAATTTAAAATATCTGTGAGACTTTAAAAAAAGTTATACAGTACCTTGAATTGAAGCTTAATAAGACATAAATAAAACATACAAAAAATGATGTTTAAAATATGAGCAAATGCGAATACATAAACTTATATAGTTAAGATCTATTTCAACCTACGGGTTGCTAGGCAAATCTAAGAAATATTAATAGAATTTGTCCAATAACCATAGACTAGGAACAAATAATTTTCCTTTGTTGTTAGCCCTGAGAGGGGGAGAGGGGAAGTGAAAAATGACCCCCCACCTCCATCTTAGACCACTTGTAACCCACAAATTGTGTCTACTTGTGTTTGGTGGTTCTTCCCCAACTGCCTTTGCCATGGGTACATTTCCTCCTCTTCTTTTCTGCTGGAGATATATGTGTACCATAACCTCAAATATTAGACTCAGAACCCAGCTGACAAGTCTACTCCGGCTAAGAGCCACCTTGACAATAAGTATTTCTATCTTCTTAATCCCTCCAACTTATCCTTTTCTCCAGTTTCACCATCCTAGTAAGAGTGTGCTAGAAAGAGATGGAAGTGGCCGGGAGTGGTGGCTCACGCCTGTAATCCTAGCACTCTGGGAGGCCAAGGCAGGCAGATTGCTTGAGCTCAGGAGTTCGAGACTAGCCTGAGCAAGAGCAAGACCCCGTCTCTACTAAAAATAGAAAGAAATTAGCTGGACAACTAAAAATATATATGTATATTAAAAAAATTAGCCAGGCATGGTGGTGTATGCCTATAGTTCCAGCTACTTGGGAGGGTGAGGCAGAAGGACTGCTTGAGCCCGGGAGTTTGAGGTTGCTGTGAGCTAGGCTGATGCCACAGCACTCTAGCCCAGGCAACAAAGTGAGACTCTGTCTCAAAAAAAAAAAAAGAGAGAGAAAGAGATGGAAGAAAAGAAGGTATATCTATAAAACATTTCTCAAGCTAGGTCCCAAACACTAATTATATATTAGGTGGTTTTCACTCTCTCAAAATATATGTATTGGGTTACTGTGTGTGCCAGGTACTGTGCTATGAATTCACCATTGAAAGGGCTCACCGGCCTTATGGTCCAGTAAGGGGATAGGCATTAAGTAAATAATTTAATGACACTTGTGTTGAAAAGAGTACACAGGATGCTCATAGAGGAAAAGGTCAAGAAACTTAATCTAACACGGAGGGTCAGTGAAGCCTTCTCAGAGAAGTGATACTAAGATGAGAGGTGAAGGATGAGTAGTTCCCAGGCAGAGAGAATGTGTAGTGTTTAATGTGTGAATAAGCGGAATAAGTGGTTTCCAGGGTCAAGAGACTATGTAAAACCCTAAAAGTAAAAAAGTGAGAAGGTGCTAACTAAATGAGTGAATATAATTTAATGGGATTATTTATTCAAGAACTTCTCAAAACAATTAGTGTATTAGTGGGTACTATGGATTTCCAGAAGTAAAATGTATTAAGCAACATTTTCCAAACTATTTTAGGCCATAGAAAAATGTCATTTCTTCCTCCCTCCCTTCTTTTCTTCCTTCCGTCCTTCCTTTCTTTTTCAAGGAACGATGTTTCTGTAAGAGAATTGAAGAAATGGCCTCCACAACCTGCCTTAGCTACAATTATCTCCTTTCTCCTCTCTGTTGTTTTGGTGAGAAATTTTTGTAGAAGCAGAAGGAAGAATAAACTTTTTCTTAATTGAAAAAAGTTAAGAAAGAAGAAAAACTGTGATAGATATAGACTGCAGACATCCAACCTCTTTGCCTCCATCCCACACACCCTTAAACCTGAATCTTCTTAAACAAGCCTGCAATGGACTCAGAGCCTTAGTGCTGAGGGCTCTCGGGGCACCTTGAGACTGAGGGCCCAGGGTGATGTCCTTTGCTGTAGCAGGCTACCGACAGTGAGGCTTCCCGGTGCCCTGCATATGTAATGGAGCTTCCCTGAAGTGAGGGAAAGCTCTACTGTCTCTTCCCACCAATCCAAACACATATCTTATTTTCCAAAGTAGTCACTAAACCAATATGTGTTCTCCAAGAACAACTATTGTTGTTCCCATTCCCACATTTGGGGATTCCATAGAAAATAAATACTTTTTCATTCACATGACAAAATGTCAAGTCTTTGAAGCTATCTTGATATCATTTTAACTCTTGATCAACTTGTTGGATCTTTATACTGCTATCCTACTTTTCCTTTTGATTCATATCCAAACACTATTACTTGGAATTGATGCCAGTAAATATGAAAAAAGAATTCTGAATTTGAAAATAATCAAGTTCTTTTTCAAAGATCTACATAACATGACAGTATTTAGGAACTCATGATAACCAAAATAATTTTCATGGAATTCCAAAAAAAAAAAAAATTTAAGTGAGTAAGCAAAAAACATTTTTAGATGATGTCCATGAGTATTTTGCTAGAATCCTCATATGCAGGCCAGCTGAAGGTGGGCTGCTCTCACTGATGTGAGATTGGAATCCCCAGAACACAAGGTAAGCACTCCAAATCCTCAACTTCTCTACTGCCTCCTAAATTCTCCCTTCTCACAGAGGCCTCTGAAACATCCTGGAGCCCTTGAGAATTGTAAGGTACATTGGACAACAACTGATCTAGCAGAGTGGCTCTCAAGTGTGGGTGATTTTGCCCCTCAAAGGACATTTGGCTATGTTTGTAGAAACTTTGGCAAATCACAAGTAGGGGGTACTATTGGCATCTAGTGCTAAGGACACTGCTAAGCATCCTATAATGCACAAGACAACATACCAAATCAAAGAATTATCTGACTCGAAATGCCAGTAATGCTGAGGTTGAAAAATCCTGATCTAGTACAATCATCCTTGCAGACACTCCTGTGAGACAGATAGCTATTGGTAATTTCTAGACTAGTCTTATTGTCAGAAATGTCTTTATTATATTAAATTAAAATTTATTTTCCTAAAACATTTTACCTATTAGTTTTATTTCTACACCCTGGCATCCCAATGGAAAAACAATCAAATTCTTTACCTACATGACAGATTTTCAAATGACTGAGACTACTATCAAATTCCCAAAGCTTTTCATTTTCTGGTTGAAAAACCATATGCTCATGTCCTGTACTTGCCTCTCAAAAAAGTGTAATTTCAGAAGGGGAGGCTATAATCCAAATTAAAAGCAGATATTTTATTACAAAAGTAATTATAAGGTAGTTACCAAGTATCAACCACCAACCACGTAACAAAGGTTTTACACATATTACTTTATTAAACTGACAATGACAAAATCCCTCCCAGATAAGTATCATTATACTAGTAGCAGTGTTTTGCAGATGATGAAATTGAGTTTAGAGAGGTCAAGAGATGCACTCACAGACACAGAACTACTAAGTCAGGGAGCTGGAACTTTATTCTAAAGTTCATGCCCTTTGTGTGAATACTTACTGCCATTTTATTTCACATTTCATTTGGTTTCCCTTTCTCAACCTTTTCCTACCTCTAGCTCCTTTTCTTTTTTTTTTTTTTTTATTTATTATTCCAGGGTTTTGTGAGGGTACAAACATTGTAGTTACACTTTATGTCTTTGCCTCACCCAAATGCGGGTTAAAGGCGTGCCCTTTCCTCCCTTTAGTGCTCCCCATGTCCTTTAGTTGTAGATTTGCCCCCCCATCCCCCTAAACCCTAGGGAGTATTTCTGCCATGTGATCAACCTAGTGTTGATCAGTTAGTACCAATTTGATGGTGAGTACAAGTGGATCCCGTTCTTCTGCTCTTTTGGTGCCTCACTTTGGATAATGGGCTTAAGTTTAATCCAGGAAAGTATAAGAGGTGCTAGATCACTGTCGTTTCTTATGATTGAGTAATATTCCATTGTAAACATATACCAAATTTTGATAATCCACTCATGGATTGACGGGCACTTGGGTTGTTTCCACATTCTTGCAATAGTGAATTGTGCTGCCATAAACATTCGGGTGCAGATGTCTTTACCGTAGAATGTTTTGTGCTCTTTTGGGTAGATGTCTAATAGTGCTATTGCTGGATCAAATGGTATTTCTATTTTTAGCTCTCTGAGGTATCTCCAAATTCTTCTCCACAGAGGTTGCACTAATTTGCAGTCCCACCGGCAGTGTAAAACTGTTCCTGTCTCTCCACATCCTCGCCAACATTTGTTGTTTTGTGTTTTTTTGATAGAGGCCAATCTCACCGGGGTTAGGTGATACTTCATTGTGGTTTTGATTTGCATTTCTCTAATGATTAGAGATGTTGAGCATTTTTTTATATGTTTGCTGGCCATTGTTCTGTCTTCTTTTGAAAAGTTTCTGTTCATTTCCCTTGCCCATTTGTTGATGGGGTTGTTTGATTTTTTCTTGTTGATTTTTTTGAGTTCCAGATAGATTCTGGTTATCAGCCCTTTATCAGATGTGTAGAGAGCAAATATTTTTTCCCATTCTGTGGGCTGTCTATTCACCCTAATGATAGTTTCCTTGGCAGTGCAGAAGCTTTTTAATTTATTTATTTTTGTTGCTGCGGCGATTGCTTTGGGGATCGTCTTCAAGAATTCCTTGCCTAGGCCGATGTCTGAAAGGGTCTTCCCAACATCTTCATTTAGAATTCTTAAGGTTTCATGCCTTAGGTTTAAGTCTGTTATCCATCTTCAATTGATTTTTGTGAGAGGTGAGAGGTGGGGGTCTAGTTTCAGTCTTCTGCATGTAGCTATCCAGTTTTCCCAGCACCATTTATTGAAAAGAGATTCTTTTCCCCAGTGTATGTTTTTGTCAGCTTTGTCAAAGATTAGATTACCATATGCAGATGGTTTCATCTCTGGATTCTCAGTCCTGTTCCAGAGGTCAATGTCTCTATTCTTGTGCCAGTACCAAGTTGTTTTAGTTACTATAGCCTGGTAGTATAGCTTAAAGTCTGGTAAACTGATACCTCCCAGTTTGTTCTTTTTACTTAAGATTGCTTTGGCTATACGAGGTCTTTTCTGGTTCCATACAAAGCGCAGAATTATTTTTTCCAGATCTGTGAAGAATGATAATGGGATTTTGATAGGGATTGCATTAATTCTGTAGATCACTTTAGGTAGTATGGACATTTTAACAATATTGATTCTAACAATCCATGAGCAAGGTAGGTTTCCAATAACAGTCAAGCAGAAGATCAAATCAAAAACGCAATTCCTTTTACAATAGCCTCAAAGAAAATTAAATATCTAGGAATATATTTAACGAAAGATGTAAGAGACTTATACAGGGAGAACTACGAAACACTAAAAAAAGAAATTGTAGAGGATGTAGCTCCTTTTCTGTCTGTCTATTCCCTATATTACTTCCTCCCTCTTTTCCGCTGATCTGTGCCTCAAGCCAGCTCCAGGGCTATCACATCTCTTACCAAAATCACCTTTTAAGAAGCAGGTCAGGTCACGGGAAGCACTTGCTCAAAGACCTCCAGGTTCTACACACCACTTCCTTTGTATTTCTCCTTTTGCCCTGTGAGAGGGGCCTAGGCAACCTGAAAAAGATTAGATCTAGATGCCTCTACTCAGCATGTACCATCCATGAAAAATTCTTTCATTTTCTTTTTTGAGAGAGCATAAAAGTTTTCCACAATAGAATATATACTAAAAAGCAAAGTGTCTTCTCTGTTCTTGTTGAAGCTAGTTGATGGGTGCATGGGGGATCATTTTACTATACTCTCTACTTTTGTGTATGTTGAAAAGTATTTTTTATGAAAAAAAGACCAAAAAACCCACTCTTCTCTGTACTTGGGATTCAGCAACGGCTTTCTTTTCTTATCGCATATTCTCTATTTAACATTATGGTGAAGAAACAATTTTCAAAATAAAGTCTCGAAACAAGAAAAGGCTAATTTCTGAAATAAATTTCTTATGACCCCAAGATTAGGCCAAACTTCCTAAACTACTTAAATAAAGACAAACTTACTCATGTATTTTCTCCCTTTTCGATTCTTCCCTTTTTTTTTTTTCAATGTTACCAATTTCATATGTATGGGGTATATAGATGCAGACAAATGGAAACATGTCTTAGAAGTAAAATACGATTCAGGTGAAAGCCTACATCCAAAGGTTTCTGAATCAGATACATTCGCCAAGCCTCCTGCTCCCACTCTGTAGGTTGTCTACTCATTCTGTTGATTATTTCCTTTGCTGTGCAGAAGCTTTTCAATTTAATTAAGTCCCATTTATTTATTTTTGTTGTTGCTATATTTGCCATTGGGGTCTTAGTCATAAATTATTTTCCTAGGCAGATGACCTCCTGCTATTCTCATGGAACAAGGGCAATCTTAGTAAACCACCTTGTGAGGCATCCTAGAAGAGTAATGGACATGACATGGCTACTTGATTCCTAAAGAGTTGTGTCTTAAAGGCTCTAAGGTCTCAATTTTATATTTCACGCAGGCAACTAAGTTTTTGCCATTTCTCATGACAACATATTTCCCCTCTCGCTCCAGCCAGCCACAATGCAGCACCAGATGAAAGGGTGCCTGGACTCATCTATCATCACAGTTATAAATTAATTCCATCCTCATGGTAGGTCAGTGTTGCCATCTTTCTTGATGAAACAGAATGTTGTTAATTATTTCACTGGATGCCAAACTACTTTCCTTAGTCATTAATAAACAAGTTTGCTACATACAAACAGAATGCAAAAAAAAAAAAATTGGAGGAAATGAAGCAAAAATAATTTTTCTCTTTCTAAGAAATAATATTGAATGGATAGTCTCTCTTTTTTTTTCTGATAATTTGACTCTTTCTGTCTCTTTTGTCTCTTAAATACAGATTTTTCTGGCCTAGCTATCTTCACAAGCATATGTTCTCAAGAGGCAAATTCACACAGAAAAAAAAAATCACAATAATTGTTAACATGTATTTATATGCACCTGAACTGACCTTACCTTACCTTTTCTATGTTGCAGGCACTGTTCTACGTGCTTTACTTGCAGTGGTTCACTTAAACCCCACAATAAATCTATGGTCAGTATTTTTATCCCAATATTACACTAAAGAACCAAATGTACAAAAAGATGTAGTAAGTTGTCCTAGCTTGCAGAGTTTTCAACTTGACTAATACATCCAATTCAAAAGTGACTCCCATTCCCAATACAACTCCTCCCCGAAATCTCAGCACTTTAACACCAGTTATTTTTCTGCCCCCCCATAACTTGTTTAATTTTATTTTTCTTAAGCATACATTTAAACATGTGGCTCTTGTTTTCAATTACCTCTGTTAGAAATTGAATAAAATCTAAATATCCTTCACCAATGGGAACATTAAACAAACTAACAGCACTTTCCTATTGTGGAACATTATGCAGTCATTAAAAAGAAGGAAGCAAATATACAAATATAGTAACATTAGAATTCATGCATAATACATCACTGAGTAAAAGGAGCCAGTTACAAAATGATATGACTCAGCAAACAAATGTCAGACACTCACATACGTCAAAGTATATAGAAAAATATCTGGAAAGATATATGTCAAACTCTGGAGAAAAGAATTGAGAAGTGGGGGAAATTTTTTAAATTATCTATTAATATTTTATCTTATATTTGTGAATTGCTTGAATTTTTATAATCGACTCAAATTCTTTACCATGCAAAAAATAAAGTTATCAATATGCTGATAGGCTAAATATATTTGATGGCACTCACTATTTAGCTAGCCACCGACCCTGCATTATTGACTCCATTTTATTTTTTCAACTTTATTTTCCATTTCCTCTCCCATACATAACCTGGGTGCCAATTATACTGGGATTTATCTTTTCTATAAACACTGCCTGGATTTTCTAATGTTTCCACTTCGACCCAGAGTATCTTCTTTTTTCTTAAATTCAATCTTTCTAAAGAAAAATGTGTACATATTATATATTAAATTTCCATATATACTTTGTAAAAGAAAAAAGCAAATATTCAAGAAATTTTCTGCATTTTGAATCAATAAGTTTTAGTAATTCTGAGTACACTACTTCTTAAATTATGTAAGATGCCAGAATATAATAAAAAATTAATAGTTACAAAGTTTCTGAACAGATAACTATTCTCCTTATAAAAGGATGACTTTCTTAAACGTTAAAGATATTGTGATAGCTTTGAATAATTTTTATGATGAAATAAGATGCGAAAGAGGAAAAAAATACATTGCACCTAGAAATTTAAACAATCAAGAGACATGTTTCTTACCATTGTGAGGGTAAATGGATGGTTTTCTAATGCAGACACTCTGGGACAATGTAGAATAATATACTAAAAAGCAACAAACAGATAATTTTTAAATGACCAAGAAAGAAATTTAACTATTCCAATGATGCTATGTCTGCAAATTTTCAAAAATTACATAAGGATTAAAGGCTATTTTAAAAGTTGCTGACCACTGACTCACCTGGCCAGGTCTTGCTTTAAAATTTTCTTTGATCATTCGGATTTCTATGACGTCTGAGGGATGACTTATGACTGATATGATTGTGACTGGCTTATTGCTCCGGAAACATCTGTAAAGTCTTTCAGCACAGTATAGGCACAAAGGCCCAGAAATCCAAAGCCAAGTCTGAGGGAGAAGTTTTGAAAATAGATTTCAAAAAATACTTGTATTTTAGGAAACTATACCCTGTCCAATTGTTTATTTCATACATTACAATACTAATATTTTAATGTGTATTTTAAACAATAAAATATAATGAAAATGAGTAAAAAATGACAAATGCTCAATGCAACACATTCAGACAAAACTAAAGTATAAAATATAGGTTATTAAGTATGAAATGTCCGATTTCCTTATGTACTAAGTTTGACAGTTAATATATGTGACATTTCACTTTGACACTTCTTGTTTTATTTTTATTGTAAAAGTACATCCTCATTCTTTTGAAGGCATGCTCTGACTTGAGATTATCTTTCAAATTTTTTAGAACAGTTTTTGTACAACCATAGATAAGTAAAAAATTCATATTATTTTCAAATATGAGTTCTGCTGTAAAACCAATACAATACAGACAACTCAAAATATCAACGAAGTGTTTGGAAAGGATGTGGCTAATGAACAGTACCTCAATGGTTTAAAAAGTTCCATTTTGGTAATTTTAATCTTAAAAATGAGCCATATGGATGACCTGAGACCAAGGTAGATAATAATAAACTAAAAACTGTAGTGGAAGCGAATTCATCTCAGCTTACACATAAATTAACAATAACGTTTGACAGTACTATTCCAACAATATTAGAACCATTTAAAACAAATTGACAAGGTAAAGAACCTGGATAGATGGGTATTACATAAATTAAACAAACATCGAAAGAAAAATCATCTTGAAGCTTGCCTTTGTTTGCTGTCACGACATAAAAGTGAACCATTTCTATACCGTGTTGTTACGTGTGATAAAAAATAGATTCTTTTTGACAATTATAAGTGTTCGGCATAATGACTGGATAAAGATAAAGTGCTGAAACACAGTCCAAAGACAAATCAAAAAAAGCTAATGGTGTCTGTTTGGTGGTTCAGCACTGGTATTATCCACTACAGCTTCATGAAACCTAGTCAATCGATTACAGTAGATATGTACTGCAACCAATTGGATGAAGCGATGAAATAGCCGAGATTGGTCAATAGAGACAGGCCAATCCTCTTACAAGACAACACTGGACCACAAGTCACACAAACAACGCTGCTCAAACTACAGAAACTGAACTTTGATACTCTCTGTCATCCACCATATTCACCAGACCTTACACCAACTGACTACCACTTCTTCCAGACTTTGGACCACTTCTTACAAGAAAAAATATTCAATTCTCAACAAGCTGTGAAAAATGCCTGTCACAATTTCATCACCACTCGCTCTCCAAGCTTTTTCACTGCTGTCATAAACAAGCTACTGTTAAGATGACGAAACTGTGTCAATAGTTTAGACACATACTTTGATTAATTGTACTGTTTCTTGTCTGAGATATAATAAACTAAACTTTTGATTCAAAATTGGACATTTCATGTTTAATGACCTAATAAAAAAGAAAGTAATGTCAAAACCCTACATTCAAACCCATGCCCCAGGTGTAACTACCATGAACGAGCAAGTGTACACTCCTTCATAAATCCTTTTATGCACACAAATATATAATGTACATACACAGTATCTTTCTTCAAATAAAGAATAAAGGTAAGTTCAAATTTCAGGTGAATCTGAGGATGATTTTAGGAAAAAAAAGTAACAATCCAATGTTCATTAAAAAAAGAAAACCCGGCCGGGTGCAGTGGCTCATGCCTGTAATCCTAGCTCTCTGGAAGGCAGAGGCAGGCGGATTGTTTGAGCTCAGGAGTTCAAAACCAGCCTGAGCAAGAGCGAGACCCCGTCTCTACTAAAATTAGAAAGAAATTAATCGGACAACTAAAAATACATAGAAAAAATTAGCCGGGCATGGTGGCACATGCCTGTAGTCCCAGCTACTCAGGAGGCTGAGGCAGGAAGATCGCTTGAGCTCAGGAGTTTGAGGTTGCTGTGAGCTAGGATGACGCCACGGCACTCTAGCCCGGGCAACACAGTGAGACTCTGTCTCAAAAAAAAAAAAAAAGAAAAGAAAACCCTAGATTTTTAATATGCATAATGTATATGCATAATATACATGTATATAATATATGCATATAATGTTAAATATGTATAACATATATATTTTTAAATGGGATATGCCAGGCATGTTGTTAACAACTTTTACATAGTATGATAAGAATAGAAGATAACATTTAGAATTTGGAAACCATGACAATTTTGAATGTGTGCTACATAGATAACCCTGCTCCTAGGATACTTACATACTCTGAGTAGCGTGCAGTATGTGAATATTATGCACATCACTTTGAGGCCTCAAACTAAAACTCATTTTAATGGTCACTTTTTTAATTAAACTTTATTTATATAGTTCTTCTACACCTTCCTTTTTCCATGCAGACAGATCATACTTCTTCTTCATATGGTGACATTTAGCCCTACATTGTGAAGCGTGTGCATTGCAGAACAAGTTCTGCAATGTAACAGTCTCGCAACTTTGGGACAGTCACTTACCCTTTAAGCATCAGGTCCCAGATAAGTAAAATGGGATTCACCATACCCACCATGCCTAATATTCAGCATTATGTGAAGCTCAGAAAAGTTCTGATAATTCTAGAGTCCAATAGAAATCCAGAGGATTATTATTAATAATAATAAACACAAGACTAGCACACTATCCCAAAGTCATTTGCAAATTCATTATAGCTTTTGACTTCTCTTTCTTCTCTTCTTAAAACAGACATTTGACATCACTATTCTACTTGGTATAGACCAAGAGTAAAGGGTGTAATTTGCATGTGGGCAGTGCTCACAGGCACAAGGGAAGATTACGGGCCTTACTGAACTATTAATAATTTCTAGGTATGTCAGAAAGAAATTTTCAAAGAGCAATCATTTTAGTCAAAGACCTGGGTTTGCATGCTATCTATGCCACTTACTAGTCTGGAGACATTGGTCAATGTATTTTATGTATTTAAGCACAATTTCTTCATCAGAAAATTGAGGATGATATTAATTGCTACAGAGAGTCACTGTAAATATTGCACACAGAACATTTTAGCACAGTGCCCAGCTGATAATATTAAGCATTCAATAAATTGATTTTTACCACTTATTATTTGCAATATTATACATAATATTATAATGCAATATTATACTACACTATAATAATAATTAGCAGCAGTAGTAGTAGTTTTTTTACTACTCTTATTATTATTCAGCTTTTCTCAATAAATGTGGAGAATACATTTGTCATCTCTCTGGCAGCAAGTACCAGTGCCACAGTATGCAAAGATTATACGATCAGTCAAGCAGAAATTTTCTATATTCTCTAATATCACAGGTCTTTTGCCTTGAACTGTCAGGTAGCTACAATAGAATAAGAGGCATTAACTTGTTGTGGAAATATCCTGAAATATTCTATTATACGTGAATACAGAGCTTCAAAAACTTGTTTACATGTGATGTTGATCTGTTGTATGGAAACATAGACTTTGCAGAGATCAAACACAGAATGAATCTGACCTGTGGAAAATTAGCCTGGAACCTGGGCTCTTCCACACAAATCTTCACAAATGTGTTCTGGGTAAGCACTTCTGATTTTGCAAATCCTCCAGGGGAAGATTCATGAATACGTTCTGAGAGATATTCTGGTAAGGAACTATTCTGAGAGCAGATTCGGTTAAGATTGATACAGCCAGGAGGGTGGGTATCTAAATTAGTTTGATACTTCAGCAGCCCTCTAAAATTAAATTAAAAAACAAACAAACAAACAGAGATAAAAAAGAGATTGAGATCAGGGGACACAGTAAAAGAAAATAATCTCTTTTTCTTGCTAACTTTACAAAGCATTTATCTGAAAAGTACACCTTATGAATTGTATTTAAGAGAAATTGAGATCTCAAAAATGTTAATAAATTCTTTACTAAAGGACTAAAACAAAATTTTTGACTCTAAAAACAAATGCTACAAATGTGTGACAGGGAAGGACATATGCAATCTTTCCAAGTAGTCTTGAATTTGACAGCCTTTACTTCATAGACATTCATACACTCATATACAAGTTTTCATTTCAGTAAACACTGTAATACTTTGCTATATCTCCAAACGCAAAGGAAAAATACAGGGATCATATTTGATTTGGCTAAGGCTAAATAAAATAGCCTTACAGATATACAGGAAAATGTTAAACAAAAATAACAGGAATCTGTCTCTCTTATAGTCTGAAACCAATGTATACACAGCAATCAGGTCCTAAATGTGTTTACTTGACAATTTCTCTAAAAACAGAACCACATAAAAAGCACAAAACAATAAATCAGGCAGGAGAGGCTTAAACCTTAACAATCTCATTCTGATTGTTTCTTCTTTTGTGACATTCTAAGACAAATCATTCAACTTTCTGTGTTCTGTAATTCTTATCAATAAGGAGTTAAGTAAGATCTACCTCATGGGGATAATTCATAAAATGATAGATTGTACAGAGCATCAACAAGATCACTGATGCATAAGCAAATCTTGAAGGAAAAAGTAAGATTTAGAAAAGCATTGAAAATTTTGCAGTATATTTTATTTTTATTTTAAAGAATACCAGGAAAAAATTATTTCCAAATCACTTCTTCTTGGTTGGCTAAGAGTGTGTCATTTTAAAATTATCCTTCTTGCTCCCAAACAATTGATTTTAGTAGCTTAAAAAGTATATCTTTAAATGTGCCACAGCTATAATGCTTTTTAAAAGACAGTATTTTAAAACAAACGCTATAATATAAATAATGATACCAACAGATCCAATATATGAAAGTCAGAAAAGCAATGGCCAAGGCAGTCTGTCATGGTATTCACCATCTCTCCAACCTTTTCCCCCCTTTGTTCATGTTCAGTTTCTTTTCTTTCTTCTTTTCATTTTACTTTCTTCCTTAAAACTAGTCATCATGAAGTCATTAGGGAGCATTCAGCATGTGTCAGGGGCATCTAAGTAGTAGAGGGCTACGTTTCATGACATCCATAGTAGACCACAGACACACATATTTTTTTAAAGAAATAGAGTAGATATGGCCACGGTACAAAAAAATTGATGGATATTACACAAATGTGTTCCTTCTTTTGTCATTAAACCTTCACAAAGTTCTAGTCACATAATATAATTGCTACGATATTATACTTGAACAACGCATGAATCTGACTTAGCTTTAATTACAGTTAATTATTTACCAAAACCTGTTGCTGCCACTGACCATCCCAGGGGTAGTAGCTGACAGGTGAGTAGGTCAAAAAACACAGGCAGTTATTCTACTGGCCGTAAGTTGAACAAACACAGGCATTATGGACTTAGCACAATTCCAGGTTGTGCTACAGAGTTCAATGAGCAGTCAAATCTCGATACCCTCCACAAACTTAAAATCTTGTTTGGAAAATATCTTAGGAGAAGCTGAACATAAGTCAAACCATAGATAATAATTGGAATAAAGTATGTTAATAATCTCTTAATAACATATGATAGATGCCAGGTCCAGCACAGAGAAATTTATATACATTTCACATTATCCTCATAAAAAATTGCATGAACTAGGAACGATTATTTTTATTTTACAAATTAAGAAACTATTCTAAAAGATTGAATAATACCCAGGGTCACACAGCTGATAAGTAGCAGAGATAAGATTTGAACCCAAATTTGAACTCTTCACCTACTATGATTCAGCACATTAAGTCATTGGATCCTCACAAAATACCTCTGAAAAAAGTAAGGAAAGAGGAAGACTAATACTTACTAAAAAATATCATGTCAGGAATTTTTAGAATATCTATATTTCACATTTAAATTTCAAAACAGCATTCCTATACGTCAACAACAGTCAAACTGAGAATCAAATCAAAGACTCAATACCCTTCACAATAGCAACAAAGAAAGTAAAATACCTAGGAATATATTGAACTAGGGAGGTAAAAGACCTCTCCAGGGAGAACTATGAAACACTGAGGAAGGAAATAACAGAGGACGTAAACAGGTGGAAAACCATATCATGTTCATGGGTTGGCAGAATCAACATTGTTAAAATGTCTATACCACCCAAAGTGATCTACAGATTCAATGCAATCCTTATTAAAATACCAACATCATTTTTCACAGATCTAGAAAAAATAATTCTACGCTTTGTATGGAACCAGAGAAGACCCCGTATAGCAAAAGCAATCTTAAGCAAAAAGAACAGATTGGGAGGCATCAATTTACCAGACTTCAAGCTACACTACAAGGCTACAGTAACTAAAACAGCAGGGTACTGGCACAAGAACAGAGACATAGACCAAGGGAACAGAACTGACAACTAAGACATAAAACCATCCTCATATAGCCATCTAATCTTTAACAAAGCAGACAAGAACATACACTGGGGAAAAGAATCCTTATTCAACAAACGGTGCTGGGAAAACTAGATAGCCACATGTACAAGTCACATGTAGAAACCACATATAGAAACAGGATCCGCACCTTTCACCTCTCACAAAAATCGACTCACGGTGGATAACAGATTTAAACCTAAGGTGTGAAACTTTAAGAATTCCAGAAGAAAATGTCGTAAAAACTCTTATAGACATTGGCCTAGGTAAAGAATTCATGAAGAAGACCCCAAAGGCACAATCACAGCAACAACAAAAATAAATAAATGGGACCTGATCAAATTAAAAAGCTTCTGCATAGCCACGGAAACTATCATGAGAGCAAACAGACAACCTACAGAATGGGAGAAAATATTCATATGTTACACATACAATAAAGGGCTGATAACTAAAATC
This sequence comes from Propithecus coquereli, assembly GCF_000956105.1. NCBI lineage: Eukaryota > Metazoa > Chordata > Mammalia > Primates > Indriidae > Propithecus > Propithecus coquereli. The sequence continues at coordinate 6,487,099 of NW_012141636.1, forward strand.
TATATAGAACTCAGCAAAATCAGCAAGAAAAAAATCAAACAACCCTATCAAAATGTGGGCAAAAGACATGAACAGAAACGTTTCAATAGAAGATAGACTAATGGCCAACAAACATATGAAAAAATGCTCAACATCTCTAATCATCAGGGAAATGCAAATTAAAACCACAGGATCATTTATCTCCAGTGAGAATGGCCTTTATCAAAAAGTCCTCAAACAATAAATGTTGGCGTGGATGCGGAGAGATAGGAACATTCACACACTGCTGGTGGGACTGCAAACTAATACAACCTCTGTGGAAAGTAATATGGAGATACCTCAAAGAGCTACAAGTAGAACTACCATTTGATCCAGCAATCCCATTACAAAAAACCAAAGCCATTCCATAAAAAAGACGTCTGCACTCGAATGTTTATAGCAGCACAATTCACAATTGCAAAGATGTGGAAACAACCCAAGTGCCCATCACTACATGAGTGTATTAATAAAATGTGGTATATGTATACCATGGAGCTCTACTCAGCCATAAAAAACAATGGGGATCTAGCACCTCTTGTATTATCCTGGATAGAGCTGGAGCCCATTCTCCTAAATGAAGTATCACAAGAATGGAAAAACAAACACCACATGTACTCACCATCAAATTGGTATTAACTGATCGACACTTACGTGCACATATAGTAGTAACATTCATCGAGTGTCAGGCAGGTGGCAGGGGAGGAGGGGATGTGTACATTCATGCCTAATGGGTTCAGTGCACAGCATTTGGGGGTGGACATGCTTGAAGCTCTGACTTGGGTGAGACAAAGGCAATATATGTAATCTAAATACGTGTACTCCCGTAATGTGCTTAAATAAAAAAAAAATCCAGCTCCCATCTATTTTCATAATAAACTTTTACTGAAATACAAGAAAAAAAAGGGAACATTCTTGTATGTATTGTTGTATCTTTCATAAATAAGTGATAGATAATTTTCAAGTGAAAAATAGGAAGGGAAAAAGATGCTAGTGAATGGCAAACAGACTCTGGTCATGTTAAGACAATGACACAGAGAGAGATGAGGGAAGTAGGCACACAGACTATGGGGAAACAGAAGTGCTTATTATTCATCTCTAAGTTACTTTGTATGATACTGTAAAGGAGAAAGTTTGAAGTATCTGTAGAATGCCTGGTACTCTCCTCTAATAAGAAAAAAAGATTTTATGATGTATCAAACTGCAAGGTTGTGGATACCATAGTTTTTATACTCACAAGGATCTTAAGATGTGCTATCAGCATTTGACAGTGTTTCAGAATTATATTAATAGGTTCCTTTCTTTTTTCCTTTTTTTCTTCAAGAAGCACCATAGTTATCTTATCAGGTTTTTTGTTTTGTTTTTTTTGTTTGTTTATTTGTTTTTAATGCCTGGCTATGATAAATTCATAGAAAATAATACAACACATCGAATGAGTGCTACTAGTTTATAACATACAATCATAAAACAATTTTATGGCAAAAGCTAAATATGAAAAAATACCACACCTGCCCCTGCCCCCAAATCACAAAATCATCCCTACTTTAATTTGCTGTTAAAAATACCTAACAAATGCAAGGAAACTCATGTGACTTTTGTTTTTGGTGATTTTAATCCTGGTTTTAAAAAGAGGATAAAAAATGTTGTTTCTTAGGAACCTATTTTTTCCTAGTATTCTATAACATGATTTTTTTTTTTACAGTAAAAATATAACTTGTTTCTGACAGTTCTTTTTACTTTGCTTTCAAGTACAAAGAAAAAGCCTTTAAGTCAAGAAAATAAAACCAAATTCTACATCTCAAAATCCATTGCAACCCTCTAGCGTCTGTGGGATCCACTAGAATGCATACTCCTTAAGGTCAAGGGTTTGTTCTGCTCCAGAGCTATTTTTCTGGTGCCTAAAGCAGTGACTATAACTTATAGCAAGTGTTCAATAAATATTTATTGAATGAATAAGTTAGTGACTAGAAGTGTATAAACAACTTTTTGTTATGATTGTCATTGAAACACATAATCAAGGAGTCTTCTCATTTTAACAAACATTGAACTCATTTTCTATCTTCAAAAAAGATGTCAAAAAAGTAAAATAAACTGTTACGTGCATTCACATTTGCAGAAAGGTTGTTCTAAGTTAGTCTGCATCTTACATCACCCCTTAGCAGTGAGTACTGCTAGGTGCAGCCTGAGGAGATCTCAGCCCTGCCCTAGCCCTGAGCCACTTCTAACAGCCGCAGTTTTCAAGAGAGTGGAGTCAGCGGCGTGGAGACTTAGAGTGCTTTCCTAAACTGGGGATCCAGTGTGCCTCAAAGAAATACTGAGCATTCTGGTACCACCAAGCCAAAGCTTTTACCCCATCCCCAATTTGTTTATCTGGCCCAGTGGGGTTCTTGCCTCTGCATTCTTTCCTGAGCTCTTGTCTCTGACACCCAGAGTACTGTCATCTGGCCGCTTAACCAGAGTAGGGATCGTACCGATTAATAGCTCTTACTGGTAGGGTTGCCCAAGCTTACAAGATGGGGCTTCCATCATGGGTTTGTGATTTGCACAGTTGCATGAACTCTGCTCTTAGAAAGGTCCTGTCATTGCATTGGTTCGTTACTCTGTTATCGCCATCTCCAAATGCTTAATAATTTTTGCCGCATTTTCATTTTGCAAGAGACCCTGCAAATTAAGTAGCTGGTTCTGTCACAACCCTGTGCAGTTGACAAATCTCAAGCCTGGAGTCAAAGTATTCAGGATCAAGACATAAACCATCCTTGAGTACATGATATAAAATAGGTCATTTTCCTAAGTTTTCTTAACTGAGAAAGGGAGATGTACCTGTTCCTCTCTACTTCACAGGTATATAAAGGGAAGAGTGTTAACCTTTTGTGACGAAAAAAAATATGTAAGCATTCATTACTTCTTAGTCTTTCCTCTGCTTTCACACCAGACTAAAATGGCAGTGGAGAATAACGGAATTATTTCATGTTTCATAAAAACACTAATGTGTGAAAAATATTTCTTAAAATAAATGCAGTCCTTGTTCTTTCTCTTTTCCTCCAATTTTCTCACCTTGTAATTCCAGCCAGAACCACTTGCTGGTATAAGAAAGATCCCAGGAAAAAAACAGATAAAAATTCTGTGAAGAAGTATTTGGTCTAAAGCTTAATATGTCTATCCCCAAAATGGGGAAAAAGGTAAACTCACAGTCTGGAAGAATAAAAATTCATTAATACATGTGGCTTATAGCACAAATGACTTCATGTACATGAAAATGCCCTGTATATAATGTATCTATCTATACATGCATACATATAGAATTATGCATATAAACTATAGAACTATAAGGCATCCTATGGAAGAAAATACCACAAGCCCTCAATCTCCAACCCCAGCTGGTTTATAGGATTAAATATCAGCAAATGTAAATAAACTACAAGCTCTTGGTTCATAATTACCATACAGAAAAATCACTTTTTACCTAAAAATGAAAATTCTATGAATGGGAAATTAGAAGTGTTAAGAAACACACATATATCTTAAATATCATACTTGTATAGAATATTGTATTTATTAACATATTGAAAACATGTAAATATTAATATTATGGGGTAGGAGAATTTGTATTCCATATAAGAAAGATCTAAGTCCTCAAGAATTATATTCACTCTATTCAACTTTTTAAGTGAAAATTGAAAGACCAAAAAGTGAAAGGAGACAAAGAGAGAGAGAATTTCTTCCTTCTGTGATACAAAGAATATTTAACCACAGAAATATATGAAGACCCCCAACAAAAATATGCCAGTCTACAATACAACCAAAATAATCAAGACAAAAACTAATTCCTCTGGTACAGGAAACAATATACTAGTTACCCTAATAACAAATTACCTAGATAATACTAAACATAAGTGAAAGTCACAAAAAGGGAATCCAAGTTACATTTAAACAAATGCACAGATTATTCTTTATTGTCATCTGTAATGCTTTGATAATTGAGTAAAATTGGAAGGGCCTATGAGGGCAACACATTCTTAGCTAAAACTAATTAATGTAATTCAACTTAATCCAGCCAATATTAACTGAGTGATGTCATGTGAAAGAGATTCCATGGATAAACATGGGTAAGAAACACTCCTACCCTCAAAAACACTATAGTTTACCTAGGATATAGCGCTCTGCTCTATTTTCTTTCTCTCTTTTCATATTGAAACACACATTTACATAATGAGGGTAAACAGAAGAGAACAGTGGGCCTCTCTGCAATTCAACCACAACCTCTAGCTTTCTCCCAATTACCTAATGTTTTTTACAGTATATTTCATACTTCTGGATAGATGGTATTTATATGAATTTCTCTTCCCCCTGGACATTTTCAAGTAGTTTATACATGAATTCTTTCTCTTTCTCTTTTCTTTTTCCCTGTGCAAGTCTCATTCTTCTCCTTAAGCAATGTTGCTAGAAATAGCAGGTGGCACTCTGAAGCTTGGTAATGGGCTTTAAAAGGTATAAACAGCTCTGTTCACTGAAATGAAGAGTGCCTCAAAATGTTTCACTTATTAATTCCCCTTAAAAAACAAAAAGAGAATGAAATAAATGCATATGCTCCAGGTTGCTGGGGTAGATATTTCAGAGCTGATCTTGTCATGAGACATAATTATTTCCGTAATTAATTACATTGACCTAGTTTCTTAATTAAACAACTGATAAAAGAGAAAATTATACAGGTAATAATAAAAATGTATATATATGGTGTCATTTTATATCCACTTTTTCTCTTCTAACAACTCTATGAGATATAATTATTTTTCCTTATTCTATAAATCAGGAAGCTCCATAAAAAATTGATTTGCTCAAGATCATATCATTGGTCTTCTAACAATCAATCCTGTTTCTTCTCTATTATAATCCAGGGCATCAGGCAGTTTGTTTCACTATATTTAAGGTCAAGACAGCAAATAGGCATGAAAGAGCAAAACTAAGGTAATCAACACAATTGCATGCTTACTTGGACCTATTTATGTATTTACTTTGGCGTTATTATCAAATTCATCCCTTATATTTGAATACTAACTTGATGGGTCATCTAACATTTAGAGAGAATTCATAGCAAAATTCTGCTAAAAGGCATTGGTTTTTGAAATTTCTGGACTTAAATGTGATTTTTCCATATAGCAAATAATGTCTTTTCCCCATTGCTTTTTTTGCTATGCTCTGACTTAATCTCTTTATAAAGACATATAAGCAATAAAAAAATACTGATAACACTATCTCTTCCACAGTATTTTTATCAGTTCCAGGCTAGACCTAGCTTCTTTCCTTGTTATTTTCAGGTTATGTGCGAAGAATTTGGAAGGAAAAGGAATGCACCTATGTGCCTCAAAACTAAACATATGTATAGATATATACCCAAAATGTGTCTTGTACATATGTGTGTTTGTATTTCAGGAATTCACGAATCCCTGAATCCATTCAATGATTCCTAGGAATTATGACTCCAACTTAAGAACTCTGCTCTATGGAAGGAGAAATGGGATTTTGTGACAGAAATATAATAATAGGCACCACATTGATAATGAGTGTGTCAGACCTATTAGAAATTAGGCAACTAGGAAGTATTAGAAACCAAGTCACCAGTAAGAGTGACAGAGAGCTTGTGAAAGATTTAGCCACTATCGCCAACACCCAAATCCTCAACCTTCTACCTACCATGGTAGTGAGCATCTAATTATAATCTCTAAAGTGGGACAAAGCTAAGCAAATCTGCAATGTGTGTTATTTTAAGGTTCTGTTTCCCAAGTACCCATGCAGAGACTCTATTCAAGGTAGGGACTCCATTTGTAATTCTGGCTCAAGGTCTACATTAAAAACAGTCCATCAGCCTCCCTAGAACTTTCCCAATTGGTTAGAACTAAGTAGAATAACCGTTTGTCCTCTTCAACCCATAGCCACCGCTTAATTATCAACAGTATTCCCTTTTATTCTCAAAATGTTTGATTTGGACAATAAACTATACAGTCACTACAAATCTAGAGGCAAGGAAAGGAGAGCTGAAAAGAATGTATAGGTAAGTAAAAATTTTCTCCCTTGGGGCTAGAATGGGTTAACATACAACCTCTGGGCCTTCCTTCCCTGGGCTCCATTCAATTCCCATTTGACTTTAAAGAGGAGCAGGTGCCTCCCCCCAGCAGGAAGATCACCAAACTTTTCCTTCTGCTACATCAGTGTGGGTGAAGAGAGACCTCCCTGAAAGTGGCTTCTAAAAGAGAAAATACTTGGCAATCAGCACTTCTTAACACTTAACTATATTGTATAAATACCTCCATCCCTTAATAATATATCCTTAATTTCCTCCTCCTGAGGATATTTTCAAGTCAGCACAATAAAGCCTACCCCCAGAAATATCCATCTTACCCTGGTTAACTTCTTGAGCTTAAACTCTTATGTCACTGCCTGTGACATTGCCTTAGTGTTCCTTAATGTTACTGTTGACAAAGGCTACCCACTGTGCTCCTCTGGTTTAAAGAATAAGAGTTTTTAAAAACATACACATAGAAAACTATTCCTTTTAGATTCCCTAAAAAAAAAAAATTATTCAAGTAGAATATATATCAGGCTCTACGATTATCTCTTGCTAACAAGTAGTCCCAAATGGCAGAGAACTCTGCTTCAAAGAATAATTCAGGCATCACTCATATAATAAAAAGTGATCTGAGAAGTCCAGCAGAGTTGGCACGAAAAAATTATTTACACTATTAATTTGCTCTCATTTCCATCCAAACATTTGAGGTCCTTCCCCTCTATCTTTTCCAGAATTATCACATTATAGTCTCTCTCACACTTAAATAAGAATATAAAACACAATCACCACCCATGTAACTCCTGAGCTAAAGCCAGTGGGAGTGCTGACAATGCTAAGAATGCAGAGGCTAAGGTGACAAATCTCATTTACAATGCATTCCTCCTCAGGCCTTTCAAAGGAGCAGGGTTAGGCTCTTCAGCAGAGGCTCTGTGACATTCATAATTTCTTTTCCCTCCAATATCCCTTTTATCAGTAAGTGAGAATAGCAGTATACATCTCCTTCTAATGAGTTTTTCAAATGAAAATGAAGAAAGAAATATCTAGTTCCATACATGTCTAGAAAGAGTAAATAGTTTTGTTTTTCCAAATGTTTTCAGAATTGAAATATCATTAATGCAACACACCAATAGCAACCACCTGTAAAAAATTGGAACAAAAAATTCCTCAGGAGAAGGCTTGTTTTGCAAGCTCAAAGACAAACCTTTATTGCTAAAATGAATTGAGTTTTACAGATCTTACAATGTTTTAAAAATTGTGGCCCTTTCAAGGAATATTCTTTTGATCTGTTAAGTAAGCTTCGCTATATGTTCATCAAATTATTTGCTGATAAGAAAATTTGGGCTTTTCAGAAATGCTGTCTTTATGGAAAAAAAATTGATTCTTCAAACAGTTAAATGTGGAGTTTCTTCCTTATATAGCTATTAGTATTGGTACTAGTATAGTTAACATTTATTATGTCTATATTCTGCCTACTTTGCTACATTGCCTTATTTAAACCTGAGACAATGCTGTAATGTAGGAGATTTTACGTATCCTATTTAATAAATTAAAAAGAGAAAGGTAAAATTATCTGCTAAAATCATACAGGTATTAAGTGATGTAGCGCTTAACTACCATATTACACTGGCATTTTGGAAAGGAAAATTCATTTATTTTAAAGATCTTTTTGAACACTAAAAAGAAATATCTGAGTTTAGTGTACATGAAATGGTGTTTTTTTAGAGTGGCATGAAATAGATTTGTTTATAAATAATGAAAAAAATTCTGAAATATAGATAATCAGAATAAAACCCAGTTTAAGCTAAGGGCACAGATAATCATGGAACAAGACAAGTGGGTCCTAAATAATAATGACTGTAACATTTATAGTAAAGAAAGTGAGACTTTCACCCCGTCAATATCAGATCACATGCTCCAAGAGCACTGCTTGCATTTACTTGGGTTTTCATATTTAAAGGGGATACAGAGAAGCTTTGCCAAATGGGAGCCAGCAAAATTTAACGGTTAGGAATGTAAGTTCTGGTATTTGATACTTGGGTGCAAACCAGAGGTCTTCTACTTACTAGCCATGACAAGTTACCTCACCTCTCACTGCCCCATCCTCTCAGTGGGACATAGGGAATAATAACAACAACAATAACAAATACTTAACGGGGTTGTTGGGAGGATTTAATGACATCAAACATTAGTAAGATAAAAGATAAACATACATCTAAGATTAACTGTTAATATATTTGAAGGAGAAAGTTCAGAATAACGACGAGATTTGAAATATCATACAAGGAACATATGAATAGAATTCAGAAAAAGGGGAGGTACTCTATTTCCATGGCTCCCAGAATCACTGACTTTTAAATAACAGAAATTAAAGTAAAATGTTTTCTGTGTATTTTGTTGGATACAGCTGGAACCCATTCTACTAAGTGAAGTATCCCAAGAATGGAAAAATAAGCACCACATGTACTCACCAGCAAATTGGTTTCACTGATCAACACCTAAGTGCACATATAGGAATAACATTTGTCGGGCGTTGGGAGATGGGCAGATGGCAGATGGGAGGGGGGCGGAGGGGATGGGTATATACATACATAATGAGTGCGATGCGCACCTTCTGAGGGATGGACACGCTTGAAGCTCTGACTTGAGGGGGGAGGGCAAGGGCAATATACGTAACCTAAACATTTGTACCCCCATAATATGCTGAAATTAAAAAAAAAAGAGAGAACTTTGTGAGAATGAGAGCTTTCCAAAGACAGAATGGACATCTTCAGAATTAGATATTTACTTAGTAGATACCTTGTAGGGGAGATAAAAAGAGGAAAGAGGTTTGGTCAAAATATCTTTCAAGCTTCTTTCAAAATTTAAGATGCTATGGGAAAAAAAGTGACCTTAGAAAATCACATGAAGCAACTTCTCCTTTTACTGCAAAAGTCTACTTAGGTAGAAAATCCAGCCAACAATTTCTTATCACCTCATCTTTGAAGCCTAATATTTTCTAACATTTCTTGCCCACATTGATTCTTCAATTCTATGAATTGTTAGAACTCTTATAAATAAAATGTTTACATTTAAAAAATATGCAGTCTTATAATTATCTCTAGATCCTTTAATTGACATTTTAAAATTTCAAATCAGTTATCAATGCTGGGATACTGGAGATCATATAATATATTGTTAGTCTATATCTTATGGTACTTAGCACATAGATGTACAGGGAAGTAAATGCTCAGCAAATAGTGATTTTCTGTTCAAACCTAAAGTATACTGTTTAACAGAAATCTCAATATAAATCCAAGAAACTTATATCGAACGACTGCATTTTACTTGTATAATAAAAAGCTGGAGAATAAAATTATCTAGGAATTTCAAAAGTAAAGCTATATCTAAGTTCCCAATGCTAGCAAAAAGAAATAACTTAAATAGACTTGATTATAGATAGATGTTTTATCAATAAAAAAGAACATTTTTCATTTTGAGAGAGTTGAAAAATCAAAAAAAAATTTTTTTAGAGATAAGATCTTGCTCTGTTGGAGTGGAGTGGAGCACTCATAGCTCACTGTAACCTCTAACTCCTGGCCTCAAATGATCCTCCCACCTCAGCTTCCCAAGAAACTAGGACAATAGGTGTGCACCATCATGCCCAGCTAATTTTTTAAAAATTATTTTTTGTAAAGATGGGGGTCTCACTATGTTGTCCAGGCTGGTCTTAAACTTCTGGCTTCAAGCAACCCTCCTGCCTCGGCCTCCCAAAGTGCTAGGATTATAGACATGAGCCATCGTGTCCAGCCAGCATCTTGCATTTTTATACACTCTGACAATCTTTGCCTTTTAATTGGTTTATTTTAACCATTTGAATTTATTTATTCATTTATTTATTTTTAGGGACAGTCTCGCTCTGTTGCCCAGGCTGGAATGCAATGCCATGATCATAGCTCACTGAAACCTGAAATTTCTGGGCTCAAGTGATTCTCCTGCCTCAGCCTCCTGAGTAGCTAGTACTATGGCACACACCACCATGACCCGATAATTTCAAAACGTTTATTTTTGTAGAGATGGGATCACATGATGTTGCCCAACCCAGTCAGAAAATTTATCAGTAGTAATTTTTCCTGTACCAGAAGCATAATCTATGTTGCTTTATTAAAAGTTAAACTTCATAGAAAAAATGTACACTATAGGATGTTTATTATATTGTATATATGTTACATGACATTCATTTCAGTATTAGAATAATTATTTTCTTCATTCCTACTGACAATAAGTAAAGAACTATTAATTCAATTGTAATAATAGATTGATTATATATAATTTATCTTGTAGATACCTTTTTGTTATTTCTCTGTATATATTAACATCACCTTCTATGACCCTTGCTCTACAAAAGTAAAATCAAAATTTAAATATGCCTTCCTTTTACTTTCAAAAAAGTGAAGAACTCTCAACATAATCCTCTTTAAACTGAAGAAGTCTGTTTGAACTCCTGAACTTTAAAAAAAAATTGACTCTATTTTGAATTACAAAGAAACAGCTTTTTCAGGGTTTTAATTTAGTAAAACATAAAGGCAAAAGAATGTATAATTAATTATACTTTCTCTCATCTGATAAAGATAGATACATAGATCACAATTCCAGAGAAGTCAAGAAAACATCCTTTTAAAAAAAAATCTTGTCCAGGCACTGTGGCTCACACTGGTAATCCTAGCACTCTGGGAGGCCGAGGTGGAAGGATCACTTCAGATCAGGAGTTCAAGACTAGCCTGAGCGAGAGCGAGACAGAGACCCTGTGTCTCTACTAAAAATGGAAAAATTAGCCAGGTGCAGTGGCATGCACCTGTAGTCCCAGCCACTCAGGAGGCTGAGGCAGGAAGATTGCTTGACCCCAGGTGCTGGGAGTTGCAGTGAGCTACGATGATGTCACTGCACTCTAGCCCCAGCGACAGAGCAAGACGTTGCCAAAAAAAAAAAAAAAAAAAAAACCTACTAGTAAAAAATTAGGAGTTTTTGAATCAGAATGCCTAAGTTTGAATCCAGAATTTATCAGTTAAGTAGACTTCGGTAAGTTACTTAATCTTTCTAAACCTCAGTTTTCCCACTTACAAAGGGGGATTAAGCAATATTATTTATCCTCATAAAATTCTGAGCATTTAATGACATAAATACTTGGCACACACAGTAAACATTGTTTAATCATTTTAAATTAAATTATTGTTGTCATTAATAGTATCTAATTATTCATACTCCACTTTATAATCCACAGCCCTGGACAGGCAACCAAGCCATTTAAAGAACAGAATGTAAAGCAGATTTTCTCTACCAAGGGCTTTCTTGTTGCCCTAAGGCTCCACAGAATGTGTTACCCTGACAAAGGGAAACGAGCAGAACCCAGGTCCACTGACCGGGGCTCTCTTCCCTGTGAGGCAGGAATGGCTAGCTGGGAGTCATAGTTACAGTGTGTGGCCATGTTTCTCATGCTCTGCAACTGTCCATTCTAGAACCATGGTATTGAACAAAGCTTGCCAGGACATACTGCAGTCTAAAAACCCAACATTTTGAACATGCACTCTGAAATAAATATATAGTTTATGTAAATAACCTTCTATACTGATAAATTACATTGCAAAACATTCTGAAGAAAGGACTAACGGAAAGTCTGAACCTTTCTTCAAACACTGTTTCCCTGGAACTATTTCAAGTTAAGACAAATGGGGAATGCCAGTTGTGTTACCAGGCAACATTGTTTATTACTGGTGAAATGCATCTGCACCAGGAGGACTATAATTGAATTATGAAATCATTTTGGGACTCACAGGCCTCAGCTTCCTTGTGTGCAGCATGTTCTTGCAAGTAAGGGCATCCCTGGAGGGGACGTAGGCTGTTACCAAGTTACTGGTTCCCATAGAACATAAGTCTCACCCAAGGCAAGCTGGTTCATCCCTACTCATATGGTCTCCTTACCTTAAACCGAGTTACTACAGCAGGGGTGAGGAGAAGGAGGTGGAAAATGGTTCCTGAGCAACTACAGGGATCCCACTAAAGAAGTACCTGATATGATCCTGCTGACAGTTGATGTTTCCTGCCTCACAATCTTGCTAAACCATGTGAACCTGTTGCCAGGTAATGGCCTATCCTTATTGTATCATATAAGTGTAAATGTCAAGCCCAAACCAGCAAGTCTACTGCTGGCGGTCATGCAGACATACGTGTACACAAAAATATATTATTCTCTTCATCTATCTTCATAAATTATTGTAAGCTCCATCCTTTTGAGTATGCTGTTTGGGTACATATATTTTTCAGAATATTTTCGGTATATTCTTTGTAATAGCTTAGGATGCTTTCTTTTTTCACTTTGTGATGTTTTGGTGTTTCTGACAGATCCTTATTTTTGGTAATTTGAAATCTTTGACTTCGTTTGCAACTATTAATTCCTTTAGACCTGTTTAAAACTAAAAAATGGTAACTCCATTGTTAGAAATTCTGCAGTGGCAAGTCAGTTTCAGGAAACACAAAACACTAAAATATCTTCTTGAAGTTCTTCATTTCTTATTACTTTTCCTTTAGAAGATATTAGAATATTATCTACAGGGGACTTTAAAAATTACAACATTGTGGGAGAAGTAATTCTAGCTTTCAATTTCAATATACTTTTATACTGGTTTTATTAAAATATACTATACTGAAAATAGAATTATTTCTTTCACTCAGCACTACCTTCAATTTCAAGTCATCAAATACTTTACCACTTCCCATGAAAATTCCTGTAGCGTTGTTTTTCATTACCCCGTTTTTAGGTACAAATTGTTTTAAAAAACATATTTTCAAACTTACCCTTGATGGGTGAAAAATTGCCTATGGGGTACAATGTACACTGTTCAGGTGATGGGTACACTAAAAGTCCAGACTTTCCCAATTTATAACATATACATGTAATGGAATTCAACTTATACTCCCTAAATCTATTACATTTTTTAAAAGATGAAAAAAAAAAAGAAATTTAAAAATCTGTTTCAAATAAATATTGCTATGTCAAGAAAATTTAAAAAACAAAAAAACTTACCCTGAAACATGCAACATCAGCAGCATATAGAAGACAAAGAAGAGATTATGAGTATACCAGAAGATATCATAATTAGAAACTCTGCAAAAAACAAATAAATTAGTTTCAATGCTACTTTACATTCCATCTCACTAAAAAGATTATGCATTATTTCAAACATGTCATAATTTCAAAAAGCTAAAATATGAGTTCAAGATTTATTATTAATACCAAAGTATTAACATACCATACAGTAAGAACTAACAAAATTATAAGTAACAATATATCATTTTGAGGGTTCTTTGTATTTCAAATAAAGACACATGAAAATAATTAAAATAAGGTGTTTATTTGAAGGTTATTATAAGGCTAAGGAATGAGGAGTAGTCTGTTAATATGTACTTCTGCTGTACTTTTTATCAACATTCTCAATTTTCAAATAATTTCTAAAACAACTAATGTTCTTCTCCAAATAATTATTTTAAGAGTAGTTTCAAATAAAGACACATGAAAATAATTAAAATAAGGTGTTTATTTGAAGGTTATTATAAGGCTAAGGAATGGGGAGTAGTCTGTTAATATGTACTTCTGCTGTACTTTTTATCAACATTCTCAATTTTCAAATAATTTCTAAAACAACTAATGTTCTTCTCCAAATAATTATTTTAAGAGTAGTTCAAGGGAAATTCATAAGGAAAGAAATTAAAATCAGTGGTGATCAAAGTTTTATACTTTTTTCCTGAAGAGAATAATGTCGGAATGATATCTTGATGTTCTAAGGGAGGACAGAGTCTGAAAAGGGAAGGAATGATAAGCACAATCTATAGAATGAAAAGAGAAATAAAAAGACGGACAGTTATTTTATCTGGTATGTCTAGGGTGGATATTTATATATCAGAATCTTGGAGGTGGAGGGTGGGTTTTTATAAAAGCTTCCTAGGTGATTCTGATACACCCCCTTGAATTTTTAGAACCCCTTACATAAGCAGTAGCCAATTGTTTCACATTTGCTCCATCCATAGTATTTGTTATTGAAAACAATCTATCATTACTATCCTTGTAAAATATATAATTTTATACATATATGATTATTTTTTAATCAAAATTACTAGAAGCAGAATTGCTAGATCAAAGGATACACCTTTGTAATGCTTTTGATACACACTGCTCATTGCTCTCTAAAAATGTTTATTACAAACCCAACCATAGAGTAGTATAGGATTGCCTGTTTCCCCAAACACACACCCAAATTTATAAGTTTTCATTATTTGTTATAAGTGGGATTGGGTATATTTCATATGTGTATTACTTATGTTAAATTTTTCTCTGAATTCTCTGTTCATGATGATTATCCATTTTTATAGGGTGTTTTTCTGAATTGATATGTATAAACTATTTTAAGAATGCACTGATTCCTTGTGATTGTAATAATTTGTCCAATATCATATTTACTTTTCAATTTTTATAATGTATATTGACATGCAGAAGTTTTAGTTTTCATATTTTTAAACAGACAAATATTTCCTACATGATTCCTTATCCATTTGAGGTCTGATAAATATTCACTTAAAGTTTCTTATAAATTTTTGATGGTATCATTTTTTACATTTAACTCTGTAATTTATCTAAACTTTCATTAGCTTAAACCTAACTTTCCTTAAAGGCTTGTGATGGCACCTTTATTACTTAGCAGATTCTTGTATATAGCAAGGTCCCTCACAGGGCTTTCTGTTGACTTTGTTCCTTGGTTCAATGTATTGATCATTTCTGCAAGTAAGTACTATTCTCTCTCAAGCTTAATTATTTTAATGTTTAGTAAGGCACATTCCTCCTTTTACTCCTCTTCTGCAAGATATACTTGGATGCTCTCTCAGATGAACTTTAGAATCACTCTGCTAAATTAAAAAAAAAAAAAAAAAATAACCTGACTGGGATTTTTATTGGAATTGTAACACTATAAAATAAAATAGAGGAAAAACTGCATCTTTATAGTATACAGCCTTTATTCAAATCTCTATATATTTTTCTCAGTGAATTTATGTAGCTTGTTCTCTATATAACTCTCAGTTTCTTAAGTTTATAGATATTTTATGTTTCTGTTGCAATTGCGAGTGGTATATTTTTATTTTACTCAATTTTCAAACTGATTATAGCTAGTACAGAGAAGAGCTATTTTCTAAATTTGTTTTATATTAAATTACCTTTTTCAACTCTTATTTGGTGTTCATAGTAAACTTTTTCAAAATACTCTTAGATTTTCTGGGTAGACAAATTTATCTGCTTTTCTAGAAATAATAACTTGTTGCGTTTTTTCTAATAATTCCAAATTTTTGTTTTGTTTTGTTTTTGTTTTTGCTTTTACCAGTCAAATGTTGCATTTCTTACTCTACTTAAATAACAGTGGAATTAAAAATATCACCCGGGCTTTTTCCTGATTGTTGTATGAATATATTTTGTGTTTTGCTGTTATTAAGTATGACCTTAATTCTGGTTTTTATATTTTTTAATTCCTAGTTTATTTACTATGGTTATGTTAATTCAGAATTAGAGTTCATATTTAACAACAGTCATTTTAAAATTGATCGAGATGAGGAAAACGTTTGCATTCCTGTCATCTGTTAATAGGATGTATTAATTATTTTAATAGGTAGATCCATATTGAACTATCTTTGAATTAGTAGACTACATTCCACTATCAGAACTCAAACGCTGGAAACTTATTTATTCATTTAATTTGTTTAATAGTTTGTTTTCTCACAGATAAAGAGAAAAGGTAGAAAAGAAAAGGTATCTATCTCCATAATCCATTTAAGAATTTCATGATTCACATAATAATGCTTAGAAAAAAGCAAATTAGGGGTTATAATCTCCTTTAAACAAATAAGAAAAACTGAAGATTAAGAGATGCTCAATTTTTTATAAGAGCAAATGTAATAGCTCAGCTGAGAACAGCTCATTTGACAAAACTCGCTTATGGATTTTTTTTCCAGATGTAAAATATCTATATATCTTCAATTTTGTAAATAAATATGTCAGATGCCATAATTTTCCTTCAAGAACTCCTAAAACTGAAAAAGTAAGTTTTAAAATGATTTCTTTACCTAAGTAAAACAAAATTTCTTCCGACAAAGTTGGCATCCTCATACACTAATGTTAGTGACTTGCCTTTCTATAAGATAATTTTTAATTCTTACAGAAAATTTTAAAAGTGTGCTTACCATTTGTCCCAGCTATTCTACATCTAGGGATTTTTCCTTAGGACATCATTGAAAAAGTATGCAAAGACATACGAATGGGGGTGTTTATTTCAGACTTGAAATACTGAAAAATGGAATCGACTAAAAACATCCAACAATATGAGACTGGGAAAATACTACATACCTACCCACATGGTGATATGCTGTGCTATCAGTAAAGAGAACGATAAACAAATATTTATTAATGTGAAAAAATTCATAACATAAATTTAAGTAAAAAACAGATTTAAAATAATATAATATGATCCTAGTTTGATTAAATATATATATATATGTATGAGAAAGATTAGAAAGGGAAAAAGAGTGGTTTTGGTGGGGGCAGAAATTGGAGAACGAGTGAAAAAAAGCATGAAGAATTAAGTCTATAAAACTAAACACTACAAAATTTACAGTGTTAATCTCATAGTGGTCATTTTATTTGTGCGGTTTTGGGGTATATGTATGTATGTATGTGTAGATGTGTTTAGAAGTATAAGGATAGATTCATTTGAGTATATTATTGGAAAATTATTTTCAACACATATATAAATATATATATTTGTGTGTTTCCATTAAATTTCACATCTCAACAAGTAGCATAATTGAGAATTTTTGAAGATTAG
>NW_012141636.1:6504122-6533959 GCF_000956105.1 Propithecus coquereli
AAAAAAAAAAAAAAACCACTCTTTCTGCATGCTTCCCATGTAATATGATATTAAGTGGAAAAAAAATGAAAAGTTTTTTATTTTTGTAGAAGAGATACATCTTCCCAATTTTGTAGAAGATATAAATATATATATTTGTGTGTTTCCATTAAATTTCACATCTCAACAAGTAGCATAATTGAGAATTTTTGAAGATTAGAAGAAATATATATGTTATGTTTCTTCTTTTTGCTTTCTTTAACTAAAAAGTTTGATCAGAAACATAAAACACTATAAATATTCTGAAAAATAGAATGTGTCCATCAGAAAGAACATGGGAAAGTACTCCTGATAATATATACCTGAAATTGTTCAAAATGTCTTAACCGAAAGGATCAATATGAATAGATATTTCCAGTTATTTTAGCAGATGTCAACCAAACATGTTTCCAAAGCTCTGTTTAAAACATTATGTTAAATTACAGCAAAAAACTCATTATCAGGAAATTAGTTATAAAATAATTTTAAGTCATATATTCCTAGGAATCCTCAAAGTCTCTACGTATACACATTGATTTTAATACCAGTTCTATACAGATACACACTATCCTTCAGAAGGATGATCCTGAACAACTCGAATTCCCTCGGTCATCAATTTAAGTCTCCATACCCAATTCCTTACCAGCCCAGAATATCTGATTAATACAAAGGGCTTTTTCACAAACAAGAAATGATAAATAGAAACATCTCTACTTTACTCTTAGTTACCCAGAAAAATCCATTAACCAGGACACTATATTGGTTAAATACTTTGGTTAATCAAAACTTTTCCTACATAGGAAAATGAAGACAATCTGAAGAAAATCTAAATAACCTGACAGCTGAACATCAAAATAATGACTCTGGCACTTACCTTATTGCATATGTAGAGGCTGTAATCATGAGGAATAGCACCACTACCATGCAGACCCCTGTTAGGCCTGGAACTATAAAAAATGTACATAAGTACATTTTAACTCAAATCTTACTGAGAAAAAAGTACAAAAAATTATTACTTTAAAATCCAAAGTACTAGCCTTTTTAAATTCAACAGTTTCAAATTACTTAAGACAAAGCAGAGTCTTTTCTCTCTTTAACAGAAGAGTCCATTTTTGTGTTCCCAAATATTCCACTCAGAATGGCGAATATGTACTGGCTTCTACAGGTACATACTATTGCAAATGTCGGTAATCAATGCAAAGGCACAAGGTTAACATTCAGCACCCTCACTGTTTTGGTTTCCCCACCATAGTACTAAACCTCCCTTACTCTCTACTTCTCCTTTTATGGAATTAGTAGCTCCTTCAGTTTCAATTTGAAGTAACCACTTTTGGGTTTCACTACCTGGAAAAACTTTAAAGAAAGGATAAACAAAACCTAAAGTTTCTTAAAAACCACAAAATCTAGAAAAAAAATTGTAGATTAAATCCACTGAGCATAGTGGTTCATGCCTGTAATCCTAGCTAGCACTTTGGGAGGCCAAGGTGGAAGGATCTCTTGAGGCCAGGAATTTGAAACCAAGACTTCCAGACCAGCCTGGGCAACATAGCGACACCCCATCTCTACAAAAACTTTTAGAAGTTAGCCAGGCGTAGTGGCACATGACTATAGTCCCAGCTACTCAGGAGGCTGACGGAGGAGGATCACTTGAGCCCAGGGGTTTGAGGTTACAGTGAGCTATGATGATGCCACTGCATTCTAGCCCTGGCAAGTCCTGCCAAAAAAGAAAGAAAGAAGAAGAAAAGAAGAAGAAAAGAAGAAAAGAAGAAGGAGGAGGAGGAGGAGGAGGAGGAGGAGGAGGAGAAGAAGGAGAAGAAGGAGAAGAAGGAGAAAGAAGAAGAATGAAGAAAGGAAGGAAGGTAGGGAGGAAAGAAAGAGAGAGAGGGAGGGAGGGAAAGAGAGAGAGGGGGAGGGAGGGAAAGAGAGAGAAAGAATGAAAAAGAGAGAAAGAAGGAAGGAAGGAAGGAAGGAAGGAAGGAAGGAAGGAAGGAAGGAAGGAAGGAAAAGAAAGAAGAAAGGAAAGAAAGAAAGAAAAAAAGAAAAAAAATAATTATAGTGCTGATGTTTTAAAAATACTGACAGGCATATTTCTTCTTAGTATGGAAAATATGTGCTGAAATCAGTGCTCTGACATAGCATAAAATTTGTTTTAAAAAAAGAATAAAATGCACAAATATGTCAAAATTAATGACATGATAGATTGCTACAAATCCAACATTAGCAAATATAGCATGTTTAAAATGAATAGCTGATATGTCATATCTAAAACAGCTAAAATCTCAATAGTTCCCTTTCTTATTATCTTATTAATGCTACCAAATTTAATATCCTGTCCATAAGTTACATTTGTTTATTTTCACAATCATACAAACAACAGAAGTCTTAAGTGCCCCAGCTAAAGGGCTCTCTTAAATCCAGCCACAAAGAAAACCTATTGGAACAATTCCATCTGGAAAAGTATGGACATTCTCTTACTTCCCTTCTTGTCAAGGAATGACCTATGGAACAGAAGGGCTATCATGGACTGTGAGCCACCAGTGGCAGCAGACAAGCTGGGTACGCTGTAAAAGCAATGCGGGCGGCATCATTAGGACTCCAAAGTTAGACCCATTTGAAGTAACATTAGAAATCTCAGTACAGCAAAAACAAGTTTCACTTGGAAAGGACACCATGAAGTTAGTCTTTGGCTTCTTAACACTTGAGTGCTCTCTCCTGCTCACTTTCCCCAGTACACAGATTCGGAAGCCTAACAAAATGTGCCCTTCCCTAATGTTCCTAATCCAAATCATTTCTTCACTTCCTTCCTAGGGTATTTCCTTTCTTATCGCCTTTTCCATTTCCCTCAAGTGAGTGTTTTACTTCCCAGGGGTAGGAGAATAGCAAGATAACTAATCTAATTCACCCTAAAGGACCAAAGTACGAAAAATATACTATTTTTAAAAGAATAGCATGCCTACAAAATGACCTGGCCATCACACCTCCAATTATTTACACAAAAGAAACACAAACATATAGTCACACAAAGACTTGTTCAAGAATGTTCTTAGCTGCTTTATATTTAATAATCAGCACCTGTAAACAACTCAGATCTCCATCAATAGAATGGCTAAACAATTGTGGTACTACCTATACCTGGAAAATTCATCAGCAATAAAAATCTATGAACTGTTTAAGCAACAATATAGATGAATCACAAAATTATTAGACTGAATAAAAGAAACCACATTATCCCATTAAAAGTACAAATTCTATGATTCCTTTAAAACAACATTCTAGAAAATTCAAACTCTTCTTTAGTGGTAGAAAGCAGATCAGTTGCTAGGAAGGGCAGAAGGCAGAATGCATTAGAAAGCGGCACAAAAAACCTTTGGTGGTAATGAAAATTGAGTTATCTTGATTTTGGTGAAAGTTCCACATGTGTATATACATATATGTTAAAAATCAATCAAATTGTATAATTTATATATGTATAATTTAGTGTACTGCAACTACAATTCAATAAATTTTAAGGAAATAAAAAAGGAGGTCAGTCTCTCTAGTTTCAAATAATCTAAAAAATGTTTAAAAGACCTTTATTTGACCAAATGAATAATTAAATGACAGAATCCCAGATGGCTATATAGTGTGAAATTTGTGGTTGGAGGGGCCTCTCCAATTTTTTATTGGCCCTTTATTGATGTTCTACTGTGTCTATATACAAGGTTTCCTATGTGGCTCTGAACATGCCAAGATTAGTCACGGAATGTCTGCAAATTACTTCATTGGAAGAACACCTGAAAAAACTGGGTATGTTTAGAATAGAGCTATAATTTCCAAAATGTATTATCTGAAAATTAGTTACTTCAGATATTAATTTATATTACTTAAAAATGCCATAACCATTCCTCAAGAAGTCACAAAGTACATTTATGTATTAAAGTCTCTGAGAAGTACTAAAGTCAAGAAACCTGTTTAAACTTAAATATCTCCTCAAACTTATTTGACAAGAGAACTCCTTTTAGAGCAGAACATGGAAAACATACTGGAAAAATTTAGCAGAGGTGAAATAGTTGACTTCAGTCATTTGAAGATAAAGTAGAAGCCCCAGACAACCCAAGCAGTGGTACACATCATCTTGGAATACGGTACTCTTACTGTTCCTTTGGCAGAACTCCCAGCTCACTGAATCTCATTTGTAAACTAAAAATAAATTTAGTGATTTCTAATGTTCCTTTTGATTTAGGATGTTATCTCTTTTTTCTAAAGAATTTGTTTTTCATTCTCATCTCCCAAAAATGTAAAAGACCGAAGTTTATAATTTATAAAGTAATAGATTTCAGATCAATGAAGAACAATAACTGACAATTAGTAATGAAAAAGAAAAAAGACATACTGTAATTAGAGTGGTCAAAAAGAAGGGGGTGGGGGTCACTACCTTGAGAAGCCACAAATTCCTGTCACTGGAAGTAAACAAGCAGAGGATGGCTAACATATTATCTGAGATGTTGTAGAGAAGGTCTATGCATCAAATAAAAGAGCAAAAAAAATGGTTTTTATTCATTTAGTGAACTCCTTGGAGGCATCTTTACAATGTGCTGTTAAGTGTTAGAAATAAAATAAATGCTGCTTTTAAAAAAAAAAAAAAAATCCGAGTCCAGTAGGGGAAACAGAAAGGTTTAGCAGGCCATTGTAACATAGGGTATTAAGTACTGTATAAGAGCTAAGCATTGAGCACTCTTAGGGTATATCAAAGGGCACCCTATCCTAGCCTTGAATGACAGCTCAGCTCAGTCTCAATATATTAGCCTCTATTACTACACATTCCAAGAGTCAGGAAACAAAGGCTGGCAATCAGTGGGCCGGTCTAATCTCACTGGGCAAAGTTCCTTGCCCAAGTGAAGTACACTGACTTTCCTGTGAACTCTTTGAGACTTTCACAGTATAGCCAAAGCTATACTTATTTCCTTGGGAAAATACATGCTTATATGTTTATTCTTGCTTTGATTTATTTATGAATATTAGATTCATTAATTAGTGGCCTTTAAAATGAATAATTGCACTATTCTACCATTTCTAGAAGAATATAAGAGAGCATTTTCATCCATAACAAGATGTGGTCAGAAATACACTGTCATCTATTCATTATCCTATTTTTCTAACATAATTGGAAACATAATTATATTGGTTTATGAAGGCTTTTTCTAATTAAAATTAGATATTGTACATTTCATTCTTACCATATAAGTTATTACCAAATTTGGAGATACGTAGTAAGCATTTTCAAATGAATGTTTGGATAATTCAATCTATTAAACTTATTTTACAAATTCTTAATTGGAATGTTTTTATCATTTCTAATGTAGCAAGTTTAGCTACCATATTTTATGTCATTTGTACTGCCAAAGGCATTATTTTCTACAGGACAATCTTAATTTCTCAGTACTAGGTTACATTGAAACAAATTTAAACACACAGAGATAGAAGACTCTATGTAACATTAAAGAAACTAAAATCCAAGAAATCTCTTAACTAATAAAAATATTCTTTATGCTTTCCTTCATTAGGAACTTAATTTTCCCTAAGTGCCGTGCCTGAGAACATTGAAAGATGGCTGTGGACTAATTTTAGTCATTATTAGCAAGACAAAACTGGATTAAGTCCATTGGTAGAAAATAGCATCTCTCGTCTCATTACCACCCTTAGATTCCCCTTTGTTCTCTCACCTGCTACTATTCGGTGGGGTCAAACAGATGCCCTAGGAGCTCCAGACTCACAGGTAGGGAGCCCTGTGTCTGAGCCCCAGTTCTGGGCAAAACATCTGAACGGGGGACGACTCCTGCACAGTATTTCTTTCCTGAAATTATATGAGACTGGAACAACAAAATGATGTTCGCTTGCTGCTTTGAGGTGACTTAAATTGTTTATATGGACAGATGCCCTACAAAAAATTTGTGCCCGAAACCCTGCATACCCTAGAGGCAGCCCTTCCCCACTCCAGAGAAGCTCACCTACAAGTGGAAAAGACAGTATATGTAAGCAAATAAACCATTTCACAACACAGTACTTTTATTGTCATCTCTTGGTGTCCATGGGGGATTGGTTCCAGGACCCCTCCCAGATACCAAAATCCAAGGATGCTCAAGTCCCTTATTAAAATAGCATAGTATTTGCACATAATCAACACACATCCTCCCATATATTTTAAATCATCTCTAAATTACTTATAATACCTAATATAATCAAAATGCTATGTAAATAATTGTTATGTCGCATTGTTATTTGTATTTTTATTGTTGTATTGTTATTTTTATTGCTTTTTTAAAAATATTTTTCATCCATGGTTGGTTGAATCTGTGGATCCAGAACCCACAGACATGGAAGGCTAACTGTACTACATAGCTTTAGGAACCCAGACCAAGAAAAGACCAACTCTGCCTAGTGGAATTAGGGAGGAATTTGTATATGATGGGGCATGTCGGTTGTAATTTCAAGGAGGAGAAAGCATTCACCAGGTGAACAAAAGAGAGGCTATTTCAGGAAAAAGGCAGGTAGTAGTGAGAAGGTATGCTCAAGAGTATGATAAGATGTTCAGGAGGTGTAGAACAGTTAACTCTGGAGGTACCTGGGAAGGTTAGTAAAACACACTGCCAAGTCTCTCCCAGAGACTCTCTGAGATGGAGCCAGGAAGTTCAATTTAAGTATCTTCTCTGCTTAGTCCAATACCATGCATGGGGACCTCTGGGAAGGAACATGGGATGGTGGAATTTCATGCTAGGTAGAGAGATCACTTGCTTACATAGAAGTATTAATTATACTAAATATCTTAATGTAGTATCTTAGTCACATAACAAATCTTTTTATGTCTTTGTAAACTAAACTTTTGAAAGTATATTAAATGTTCCAAGGCTTCCATTAAACTTTGTGCTGTAGAAAATAGTATTAAAACAAAGTTCTTGTTTATTTCTCTTAAATGAATTCATATGAACCAAAAAATACATTGATTCATACAGAAGGTTTTGTTTTCCTGCTTTTTTTCCCCTCATATTTCTCATCCCAGTTCTTGAGGCTTAAAGAAAAAACATGTTTTCAATGAGCAAAGTTATAAACCAAGCTAAATTGTGTTCCTAAAGAAAAAACTGTGAAATACTTTATAATGGCAAATATCAGAAACCTACAGGCAAAACCAAAATATGTTTTATAAATCTAAATATATAGTTGTGACATGGATGGGGAAAGCATCAGAATTACTATTTTTCATCATAAAATTGACTCAGAAAAAAAACAAGGCATTTGACAGGGTAATGTGCCTCAGTCCCATGTGCAATTCTGATCCTTAATAAGGTATTACAGCCAAACATTCATGACAGATCATCTCAACTACCCAATCGTCCTTATCCTTGAAATATGTGGCTAAAAATCCCCAAAGTGGAGCTTTCTCCATTCGTCTTTATAAATGTAAGGTTGGGAAAGAGAAGAATTTTAGTAAGAATTGTCTAACACAAGGAGAAAATTTTGAGATGTACAAAGGAGCTTTAACAAATTAATAGTCTAGACTGAGATGTCACGGACAATAAGCTTGAGAAGGAAAAATAAATTACAAATGAAATAGGAGACACATTTCAAGAAAAATAACTTACTTTAATGGCTATTCCTCCTCTTTTTTTATAGGTTTTAAGGAAGGTCACAAAAAGTCCTACTAAATTAATGAATTATAATGTTAGGGAAATTTCTATGCATCCTAGGGGAATTTCCATGCTGGTTCTGCTTAAAACCACAAAGCAGCTAAAGTAGAAGCTGACACCTGTCAGCCTTGTAAGCTAAAACCGCAAAACAGTTAAGTGAAGCTATCAACCTGTCATTATTGTACTCTTAGTTATAAGCCTATCATAACTGTACTGCTTGTAAAAATTACTGTTTATCGGCTAACTTTTGAATCCTTTTACTAATTGGTTAACCATTTATGCTTGTGTGTGATTTGTTAAGACTAACCCCAAAAAAAGTATAAAACCTGACAAAAACCAGGAAGAGGTGCTCAGAATTTGGAGGCTTGTCCTCATCTGGGCCGCCGGCAATAAAAATTGCTGACTCTCCGACTCTCTGCGTGCCGCTCGGTTATTCCTCTGGGACCGGTCGCTGTGACACTTGCCGTAACAATAAGAACTACACTGATATCCAAAGTGCCTGGTGTTTCTTTCCAACACCTGGCGGGCAGAAACCCATTACATGCGGTGCTATCTCCCACCGCACTTGCCATAGCAGCAGGCACAGAGCAGGCCCTAAAGACGCAGGGAGTTACATTCTTTTCACTGGAAGAACATATGACCTAGAAACCTGTTTTCTTACTTTTACTCTCCATTCATTCAAACCCCAACTATTTCCCTTGTCCCTCTTCTCTGTACTCATTGCAACCTTATGCCTGATCTCCTAATATTGCTCTGATATACAAATTTTCCACATTATATTTTAACAAGTATCTAATTGTTGTGCAGTTTGGCAATGCTTATTTTCAAACATGTTCCTGAATCTAAATAAAGAGCTAAGAATAACAACTTACCAGTCATGAAGAGAAGTTTTCTAGGATCCTGAGAAAAAGGAAAAAAAATTGACTGAAAAATAAAACACCAATGATATATAATTCTACAAGGAATATGCAGGGTACATGAGTCATATACTGGGCATGGAAGATACTGTTCCTCAATGAGAGAGACTCAGTTAAGTTTCATAACTTCTTCACAAAGCTAGAGGAGATTATAACCAGTAAAAAAATCCAACTCAGAAAAGTCTGTCTATCTGAGAAAGGCAGAATGCTGGACTCAAAAGGCCTCGGTTTTAATCTTAATGGCTACTTAAAAGCTAGTGGTAGTGTGTTTGAAGGCCACTCTAACCATTGAGAGACTCAATCCCTTTAGCTATAATGTCAAAATATTGCTATATACTCTCTCTGCCAAAATTGCCAAACTGTACCTACAAGGTGTCAAGACAGTGAGAATGAAAACTGATAAAATATATAGGGAGTTTGCACACTGTAAAGTCAGTGCAAAGAAGACTGAGAATTTACTATGTGTTAAATACAGTGAAGGATGGAAAGATATTCAAATAGGGATAGGTTTCTGCTATTTGGAAATATGATGCATTAATATTATTATAGTATTATTTAAACTACATCTCTCATGCTGTAATAGACTATAGTCAACTTTTGTTCTACCTTCTGGAAAACTCAAATCAATCCCCAGTAGATCTGAGGATTTATTTTTCATCTTCATTGTGCTTAATATTGCACGAGCTTTTGAATTCCTTTCCTTATGCCCCCAGTGACTCTGGGGTCAGTCTATATACTAAGTAGGAAGCTATTTATATAGTGTAATTTCAGGGGCTTTGAACAAGGACCACTTGTCCAGGAATAGCTTCTCACCCAGCTTAGGTCAATTGATTTACATTCTTGGTATTAGAAACACGGCTAAAGGGTAATCTAGAGAAACTCAATATATAAACAACTAGGAAAAGTATAACATGGATTAAACAAAATGGTAATAACTAGAAACATAAATAAATAACTACGGAACCCAGAAGATAGAACAATTAATACCACCAGGGAGAGAAGATGGAATGTGAGGGTAAGAGGTGGTTTCAAAGATGACAAGGCAGATATAGCTGGGGAGTACACAACAGTCACAAGCTGGAGGATGTGTCACTGCAAGCAGAGTGAAAGCACAAAGCAAGAACAACAGGGTATATGGCACAACACCATCCTTTTCAAAGGCAATTCACAGAATAATATATCCGTTTATTATATACATATACCATAAAAGTGTATATGATATTTAAATACATATTCACATATAAGTATATATACATACACTTTTATTTTCATCTACATCTAGCACATTGTCCTACACATACTAGATGCTAAATACATATTTACTAAAAGAAAACAGGGATAAAGAATAAAAGAAAACACAAAGGAAGGAACAAAGGAAAGAAAGAATTAAAGAAAGGGGAAATATAACTTAAAACAATGAGCTACCATTTTCATCCATCTAACTAGAAAAAAAAAATCAAAACCAAAACCAGAGATGAAGTGTAGAAATAGGCATTCTGATACACTGTTGGTACAGTGTGTAAACTGAAGAAGCCTTTTTAAAAGGCAATTCGGCACTGCCCATCAAAATTTAAAATGTGCATACCTTTCAGCCAAAATTCTGTATCTATGAATCTGTGCAGCAGAAGTGTACAAAGAAGTAAGTTTACTGGATGGAGTGTGATTCATAATGAAAACGTGGTATCAACTTAAATGTCTGTGAATGAGACACAAATTATGACATATTCATATGAAGAGGATGAGATAGACCTATATAGTCTGATAGAGCAAGACAGCAATATGTATATTTATGGAAACAAGTAAATCGCAGAGGAATATGTATTATAAAAGACCATTCAAAATAGCTTAGAAGAAAACATAAATAAATTGTGGTTGCTTTTGGAGAAGCGTTCACTTTTAACTTCATTTACTTTAGAGTTTTCAAATATTTTATATTGTGCACGTTATCACTCTCAAAAGAAAATAAATTTAATCCCTGAAAATCCTAAAACGATGAAAAATATTGAAACTTAAGCAAAAGTATATTGCATTAGAATGAGAAAAACATTATGGTTATTGAAGACATATGAATTCTAAAAAGAAAAGCAAAGAAGGAAAAGAAAAGCAAAGGAAACTGTGTAGCAGGAGCAGGAAACAAGTAACCCTAGTGATATGAGCAGAGAGCAGGATGACAGACGGATGGAGGTAGAGAGTAGGAGACGGGCAGAAGTGGTGGCTGGGTCCAAAATCACTACCTGGGAAGAGCTATTACTGGCATACTAAGGAGCTGGATTTTTCAGTGGTTCTCAATACTGGTAAACTCTACAAACCTCTTGAACTTTAAAAAAATATCAATTTCTAGGCCTCAACCCACACCAGTTAAATCATATATTCTTTTTTAATTTCAGAATATTATGGAAGTACAAACGTTTAGTTACATAAATTGCCCCTGTACCTTTTGAGTCAAAGCCACAAGTGTGCCCATTCCCCAGATAGTGTGCATTATACCCATTAGGTGGGAAAGGGGGAAGAGGAGATGGGTAAATTCATACTGGTATTTTTAAAAATACCAGTGGAAGCAAGGGATTTATCAAAGGTTGCCTGCTACTTTGGTTTTGTGTTTGTTTGTTGTTATTTTTCCTTTTGTTTTATTTTGAGAAGAAGGTCAAGCACATGATCACAGCAGTATTAACCTAGAAAATTCTGGTTAATATGTGAGGAGAGAATGGACTTGGGGGAGATGGAGAACAATCCTATTCAGTCACTACCAAACTTAGTGGGCAGGATGGGGGAGTTATGATGAAGTGGGACACAGAGCAGTTTGGGTTTGATGCAGTCTTGGCATTGTGAAACAAAGGGAGCCTGGTGACAGTATAAAAGTACGAAGCAAGAGAGACCCACCCGGGGTTGTAAACGTGCTGTCCATCAGGTGCTGGCTCAGTACCAGGCACATACAAGTTCATTTCATGGGTGGGTTCACATGGAGAAAAGCACCATGTCAGGTATTGCTCACTACAGAATTCAGCTAAAGGACACTTATTTAGAGGATTTAAAAAAACAATGAAGGGGTCGGGCGCAGTGGCTCATGCCTGTAATCCTAGCACTCTGGGAGGCCGAGGCAGGCGGATTGTTTGAGCTCAGGAGTTCGAGACCAGCCTGAGCAAGAGCAAGACCCCGTCTCTACTAAAAATAGAAAGAAATTAATCGGACAACTAAAAATATATAGAAAAAATTAGCCGGGCATGGTGGCGCATGCCTGTAGTCCCAGCTACTAGGGAGGCTGAGGCAGGAGGATCGCTTGAGCCCAGGAGTTTGAAGTTGCTGTGAGCTAGGCCTCTAGCCCAGGCAATACAGTGAGACTCTGTCTCAAAAAAAAAAAAAAAACAATGAAGGAATCATGAAATCTCACTAATATTTTTTAAGTCAAATAAATTGATTTATCAGGATTCACAAATAATCAATCTACTTTGCTGCCCTTTTCCCTCAAGCACAGTACATAAGTTATTAAAGTATTTTTAACCTGAAATGGCACGGCTGACACTCTCAGCTGGATGATAGGAATTAGACGAAAGCTGTTGGGAGTCAGAAGATAGGCCTGAGTGGCAACCATCTGAACACACAGAATGTAAAATGTAGACACTCTGCAAACTCCCATTTTCAGCAGGAGAGACTATGAAATAGTAATTACCTATATTTTCTACTGAAAAGGAATAAAACTCAACTTGACAACTGCATTCTAAAAGCACTCAAAAGGAGCAGCAAGGTACAAATTTTCTGTGAAAATCACAGACCCTCGTTAGTCATCACACAAATGAAAGGAAAATGGGAAGACAGAGACCACCCACCTCATCTCGGTATCTCGCTGCATTCAGTTCAACGAAATCCTCACTGTAATTCACTGAGAAGTTGAGGGCGTTCACCAGATGGGCAGCCACGTGCACACCTACGGAATCACACCAGGCACGAGTCAGTGGGATTTTCATATATGCTCTACAGCCAGGAGTCAGATCCTCTCTCTAAGTAAATGCAGGATCAAATTTGACCGCTTATGTGAACAATGAAATATTAAGTTGAAAATTGAAGTTTTAAAGACACACACACACACACACACACAAACACTTGAGTATAGTCAATTTACCAAATTTTCAAAGACTGGAATGAGATTACCCTAGTAAGTCAGGGTTAAGGAAAAAAAAAATACACAGCCATGGCCGGGCGCGGTGGCTCATGCCTGTAATCCTAGCTCTGTGGGAGGCCGAGGCGGGCAGATTGTTTGAGCTCAGGAGTTCGAAACCAGCCTGAGCAAGAGCGAGACCCCGTCTCTACTAAAAAAATAGAAAGAAATTAATTGGACAACTAAAAATATATAGAAAAATTAGCCGGGCATGGTGGCGCATGCCTGTAGTCCCAGTTACTCGGGAGGCTGAGGCAGGAGGATCGCTTGAGCCCAGGAGTTTGAGGTTGCTGTGAGCTAGGCCGACGCCACAGCACTCACTCTAGCCAGGCAAAAGAGTGAGACTCTGTCTCAAAAAAAAAAAAAAAAAAAATACACAGCCACCCACCCACCCATATGAACATTTACATAAACGTGTGTCTGATAATATGGGTACTTATTTATTTACTTAAGCAGCTCCTTGATATTTTAGGTATTCTATGTCTTTCACCTCTCCCATGGCTCCCAACCTGCTATATATCTTGTATACTTCACTGCCCCACAACCTAATATATAGCCCCATCGAAAGGCTTCTAACCAGTTCAAATTTTTCACACTCTGCAAATGTTAAAAATAATGTCCTTAATCCAATAGCAAAATTGTTGAGAATCACTTCATGGGACAAAAATCCAGGAAAACAATATTCACAGTAAAAAACAGTGCTCAACTGACTCAGAGCTCCTTAGAGATTTGAAGACAAACTCATTTTGGCACAGTGAGGGAAAAAGAAAATTATCTTGAGGAAGTTGGGAAGGCAGGAGCAAGTGATCTGAACACTGGCCGATCACATCCGCCACCTTTCCCAACTTTTATTCATAGGCAGAATAAGGTGTGAGTGAAGTAGCAGTATGCTACTTCACAGAAGATATATAGATGTCAGATAAGAACATGAGATAACTTGCTGGAAAACCTGTGATCTTGGCTATATTGTTTGCCTTCCAGAGCCTCAGTTTACCTCTCTGTAAAATGATGGTGACAGAAATGAGAGACTTAATGAGATAAGTGATTTAAAATTGCTTAGTAAACCATTACTGTTTACAACAATGTATGGAAGTACAGAGATTCAAAAGAAGACATGGCTTGGAGTCTAGACAACTCTATAATCCCCTACGATCTAGAATATGAGATGTAGAGAGGAAAGGAGTTCAAAGGCCAATGAAAGTGAGAGAGGACTAGAATGCTAAATATCCTAAAAGTAATTTAAAAGACTTATAAGCTCCTTCAGGTGATCAAATTAAAGGTGGGGAAAAGGTCTCATAAAAAGTAGACAGGTACGAGACTTACTATAAAGTTAAAGGAATCAAGACAGTGTGGTATTAGTAACAGAAAAGACAAATAGATCAATGAAACAGAAAAGAGACACCAGAAATAGAACCGCATAAATACAGTCAACTGATCTTTGATAAAAAACAATACAATGGAGAAAAAATTATTTTTAACAAATAGTGCTGGAACAACAGAACATTCATATACAAAAAAAAATTAATCTCAATATAATTAACTTAAAATGGATCAGAGACCTACATGTAAAATGCAAAACTATAAAACTCCTAGAAGAAAACACAGCAAAAAATCTAGATGATCTTGAGTTTGGCAATGATTTTTTAGGTACAACACCAAAAACATGATCCATGAAAGAAAGAATTGATAAGCTGGACTTCATTAAAATTAAAAATATCTCCTCTGCTCTGCAAAAGATAATGTCGAGAGAATGAAAAGACAAGCCACAGACTGTGCTGTGAAAATATTTGCAAAAGATAAATTTGTTAAAGAATTGTTATCCAGATTATACAAAGAACCCTTAAAACTCAATAATAAGAAAACAAACAACCGAATTGAAAAATGGGCCAAAGACCTTAACAGACATTTCACCAAAGAAGATATATAGATGTCAGATAAGCATATGAAAAGATGCTCCACATCATGTATCATCAGAGAAATGCAAACTAAAATGACAATGAAATAGCATTACATAACAATTAGAATGGCCAAAATCTAGAGCACTGACAATACCAAATGCTGGTGAGGATGTAGAGCAACAGGAACTCTAATTCACTGCTGGTGGGAATGCAAAATGGTACAGCCACTTTGGAAGAGAGTTTTGTGGTTTCTTACAAAACTAAACATACTCTTTATCATATGATCTGGCAATCATACTCCTTAGTATTTACCCAAAGGAGTGGAAAACTTATGCCCACACAAAAACATGCACATGAATATTTATAGCAGCTTTATTCATAATTGCCAGAACTTGGAAGCAACCAAGATGTCCTTCAGAAGGTGAATGGATAAATAATGGTATATCCAGACAGTGGAATATTATTCAGCACTAAAAAGAAATGAGCTACTAAGCTGTAAAAAGACACAGAGGAATTTTATATTCACATTACTAAGTGAAAGAAGTCAATCTGACAAAGCTACATATTGTATGATTCCAACTATAAGACATCCTGGAAAAGGCGGAACTATGGAGACAGCGAAAAATCAGGGGTTGTCAGGGGTTAGCAGAGAGGAAGGGATGAATAGGTAGAGCACAGAGGATTGTTAGAGCAATGAAACTACTTCATATGATACTATAATGGCTAATATATATGTAATTACACATTTATCAAACCCATAGAATGTACAACATCAAGAGTGAACCCTAATGTAAAGTATGGACTTTAGGTGATAATGATGTGTCAATCAATGTAGGTTCATCAATTGTAAAAAATTGTATCGGTCTGGTGGGGTATGTTGATAATGGGAAAGGCTATGCATGTGTGAAGGTAAGGAGTATATGGGAAATCTTTGTACCTTCTTCTTAATTTTGCTGTGAACCTAAATATGCTCTAAAAAATAAAGTATTTAAAAAATATATTTTTAAGAGAAAAAATGGACAGGAAGATAGAAGTGGACTAACTAACAAGCAAGGACAGGATTCCGAACAAGTAAAACAAAGAGTGTTTAGGTGTGACTCAACTATGGCACAGGTATACAACATTATTTAAGCAAAACTGTCTGTGATATATAGCTTCATCAATAACAAAATCTACAATAAAAAAAGCCTTCATTTTAAATTAAAAGCTTTTATGTTAACTATATACTTTATGATTCAAAAATACAAAGGCATCTTTAGAAGAATAATTATTATTTTTCAGTTCCCTTAAAAAAAAAATTATAGGTAATACCTATAAGAAATGCATCATTAAGGGATATAGTCACCTTCTTTAAAGGGCCTTTTAAATCAAAAGAATTCAGGTCTTCTGATTTTAGGCAGCAGGGAGGAAGGTACACCAAATACTTTGCATAGATTTTCTCATTCAATTCTCACAACAAAACAATGAAGTTGATAGAATCATCCCTATTTTAGAGATAAGAAAAGGAAGGTAAAAAAAGGTAACTCAGTCAAAGTCAGACCACTAGTGAGTGGCAGAATGTAAACCCTCTGGAACACAAGCTCATTCATGACAATACTCTACATTCTTGGTCTCTTGGTTGTTTTCCAACTGAACCAGAATATTGGGACATGATTACTCTTTAGAAAAAATCAAGTAATGAATATGCCAAAGTTTTCTGATCCTCTACCATTTCTGACCTTCCACCTTCCTTACCCTTAATCTATCCCTAACACTTACCACACCCTTGGTCCTTATCCTCACTAAAGTCCTAATCCCATCTCTGAGCCTCTCACCATCTCTCACCTCTGGGGAGGGACACTGCCAATGGGAAGATGTTCAGAAACAAAACAGTGAAGATGTCTATTTCAACAATGCTTGGAAATTTTCACAAAGCTGAAAGTTTAATGATTTCTTGGCAATAGCCATATTGAAATATTCCTGAGTCAAATGGCCACATATAAATGTCCAGTCAAAATGACCTTAGTATCAAAACAGCTATGTCATATCAAATAATGGCCAGGTGAAAATGTCAGGTGCTATGCCACTAGGATAATTAACACCTGAGATTGTAAATTATAATAAATAATTCTATCCTAAGAGCTTAATATTCATTTTCTCATTTTGTCCTTAAAACTATGAGGTAGGTGCTACTGTCAATCTGTTTTACAGTTAAAAAAAACAACAAACTAAAGATCAGAGAGGTGACATTACACTGCAAAGCAGAAGGGTAACTGGAGATACAGTCTATGTAAGCTGTCTCCAGGGGGCATATACTTAATCACTATGTTTATTACTTTCTGTTTCAAAAATTTGAAAAGTATCATATACTTTTCAGGATAAAATATATTTTAAAATGACTCTTAGTAACAGACTCTCACTTTATTTTTTAACTGGGAAAAGAGCAGGATATAATTTCACAAATTTTGACATTTTTTCTTCTAACCGAGCATTAATATCAAAGAAACATTTATCAAATATAATTCTGAATGGAATCATATTCTTATGAATGAACATTTGACATTCTGATTTTCATGCATGCAAACTCACATCATAGCATTACTTTCAGAGCTTGAAAGCTTTCAGTGTGTTTCTTCCAATCTTTCTAAATGACATTATTTACTTTCAGGAAATAGTCATTATCAGCTTGGGGGCAAACTTTTGGATATTACAGTGCAAAAAATCATAAGACATACCCATTTTCTGTAGTTCTCCCCAGACAAACCTCTTTAAACACATGGAAAAGAACACTAAGCTACTTAATAAGAAAATCTCAAGTTGGTGACAGCAGATAACGTATAAGACAAAATTACACCTTTAATCATTCATAAAATGTGTATTTCTAACAATATATTTAACATCTTTTAGCTTTCTCACCTGAGAAAATACAGATAGTAACACCACAGGTTATATGGAATGTTCTGCTTTTATCCAACAATCTTCTGGTTCTCCTGCTTGGAACCTAAATAAAAATCATGCAACAAATAAGATATACAGACACGGTTTTTCACTATAGGATTGTTCATAACATTAAAATTTTGGAAATATGGCAGAAGCCTATCAATAAAAAATTGGTGAGATGAATTATGATATATCTAGTCAATGGAACACCCAAGCCATTAAAGAGAATGTGAGAAGGCTATATTATTGATATGGAAAGATGTGCAAGATATATTGTTAGGTGAAAAAAGTTACAAAACATAAACTACACTATGATCCTACACTGTTCAACATTAATGGCATTATATGTTAACTGCAGGCATTTACCCCAAATTGTCATCAGTGGTTGTTCTTGCAGAGTAAGATTAGGGAAAATTTTGATCATTCTGCATATTTCTGGATTGTTTGAATTTTAAAATACATATTATTTCCTTTTGTAGTCAAAAAATACAATTATTTTTAAATGAAGGAATCTCATCTATGGTTTTAAATGCCTGCATGCTCTTACAACAAAATAAAATGTCAAGCATCTTTCAATCACTGTTTCACACTGGGGACAATTTTTTAAAGATTATTAAATACTGGGAGACTTAGGGGGAACTTTTCTTTGCCTGCCACTTATCTTGTCCTCCTTCACACCATGCCAATGGCCAGCCACAGGGACCAAAACCTAGCATTTTACAATGGTAGGCAACCTACAGAAAGAGTTATTTTCACAAATTACCACATTAAAAGTAGAGTTTCCAAATAAAATTACATAAAAAGGTTGAGAAGTTTTACTAGAGTAAATCTGCACACATGAAATTCACAGAACATCAAAGTGACCTCAAGTTAACAGCTCCTTTTAAAATATCAGTATCTATTCAGCACTGTCTTACTATCTTAGCGGAAAAATTAACATGTATGCACACACACTCTCACACAAAAATAACTGAAGACAAAAATAAAATTTTACTTGAGTTTTAACAGAACAACTAAGTGTTTTTCTGTTGTCTTACTTCCTTCATTTTACAACACTAAATATCACACATGACCTCACTATTTAATCAAAGCATCTTTTTCAAGCCTGTTTCATACAAAATGGGTATGTGTGTTAAGCAGAGTTAAATTACCAACACCAGCAATCATTCTACGTATTTGCTCAAAGGCTACAAGGTTCTAGTTTGCTCACCTGGATTTAGCTAAATGAAAATATAGGATCTCAATGAGGCATAGCATAGTGGAAAGATCTCAGAACTGGGTCTGATCTTAGTTCTGCCATTCACTAGGCTCATGATCTTGCACAAGTTACTGAAACTCTCTATGCCTCAGGTTCCTCGTGTGTAAAATGGAACAACGCCTGATTGCAGAATCATTGTAAGGATTCACAATTACATACGGTGAAGTGCTGAGCACAGTGCCTGAAACCACTGTTGTTAATATTTCTATTATTCTCTGCCCTTATCTAGTGTTGTAGAATATAGCTCACTGATCATCTTGACAGGTGATGTGGCCTTTGACATCACCTTTGAAGAAATCACTCTAGCCAAAAGTCAGACCATGAAAACTAAGCAGAACTAATATGTAACTATTACATTTGATTTATATGCTGGAATCTGCAAGTAGGAATTTTTTTTTTCTTACCTTCTGGGATCCTCGCAGGTAAGCCAGGAGTGTTCGACACATGGGTAAAAGGATAAGACTGCAGTTGAGGTTAAGAACAGATGCAGAGGCTCTGCTTAGACACAATCCTAGCTGAACAAATAAGGCAAGTGTCAACACACAGTTAAGGACAAAAGAAACTACACAAAACCCTGACCTGGACCTACAACACTGCAAGTCTCAACCTGTTCTTCCTTTTTGGTCAGATTCCTGACACATTTAGTTTCCTGTTGTAAAGCTGTTTTCCTGGGATAAACTAAACCTATTGATTTTTTTTTTTTTAAGAAATTTTGTTCTCTTTTGATTTAATATACTGAGCAAGAAATGGGAGACTTGAATGCTAATAAGTTCCATTTTAGGAGTGTTTTGGGTTGTATATTAAATAGCCATTCATTCTGGAACACAAGGACAGGATTATAATAAAATGGGAAGGGAAAAAAAAGAATCATGCCAAATGCCAACCAGAGTTTTGAAATCCCTCACCTTTCCTCTCACCAAACCCCCCTAAGAAAAACTGGTTTCTTTCTGCTCTGCACTGCCTCAGAACTAAATACCCCTCCCTTTCTGCTAGTGTTGCAATCACCTGAGAACATTCTTCCAGCACAAGGTCAATTTCTTATTCTGTACCCATCCCACTGTTGTGGGTGTTAAGAGCCCTAGAACATATCAGTATATTCTGCCCCTCCACACTCAAGAGATGTTGGATATTTTGTTCACTGATAAGGTCACAGAGTTTTAAATAAGCTTTTGATTTGTGTTCTCTTTCTCTGGAACACTCTCAGTCTCCACACAACCCACCTCCATACACGCCACAGCCTCCAAGCTCTTCACATCACCAACTCTATTCATCTTTAAGGTCTCATCATAAGCACTACTCTAGAGTTCTCTAACCCGAAACTAGGGGAGATCTCACTGGTATAAATGTTCTCATTGCTTTCTGCACTTCCCTCATTATGTCTTCTAACCCTTTTTCCAATCTTCTTTCTAAGTTTCATTTTTAATTGAAAAATAATTGTATATATTTATAGAGTATAATATACTGTTTTGATATGTGTATGCATTGTGGAATGATCAAGCTAATTAACATATCCATCACCCAAAAATCATTTCTGTGTGGCGAGAATATTTAAAATCTACTCTTTTAGCTACTTTGAAACATGCATTATTATTATTATTAAATAACTGTAGTCACCATGTTGTGCAATAGATCAACAGACATAACTGGCTTATTTCACTTAGCATAATATTCTCTAGGTTCCATCCATGTTGTTGCAAATGACCAATCTCAAATAAGATGGTGCCTTGGAAAACTGATATTCACATATTTGAGTATGTCTTGGAAG
Organism: Propithecus coquereli; assembly: GCF_000956105.1. Taxonomy (NCBI): domain Eukaryota; kingdom Metazoa; phylum Chordata; class Mammalia; order Primates; family Indriidae; genus Propithecus; species Propithecus coquereli. The sequence goes on from NW_012141636.1 coordinate 6,524,712, forward strand.
AAGGACATATCAGGTGTTTTGAATGCTATTTTCATATGGTAATAATTAATTTAAAACATTATCTTCATATTAAAATAAATGAAGAATATCACAGAATATAATGCAAAGATGTTAACAAACACACATCTCTTATTATGGCCATGCACAGTTCAGAGCACTTTACACTTACTAACATATTAAACTTCTTTTGACAACTGTGGGAATTAATATTATTAATATAATCATCCTTCTTATATAAAGAGAGAATATTGAGTCATAGTGAAGTTAAGAATTTACCCAACATAAAACAACCAAAAAGTTGTGGAGTCAGAATTCAAACCTAGACATTCTGGCTCAAGCATCTGTCCTATTAACCACTACTTCATGCTGCTTCTTCAAACTGGCTTTAAAAAGAAAAAGCCGGCCGGGCGCGGTGGCTCACGCCTGTAATCCTAGCTCTTTGGGAGGCCGAGGCGGGCGGATTATTTGAGCTCAGGAGTTCGAAACCAGCCTGAACAAGAGCGAGACCCCATCTCTACTAAAAATAGAAAGAAATTAATTGGACAACTAAAAATATATAGAAAAAATTAGCCGGGCATGGTGGCACATGCCTGTAGTCCCAGCTACTCAGGAGGCTAAGGCAGGAGCATCGCTTGAGCCCAGGAGTTTGAGGTTGCTGTGAGCTGACGCCACGGCACTCTAGCCCGGGCAACAGAGTGACACTCCGTCTCAAAAAAAAAAAAAAGCCCAGAAGGCATATAGAAGGTAATAGATATTTTGTTAAATAACTTGATGAATGAACATTTGAGGTCAGCAGTTTTAGACGACCACCCTAGATAAGACTTCTCTCTCTTAATACCCCTCTCAAGCCCCTATAAGGTTATCACTTTTGTTCTTTGATCATTAAACCTGAGGTATAAATAATCAGTAAGTGCTAGAGAAGGTCATAGCTATATAGTCATTAAGGATTGCCTATCCAGTGTGGCTTGGATGGGATTCCCAGCACATTTACTCTCTGCTACTTCCATTTAGTATGTGACATGTTACCTTGAACTTTTTATGTTTTGTCCTGTTTCTCTAAGTAAATGGTAAACCCCTCAAAAGCAGAGTATTTCTAAAATGCTTTAATATCAACTTACATTTTTATTTCAATTCTCACTTCATCAATTGCTTTTGAATATATAGTTTTATGTAATCCTCACAATAACTTTGTTAGATAGGCTGAATAGATAGTATTATTATTGCCACTTCAGAGATAAAGAGCTGTTATTAATAATAATTTGATCCACAACCAGAAATTCTAAATTCAATGGCTTGGGATAGTGCCTGGATACCAACATTTTTTAAAATTTTCCCAATGATTCTAATACGCCACCTGGGTTGAGAACCAATATCTTACACTATTCAGCTAAATTGCACTGTTTATAAGTTATGAAACAATAACAATGATTAATTTATAAGTAAATGCAATTGCATATTTCCGAACTTACTGGCCAAATTTATCTTTGAAAATTAGTCAACAAAAACAAATTAAAAAACCAAAATTAAATATTCTAAATAGGCATAAATGAAAAACAAATCAAAAGTAAAAGAACTCATCTGCAGAAAGCTGACATAGTAAGGTACAATGAACAGAGTATTTACCATTTCTTTATCATCTAATACAGAACACGCACCAGGCTAAGTGCTTCTAATGAATTATAGAAAATACTTTCAAAAACCTTGCAAGGTAAAACCTATTATACCCAGTTTGCAGATGAGTTGTATATGGATCTGACAAGCTGAATACCTTGCCACACAAAGTAGGAGAGGTATTCTGTACCCTAGACTCTTTTCATCTCAGGGTTTTTAAACCAAGGCAAAAAATTGGCACTGAAGAATATGGAAAGAATATTAAATTGAGAGGTAAGGAAAGCCTGCTCCAATAGCTCCCATGGGCCATATACATTATGGCTTCCTTGCCAGTAGAGTACGTTAGGTAAACCAGGGCCTTGGGTTTCATCTTCCACCAGGCCTGATTACTTCACTTTATTTCTTGGTTATGAGCTACTTCTACGTCCCTAGCAAGCACCATTTCTTCTTCAGTTGGTATATTCATAAACATGTTTGTGTCTGATTAGACATCAAACTTCTCTGAGTTTCTATGCATTGCCTTGATTCTTACACAGCCCCACAAGGCCAGTTGCTAGAGAGGCAGAAATCCCAAAGTACCTTATTTCTGCCTCTCAGTTCTTGGATCTGGCTTATACCTTTCTATCTTTTCTTCACAGCCAAGGGGTAAGTTTCTCAAAGGCCAGGTCCTAGTCTTTGCAGCTTTGTATCTTCCACCCTAATACAATGGCAGTATTCAGTAAATGTTTATTGAATTGAACTGAATCTTTAAACACTTGTACCGTGTTTGGATAGGCATTTGATTTGGTCACAACTCTAAACTTGGTTGAAATATTTTCAGTCTTCATGTTGATTTTATTCATGAAGCTTTTATATCCACCAATAATTTTAAAATGGTCAACTCACAGTATCATGGGAAAGCATTATGAAGTGGTCTCTGAAAGTCCCCACTATGATCAAGAAGACTAAGTCTCTCTACCCACATGAAATACAGTATTACATATGTGGACAAAGTGAAAAAAGTACATCTTTTACAAAAAACAGACGCTTCAAAAAAATTCCTGGTTCCATTATTCTTATTCCCAGAATTTGTATGCAAATCTATCCAGCAAAATGGGCACTCAATAAATCTTAAGGGAATAAATGAATGAATGAATAAAAATAAACAATAAATTTGCTACCTAGTACTGGGCAAAACTTCACTAAATGGTGCATTTAGTAGAGTTAATTTAATAGAATAAATAATTAAGGGAATAAATGAATGAATAAAGAATAAAAATAAACAATAAATTTAAAAATTCAGAATATATTTTGATACATAACATATTAAGTGTTTATATTAATAGATTTTATAAAGATTGAATATTATTCTAGAAAGAAAATATTTCAATCCAATATAAAGATCACGGGACAAGAGAAAGTGAAATGAGGGGAAGTTTCTCATTAGAGAACATTTCATAAGTTACAGGTCTTAAAGTCAAATTGAACAGAGCTAAAATCCTTCTATTATCTCTTTCAAGCTATGGGAAAATTATTTGAATTTTCTAACTTTGCTTTACTCATCTACAAAGAAAGAAAATAATATCATCTTCAGAGGAAATTAAACCATAACTACTTGTATAATAAAATGCCCCCAAGAAGGTTTCTATTCAATAAATGCTATCCTTAGTAAGTTATGTTATATTCTACTACTTTTGAGAAAGAAAAAAAATGAAAAAATGAAAGAAGAGAGAGAGAATGAGAGAGAAAAGGAGAGAAAGGAAGGAGGAGAAAAAATGAGAAAGGAAAGAAGCAGCAAAAAAAATCTACAAAAAATTAAAAAATGATAAAGGAAAGAAGAAAAGATAAAAGAAAAGAAGCAGAGAAGAGAAAGGAAGGGGAGGGGAGGAAAGAAATCAAAGGAAAAAAATTTTGTAGAAATTCATGTTTTATGTTCTACATTTCTTAATCCTTGTTCTTCATTCTTTCCCAGAAAATGAAAAAAAAAAAAAAAAGAAAAAGAAAAGAAAAACAAATGAGACAGAACGAGGACAAACAAGGAAGATAACTATTCCATCCTTACCCATTCTCCATCTTTCATCCCTACTCCTTCAATGAAAAGACAACAGTTTTCTATTCATTCGTGCTTCTTTAATTAGACTGAACCACTGTTAAGTTAGTATACTCACAGTGTGATTTTCTTGAAAGATCAAAGAAATGAGTATGGTAGGCAGAAAGCCCACACACAAATGTCCAAGCCTTAATTTCTGGAATCTGTGAATATATTGCATTATTTATTAATCGGGCCTTTGTAGATGTGATTAAGGTTACGGAACTTAAAACAAGGATTTTATCCTGAATTACCCAGGTGGGTTCAATCTAATCACATGAGCATTTAAAAGAAGAGAACTTTCTCCTGCTGAAGGGAAGAGAGATTGGGCAGCAAGAGGTGTTAGAGAGATCCAAGCATGAGAAGGATTCATTTGCTGACTCCGACAGGTAGGGGCCCATGGGTAAGTACTGATGAGAAGTGTCTGGAGTTAAGGGTGGCCCCAGTCAACAGCTAGCAAGAAAATGGAAACCTCGGTCCTACATTTACAAGGAAGTGTCCTCTGCCAACAACCCAAGTAATCTTAGATGCTGCTTCTTCCCAGAGCCTACCAAGGAAAGCCTAGCTGGTGTACAGCTTGATTTCATCCTTGTGAGATTCAGAGTAAAGAAATCAGCTAGTTTTGAAAAGATGGTGGACTAGAAGCAAGCTGCAAGCACGCCACTCTCAAGGAAAGAAGTGTAGATTGCAGGCAGATGCCTATCTACAGATAGCTCTTCTTGGAAGAAACATTGTGAAATCACAGAGAAGCAACACGGGACACTCAGTGTGAAAAAGAAGGTGATGGTGATACATTCGACAAGACCAAAGGAGGCATCTACACATGGGGACGAACAGGAGGATAGTGCCCTGGGGCACCATGCTCACCCCACAGGCACTGTGGAGAATTTTGAGACAGCCGTTTCCCATTGCCACAGGCTTCTGCCTGGACGGACTGAGAGTCTGTGTGGAGTCATTGCATTGGACAACAGGTGCGGTGGTGATCAGACAGCAGCCAATCCCAGGTTTCTGCAGCTGCAGCCATCTGTGCTCTCAGGTGCACGATGCCAGGTCAGCACAAGACTCAGCTTTGCAGTGGTGGCCTTCACATCACCCCCACCATGCTGGGGAGGAAGCAGACTAAGCAGAGGCTCCCCTGAGCCATTCCCCATGACTGGAAGCCACACTTCCATCCCCTACAGTGCAATGGGATCTGAGCACGGAAGTTGACTGGGCCGCTGCAGGCTCCAACCTCGGAGGCTGTGGGTGACTGCTTCGTCAAGTCCTGGGGATGTGGGAAGAACTCCACGGTCCCTGGGCCACTGGAATGGACCTCCACATGCGTAACCTGGCATCCATGAGGTACCCAAACCTTCGAAACAGACCGTTCCCTGCTTGGCTCTGACTGTGCTCTCCAGGTTGGATCAGCCTGAGGCCCACAGGGCCCTGCTTCTGGCTCCTTTCCAATCCCAGCTCTGAGGCTCTTACACTGGAGCCTGAGGCTCTGTCCCTGTGGCTCCAGAGCTTCTACCAAGCCAGGGACACTGCCCCTGAGATTCCTTGCACCTGAACATCAAGACCCCACCCCTAAGCCTCCACCACTGCTGCAGGGTGGTGGAACTGCTCCAAGGTCCAACGCCCCACCAGGGACCCTCCAGCCTCAAGCCACCAGTACACTGGAACTGGACCTAGTTCAAGCAAATGCCGACAGCCCAGGAATACATGACCACTGCCTAGAAAGCCTTGCCCAGCTGCCCTGTCACCTATATGGGGAGACCCCAGGCAGAGCAATCCCCACAATGCCAGCCTCCATGAGGGGTCTTTCCCAGCTCACAACTTGAACTGCATACAACTATCTGGTGAACAACCCAACACCCAGCACTAAGATCATCCAGCACAGGCTTAAACAGGGGAAATCACAAGTGAACAGGACAAATCAGAACAGCTACATTACAGGCTTCTAGTACACATAACCCTCCCCTGCCACGTCACCATTCTAGAGTAGGGGAAAAAAAAGCGCCATATAGGGAATTCCCCTTCTTCTAATTAAGCAGGAGAGTTTGAAGCAAAGAACAGGTGCCCTGCAAACCTGTTGAGAAAAGAGGTTTCAGATGAGAAGAAACCAGCAAAAGAACCCTGACAACATGAAAAAATAAAACAGTTCTACACCCTCAAGGATCAAAATGGAGCTATAGTAGTGAACTCCAACTACAAGGAAATCGCCGAAATGACAAAAATGGAATTCAGAATATGGGTGGCAAATAAGATGAATGGAATTGAAGAGAAAGTTGAAAACTAATGAAAAGAAGCCAAAAAAATATTTCAGGAAATTAATAAAAAGTCACTAAAGAGCTAGACAATATGATCTTTTATCTAGAAAACCCCAAAGACTCCACCAAGAAAGTCCTGGAATTGATAAATAAATTCAGCAAAGTCTCAGGTTATAAAATCAATGCACACAAATCAGTAGCATTTCTATATACCAATAACAGTCAAGCTGAGAGTTAAATCAAAGACTCAATACCATTCACAATAGCTACAAAGAAAATAAAATACCTAGGAATATATTTAACTAAGGAGGTGAATGATCTCTACAAGGAGAACTACAAAACACTGAGGAAAAAAATCGCAGGTGACACAAACAAATGGGAAAACATATCATGCTCAGAGATTGGTAAAATAAACATTGTTAAATGTACATAATACCCAAAGTGATTTATAGAGTCAATGTAATCCCCATTGAAATACCAACGGCATATTTCACAGACCTAGAAAAAATAATTCTATGCTTCATTTGGAAACAGAAAAGAGCCTGAATAACTAAAGCACTCCTAAGCAAAAAGAACAAAGCTGGAGGTACTACATGACCAGACTTCAAACTATACCACAAGGCTATAATAACTAAAACAGCATAGTACTAGTACAAAAACAGAGACATAGAATAACAAAACAGAATAGAGAACCCGGATATAAAAACATCTACCTACAGCCAACTGATCTTTGACAAAGCAGACAACAACATACGCTGAGAAAAAGAAGCCCTATTCAATAAATGGTGCTGGGAAAATTGGAAAGCCACATGCAGAAGAATGAAACAGGACCCCTATCTCTCACCATTCATGAATATTAATTCAAGATGGATGAAAGATTTAAATGTAAGGCATGAAACCATAAGAATTCTAGAAGAAAATGTAGGAAAACTCTTCTAGATACTGGCCCAGGCAAAGAATTTATGACTAAGACCCCAATGGCAATTACAGCAACAACAAAAATAAATAATGAGACTTGATTAAACTAAAGAGCTTCTGCACAGCTAAGAAAATAATCAACAGAACAAATAGACAACCTACAGAATCGGAAAATATTCACAGTCTACACATCTGATAAAGAGTTAATATCCAGAATCTACAAAGAGCTCAAACAAATCAGCAAGAAAAAAACAAACAACCCCATTAAAAAGTGGGCAAAAGACATGAACAGTGCTTTTCAAAAGAAAATAGACAAATGGCCAAGATACATATGAAAAAATGCTTGACATCACTAATCATCGGGGAAATGCAAATTAAAATCACAGTGTGATATCACCTTTCTCCTGTTAGAATGGCTTTTATTAAAAAGTCCAAAAACAATAGATGCTGGAACGGATGCACAAAGAAAGGAATGCTGTGGGTGGGAATGCAAATTAGTACAACCCCTATGGAAAACAGTATAGAGATTTCTCAAAGAACTAAAAGTAGACCTTCCATTTCAATCCAGCAATCCCACTACTGGGTACCTACCCAAAGGAAAAGAAGCTGTTTTATCAAAAAGACATCTTCACTCAAATGTTTACTGCAGCACAATTCGCAATTGCAAAGATCTGCAATCAATCCAGTGCCCATGAATTCATGAGTGGATTAACAAAATGTGATGTATGTATACCATGGAGTGCTACTCAGCCACAGAAAAGGATGAATTAATGCCTTTTACAGCAATTTGAAAGGAACTGGAGACTGTTATCCTAAGCGAAATATCTCAAAAATGGAAAAACAAACACCACGTGTACTTTCTAATAAATTGGAACTAACTGATGGCCACACAAGTGCACAAAAGAAAGTAAAAACCACTGGAAATCAAGTAGGGGGGAGGGGGGAGGAGGAGAGGGGGAGAAACTCACCTAACAGGTACAATGAACACTATTTGGGTGATGGGGACACTTATAGACCCGACCCAAGCCATGTGACAAAAACATTTCTACCCTCTTAATATTTTTAAATAAAAAAAAAAGAGCTGGGGCAATCATGGGGGAAAAAAAGGAAATTAGCTGAGCCCCTAGACTTCTGACCTACAAAATTGTGAGATAATAGATTTGTGTAGTTTTAAGCCACTATATTTGTGGTAATGTGTTAAGGCAGCAATAGAAAACTAATACACTGAAATGGAGCTCAACTTTCATCAAGTATTATTAGAAATTTCAGGTCTCACAATCAAAGACCCATGCCATAAAGACAGTATGGAACATATACTTTCATTCTAAGTCACTGTAGCACATTGGAGTCAGACAAGTCTTTTTTATGAGATGTCTAACCATGTCATTTATTAGCTATATGCCCATAGCCTAGTTATAAAACTTATCTAAATAATGGGACATAAAATTATTACCAATATATTTCAAAATATATGTGTCATAGAGATCATTTCTGCAACAGTACATATATAAAAATAATTTAAAACTCATGACTTCAGTAATTTTAAAACTAGCAACTTTGAGAATTATGAACTAATATTATTAAAAAGGAAAATCTAAATATTACTGAGCCAAGATTTTCATCTAAAAGAGAAGAACACCACTAAGATTCACCCAAATAAAATAGAAAAAGATAAGGATAAGAGCACAGAAAATCCAAACACCCTATAAACAAATTAATATAAATCACAGGAGGGCATACTGCAGTGGCAGGATATATAGTCAATATAAAAAAGCTAACTGCATCGCTATATAACACAACAAATTTTTTAAAAATAAAATGTAAAAGATTTTATTATATGCAAGCAATAAAAATCGCAAATTATCTAGTAATAAATCTAACAAAAGAAGTGTAAAACTTGTATATAAAAAAAAAGAACTAAAGAAATCTAAGGGAAGGCTTAGGTAGATGTCTGAAATATCATATTTTATATAGAAGATTAAATATTGTGAAGATAACAATCTCTCAAAATTGATTTATAAACTCAATGCATCTCCAATCAAAACCCCAATAGGTTTTTTTCATAAAATTTGGCAAGCTGACTTCAAAATATAGGCAGAAAAGCAAGACAGTAAAAACAAACTTAAACACTCAAAGATAAAGAGAGGGAATTTGGCCTTCACATAACAGGGCTTAATATAAAGTCATAGTAATTTAGAATATGTATAGATAGATAAACTGACCAACGGAACAAAACAGAGACCCCAAAATGGAACTACAAATACATTGAACTATGATAGGTAATAGAAATGGAATGGCAGATTACTAGGGAAAGAAGTGTCTGTTCAATGAAGGGAAAAATTGGTTATACATATGGGAAAAAATTGGATTACATCTCTATTTCGAACCACCCAAAAACATTA
>NW_012141636.1:6536577-6537655 GCF_000956105.1 Propithecus coquereli
TTATATAATAATTAGTTTATATAAATAAATAAAGAAGGGTCATGCCTAAATCAATAAACTAGCTTAGGAATTATGGACTATTAATAATTACATTCTGTCCATTTAAAATAAAAAAACAGAAGAAATTGTGTATGTAAAGTGATTAATTCAGTGCTTGTCATATGGCAAGAATTCAATAAATGCTAGTTATTAATAATAATAGAAACACTATTTTCTGGGTCACCACTAAATTCTACAACCCAGATCAGCTGGGCTTCATACAAGGTAATCATAACCACATTATACAGCATATTTTCTAAAGAATGAGTCCCCTTTGCCATTGATGCAATACTTTTTGGCAACTAATTTTAAATCATACTCTTACTAGATTGCCATCTGCTATTATCTGGTACTATCCACATTGTTTATATAAATAGCATGTAACAGGAAACAAAAGATGGGGTCATAGCTATATATTTGTCCTGAAGTAAGCACAAAACAATTCGATTTTAAGATTAACTAGGAAATACACAAAAGGTAGATGCTTTTCTTATTTTTTTTTCTTTTATTTCAGGATATTATGGGGGTACAGATGTTTACGTTACATATGCTGCCCTTGAAATACCCCACCAAGTACGCGCCTCAAACATGTCCATCATTCAGGTGGTGAGCACTGCACTCCTTGTGTATACAAATACCTGTCCCCACCTCCCTCCTTGCTCCTCCCCGCACCCCCTACCCCCTGCCCGACATCCAATAGATGTTATTTTTATATGTGCATTTATGTGTTGATTAGTTAATACCAATTTGATGGTGAGTACAAATGGATCCCGTTCTGCTGCTCTTGTGGTGCCCCGCTTTGCATAATGGGCTTAAGTTTAATCTAGGAAAGTATATGAGGTGCTAGATCACTGTCGTTTCCTATGATTGAGTAATATTCCATTGTAAACATATACCAAATTTTGATAATCCACTCATGAATTCACGGGCACTTGGGTTGTCTCCACATTCTGGCAATAGTGAATTGTGCTGCCATAAACATTCCGGTGCAGATGTCTTTATCGTAGAATGTTTTGTGCTCTTTTGGGTAGATGCCTAA
>NW_012141636.1:6546924-6548060 GCF_000956105.1 Propithecus coquereli
GGGCTTATTAGGCACTCTCGTGGAGGAATTCCTAATGAGTATGCCTGTTGGTGCAATTGCTGAGGACTCTGATCAAGATTTTCCTTCCCAGACCACTAGCCCCTAAGATGACTACAGCCTGGGCACCAAGTGCAAGCTTTTGTGTTACGTTCTTGTCAGGTGTTCAAAACCGATCAGCTGTATCGCGCCAATACACTGACCCCTTTTGCTTAGATCCAAGGTCATACAGACTCAGGCTAGTCCTATGGGGAAAGTATTTTTTCTCCTATCTCCCTACCTTCAGGGGCAGTCTCCGTCCTGGAGGGCTGTGGGACGGGTGTTGGCTGAGACTGTCAAAGGCCTGGCCTGAAAAACGTCTTCTCTAGTTTCTTTCCTCCTCCGAGGGCGGGTTTTCACCTGCCAGAGGGGCAGATAACCCCCCAGACTGAGGGATAGGCGCTTCCTGGGGCTACCTGGCGTCTCAGCTCAGGAACTGGCGACCCTTATTATTCCACCCCTTCAAGAGCAGGGTTGACTAGCTGGAAAGAAGTACACACTTCAGGGATGAGAGGTCCGGCCTAAGACCCCTGAGGGACCCAGACCAGAAAGCAGCCTGTCCTGCTATTCCACCCCATCGGATGTGAGGTCAGCCCTTTTAGTACGGAATATCGGTGGTCAGATCGTAGTCAAGGGTCATCCACCTCCCCCTCAGGGTCACAGTCCAGAGAATAGCTTCCCTTGTTCCTCCGCACTGCCAAGGGTGGGGAACTAATTCCTTGGGAGGAGTCGCTGATCGCCAAGTCACCGCGAAAATAAGGCTACAGGACCCCGCTGGGAAAACAGCCTCCTTCACCCTCTACTCGGCCCTTCCCGCAGTGGAATCTGTCTGTTTGGCCGGCAGCTCCGGCCACCAAGTCGCAGCAGAGAGGTCAGCGCATGTCTCAGCTTGAAGAGTGGCCTCCTTGGTCACTAGACACTCTCAAGGGTGCGCACTGTCTCCTTGGTGCACAACAGTCCCACTGCGGAGATTCAACAATCGGGCTCCTGTGGTCATGGGCTTCAGACACACACCCACACACATACACACTCGCAGAAAGAGAGCGAGAGGAGGAAGAAGGGAAAGAGAAGGAAAGAAGAAAAATGTACATAGATATATA
>NW_012141636.1:6548125-6555960 GCF_000956105.1 Propithecus coquereli
AAAGAAAAAAAAACAAAAAAAACCCACACAAAAAAGGACCCCTTTACTCTGCCTGGAGGCAGAGGCAGGTCCTTTGGCACGATGTGTGGGTAGGGGTCGAGTCGCCTGGTGGGGGGGCTAGTTATGTCATCTCGGATCACAACTATACAAAAAAATTTTAAAGAAAAAAAAAAAAAAGTAGCCCCTTCACTCTGCCTAGTGGCTGAGGCCGGCCCTTCAGCGCCGTGTGTTGGGGCGGAGGTCGAATCGCCGGGCAGAGGGGGACTTATGTGTCCCGGATCACAGTTCTATAAGCAATCTCTGTCAGTTCACCCTCAGTTCCCCGTCACTTTGCGGACAGCGTCAGCGACTGAGTGGAACAGGGCCGCCGGAGACCACCTGGAAACTCGGCAGCAATATCGCTCTTTCTCTCTTTTTCATCCTTTCGGAGGCGGGGCTTGGGTCTGCGGCCGGTACAGACTCCGCAGATTCAGGAGAAAAAGTGGCTGCGCGCCTCTCCTCACAGGGTGCGACCAGCTCTGCCGCAGAGGCAGCGGCTATGACTCAGGCGGACGCCCGGGCAACAAGGCCCCGCAATCGCAGGCTTTGGGGTCCCCCAATTGCAGCTGACCACCCCCTGCTAGTCAGCGCTGGAGCCGACTGCACCGGGAGGGCATCCGGAGCCGGGGTCCGCCGTTGCCTATTCCCAGAGCTGCATCCTAGGGCCGCCTGCCAGCCCGCCGCACGCCCTACCCACGGCGACACTGCACCGATCCGCGGGAGGACTCTGTGCTGTGTCAGTCCCAGCGCCCGCAGAACTTTCAGCGATTTCCGCGGGTAGAGCCTCTTTTCTGGAGTTCCCCTCCCCCGATCCAGTCCTGGCAGTCTCCTGTGGCAAGAAGCTGCCTCCAAACTCTCCCCTGTGGACTCGGGCGGCGTCCGATCTGGGGAGCGCGCACTCGGGCCGGTCCCTCCCCTCCGATGCCAACCCAGCGCCACGCTCTGCTGCGTTCGAAATCGACCCCACTCCTGTCTCGGCTCCCCACTGCTTGTCGGTCTGTGCTACCACTTCGCACTGACCTGTGGCACTTCCCTGCCTGCGTGGGAGTGGGGTTTGGTGAAGGAAGAGTCGTCTTCCTGTGAGTCAGATCGCACTGCCCGGGTGAGCCCGCCGCGGGGCGCGGCCCTCCCGCGCTGCCTTTCCCCTTTGTCCCAACTCTCCGGTAATTTGCGACCGCTTATCCAGCTAACCTTATTCTATCCGCGGGACTGCTTGTCCCTCGCTGCTTCTCTGTAGGTTCACGAAGCTAATCCTGTAGGGGAGCGCCTCACTCGCGTGTGGGTGTCCGTGTTCTTCACCTCCTACTCTGGGAGCAGAGAGCCAGGAGGTCACCCCTAATCCGCCATCTTCAGGAGTCTTTCGCTTTTCTTATTTTGAATTTGTTCATGTCCCTGAGATTTCCGACTTAACTCTTGGCAAAATATCAACTCTGTTATGCATTGTTTATTGTCAGCATATGAAATATTGGTCCTAATGGGGATACAGGATAATAAGTAGTGTTTGTCGAGAAAGCAATAATTTTCATTGACTGTTATAAAAAGTAATTAATATGTCTAGTTAGGCTACTTCTACATCATGAGTTACAATACCTTAAGGATACACTTCAATGAATATATCAGTAAGTGGACAAATAGATATAATCCTCTTGGACTATCTAAAAAAAAAAAAACATTAAATATAATTTTCTTACCTCAATCAGCAAAGTTATTACATTTGAGAATGATGGATTTTTGTTGTTTATCTAGGCCTCCACAGGAACAGAATAATTGTTATCTCTTTTAATCTGGCATTTGTATATGATGAAAAAAATTTAGCTCAAGGGATTGTAGATAACAATTTTATCTACAATTTTAATGGTCCAGGACAATAATTCATTTAAAATATATCACCTAAAAGCTATCACAAAAGTTCAGGACTTAAGAAATACAAATAAATTATCCACATTGCCTTTGAGTATTAATGCTTTATACATCTTCATTTTCTAACTATTTATCGCATGTCTGTAAGTGTTTTGATTTCGTGTTTACATTAAATCACACAGTAATTTAATTCAAAGTGGCTTTAAGTGTCCCCTTGGGATAGATAGAGTTTATTTTGGCATTCCACTCCTTCCTTACAATGCTGCAAAATCCAACTGGAAATTTTACCAAGGACTTACTTCCTCATATATGTTTGCTCTTCAATATATTTAGTTCTTCTTTAATATTGATTTTTTATTTTATTTTTATTTCAAAATATTAAACTAAAAAATGTTTTTGTTACATGGATAGGTTTTATAATGTTTGAGTCAGGGCTGTTAGTGTTCCCATCACCCTAATAATGTTCATTATACCTGTTAGGTAGGTTTTTACTCCTCCCCACTTCTTTAAGAAGAAAAATTCCTTTTAGTAAGTTAATCAGAGTACAAAATTTCCTCATTCAGAAGCAGTGGAGAGAGTAAGGAAAATGGAGATGGATCCATTTTCAAGTGGCACAATTATAATTGATTTTATGTACTTACAGTAATAATGGGTAATATTCTAATAGCTAAGCATATTTCTTTTATTTAATCATTATTAAACCATGAGCTTCATAAGCATCAACTACCTCAAATGTTTACTAAAAAGAAATGACTGCCCTAAGCTTTATGTATGGACCACTCCATGTGAATGATTTGTTTTACCCTTACTACTCTAGAGCTTTTTAATTTCATCAGGTTAGTTGTCACTAGATGGCAGTGTTATTTTCACATTTCAAGTCTCACCCATCAAGGTCTCTAAAACACACCTGAAGATTCCCTATGTATTTTTTAAAACTATACATACATTTTAAATTAGGAGGTATACATAAAACATAGCTTAGTCCTTCTTATGAACTGAACGTTGTTTCTCTCTAAAATGCATTTATTGATTCCTAATCTCCATTGTGATGGTATTTGAAGGTGAAGCCTTTGCTACAAAATTAGGTTTAAACCTACACCAAAATGAGGTCATGAGGATGGATTCCACATGATAAAGGTTAGTGCCCTTATAAGAAGAGAAAGAGACCAGAGTATTCTCTCTCTTTCTCCCCATCATGCTGGAATTCAGCAAGAAGGCAGCTGTCTGCACGGAAGAGGGCCTTCATCAGCCCAAATATAATACAATAATCCTAGTTCTTAGAGCTTTTGTGAAAATAAAAACAGTCTTAGAAAGGCAAGCACTATATAAAAGTAACTTATTGCCTTAGGGTCACTGTATCATATCCTTTTTCTAAACATTCTCCTATGTACTTTTAAAGTAAATGCTATCTGCTCCACTTATATTAGTCATTCAACACATATTTATTGTGACACGCACATATTGCAGGGCACCAGGAGTTCGACAGTGAACTAAAAGCAGAAAATTCCCTTTCCCTCAGAATGCTTATGTTTTGGTAGGAGAAACATATTAATCAAACAGCTTCATCAGCAAATATAAATTCTAACAGTGATAAATGCTGTGAATGAGAAATAGAGTATGAACGTGTGTAACATGAAATTGGACCTAAATGGGAAGATCAGTAAAAGCTTCCTCGATTAAGTGAAAAGTGAACATAGATCTGGAGAGTGAGAGCGTAAGTCATCTAGGAATGAGAAAGATATCCACACAGGAAAAAACCAGCATGAGAAATAATGTGTGGCAAATGAAAATATGATGTATATACAATAAATTAATAGTAAGCCAATAAGGTTGGATTGGAAATGAAGGATGATGAAACATAAAGCTGGAGAAGTAAGTAGGGGCAGAACTTGCTGGACTTTGTGTTATGTTAAGAATGTGCCTTTATTCTCAAACAAGCTGGGCACAGTGGCACATGCCTGTAGTCCCAGCTATTAGGGAGAATTAGGCAGGAGGATCTCTTGAGCCCATAGGTAAAACCCCATCTCTAAGAAAAAAATAAGTAAATTGATGCAGAATGTCTTATTCTGTTTGGGATGCTGTAACAAAATACTATAAATTGGGTGGCTTACAAACAACAAACATTTATTTCTCATAGTTTTTGAGACCAGAAAAGTCTAAGGTCAAGACAGATTCTGTGTCTGGTTAGGGCCTACTTCCTCATAGACAGTGCATTCTCCCTTTGTCCTCACAGGTGCTCACTAGCTCTCTGTGATCTCTTTTCTTTTTTTAGGCTGGTCAAGTGAAGCAGTGGGAGTGTCTGACGCTTATTCTATAAAGGCACCACCCTCATGACCTAATCACCCAAAGGCCCTACCTCCTAGTACCATTACCTGAAACATTAGGATTTTAACATATGAATTTTGTGAGGAAACAAACATAGCGCAGAGTGATTATATTTTAAGCAGGGAAGTGATTCATATTCGGTAATGATTATTCCCATTGAAGAGTGGAGAACAGATTAAATGGAAGCAATTTTGGCAATTACATTACTTTGTGTAGTTAATCATTACAAGAGTAAAATTTTGTTAGAGACAAGGATTACATTTTAAGCTAATTATATCTGAGTCTTACATATAAAAGGGATTCAGTTTTAACTAAATATTTTACTTATCAGTAAATTTATTTTGCTAAATATTTTACTAAAACTTATAATTCTAAAATTGGAAAACTGAAAGGGCCTAGCCCACATCCTACTTTCCACACAGTATCTAAACCTCTTCTCTGACAGCCCCTAACGAAAGGTAACCAACTCTCTGTTTAAATTCTTCCAGAGACAACAGACTGTTCTATTTTGTTTTCTTACACTAAGATGAAATCTGTGTCTCTGTAACTTCTACCCACACAGCTTCTCTGGGTAATAATTTTCCTAAGACATATATTCAAAAACTGAAGATAAAGTGGTATGATTTCCTAGACCAGTCTTGCTTTCTCCATGCTAAACACAACTAGTTGTCTAAAATTCATGATATAATTTTCAGACTCTCTCATCATCTCAGGGACCCTTCCCAATTCAACACTTTCCTGGCATAGGCTAACTGCCCAGAGCAGTACTGAAGACCACCATCTCGTTATGGATGCCACCTGCTAACTTTAAGACTATGTTACATTGTAGGGTAATTATGTCACATAATGGCTTATCTTGAGCTTAAAATGTATTGGTTTTCTTGACATGAGTTCCTGTGGAGCATTGATCCCTTTATCCTATACTAGAAAGAAAAAATGGGAGTGGGTGAGAACAAATAGACAAATGCAAGTATTTATCAACTTCAGCTCATTATATTGTTTGTGAATCCTATATTCTGGTATTTTTCCCTCTCAACTGTTCCTCAGCTGAAAATTTTACATTCATGTTTTCCACATTTTCATCAGAGTTCTTGACAAAGCTATTAAAATGTAACAAATCCCATGAAATACCTGACTCTAGAGAGGACTTGCAAACTACCTTTTCTGGCAAATTAACTTTCAAATGAACACTTGACTCTCAACTGGGAATTTTCTCAACAATTCAGGGGAATGCAATATTATATTCTACATGTAAACATCTAAACAAAACTCTTGTTCAAAGGGATTTTAAAAGGCCAGCGAGGTATTAATAATAAGTTTGAAGAACTGGTCGTTTTTTTAGCTTCCTCTTGGTGGGTCAACAAGTGGCCATTTCCAGGAAAAAAATATAAAATAAAAATAACCTTAGAGGCTTATAAATGTTTTCATATTCTGATTTGGCATTTGTGTTTGTCTAAAAAATATGTAAATTTGTACTCATTAAGGTCAATTTTATTGACTCTTCTCCAAAGAAATTTTTTTAATCAAACCAAATGAAGCCTATATAATATCTAATTCCTTCATGCTTTTGTCACAGGACACAGATTACTTTGAAGGCTCCATGTAGCTTTTTCATGAGGCCTTACAAGTCATCCAGTCCAACCTTCTTTTTGCCTCTACGTACACTGCCAGTTTGTAGAGAAGCCAGGCCGGGAACCCAGGTTTCCTTTCCATGCTCTCTCATTTCCCTAACGACACATCACCCCCCGAGAACAGACATATGAATTCAGACACTTTGTCCAGTGCTCTCTCCAAAACACAATACTGTCTTACTCTTTCAGTTGCTTATACTTTTACACAACTAAATGTTTTTCTGTCATTTTATATAAATCTTTACAGGGGCTTCCCAAATCTGACTGCATATAGAAATTACCTGATGGGCTCTTTTAAAATAAACATATTTTTGTTGTACTTTCTGAAATTCTGACTCCTTAGGTCTGGTGTAGAGCCTTAAGGACATACAGCCAGGCTTGGCAATCACTGTTTTAGAATACAGTTTGAAGTCGGACAAACCTTACTTTACTAGCTCACCCCTTTACTAGCTGTGTGGCCTTAGGTAACTCGCTTACCTCATTTCAGTCTCATTTTCCTCATCTGCAAAATGAAAAAAAAAAAATGATAATAATATATCTACCCCAAAGGGTTATTGTAACTATTAAATGAGCATATGCAGCATTTAGTACAGTGCCTGGCATATAGTAAGAAGTCAACAAAAGTTATCATCATCATCTTGGTCCTTGGAATTCCACAAACCTGATCTAGTTTCAGAATTTAAATGTTCTTATGGCATGGCTTCCTGCAAATTACCCTTTCCAGGCTGTCTTTCCATCCTCAGCTCTGGAGGGGGACATTCCAACTGCAGTTATATTAACATAAGCTGAGCTTTATTTCGTCTGCATCTAAAGAAATCAAAGAAAGTTCTAGGCAACTAGTACATGTTCAGTAAATACATGGTTGATGAAGGAATGAATGAAGCTAAGAGATGATCCTTCAATGCATTAAAAAAAAAAAAAAAAAAGAATACCAGAAGTGATTACCCAAGAAATCTAGTTAAGATCTAGGATCAGAACTCAGGAGTTGCTCTTTCCAGCCTATTGCCTGAGCACAACTCTGCTCCTACCCTCCACCCCCACCCCCACCATTTCAGACACTGGGACTTATTCTGGAACTGAACAACATCCAATCTGAAGAAAATTCTCAGAGCCCCTGTAGCTTTTTGATGAGACTGTATAGGTCATCTAGTCCAATCTTCGTTATTTTTTGTTCCAACTTATATTACAAGTCTGTAAGCAGGCCAAAATGATGATACCATAAGGCCACTTGACTATACTTTTATGTTATATGGCTCAGTTTAGCTCCAGAGCATTGCCCACATCAGCTATTCCAAGTTGTCACTACAGATGGCAGTTGTTACTGCATGTCCATAGCTCATACTGTTACCATTCCTTTTATCGGTGATGGCATGCTACCTCTTCCAACCCCTATCATAATTACCAGATGAACTCTATTATTCTTCAAGTTGAAACTTGAAGAAAGTGGCCCAAGGGTCACTGTCTCTGTGAGGGCTTGCTAGGACCCATATGTCTACTTCTACCTTTATTTGCTCCTCCAAATTTCCCTCTTTTTCACATATTATGACAAACCTGTAGCATCTTTCTCAGTGCTTCATTTTTGCCTTTCACTGTGTCTCTCATAGAGCATTTAACTTTATCTATTGTAATGGTTTACCTATTTATTTCCTTGTCTCCCCCACAAAGCTAGCAAGTGACAGCACAGGTAAGTGGCAAAGCCTAAACTGCCTCTTATCCTTGGGGACCTCAATATTGCACGGTCATTAATGAAGACAATTATTTGTAATAAGTACTCTTTGGGAAAAATATGTTCAGAGCAACAAAAGCCAAGGAAAAGTAGTCATGAGACAGATGCATGAACAAAGAGAGACAACCCCATAAAGTAGTTTATACAATTTTCCAAAGCAATGGTAGACATTTTTTATTGTCTTTATAGCAATCAAAAGGATCTATGTCAGAAAATCAGAACAATTTATTTTTGCTATACCTATAAATCAAACC
>NW_012141636.1:6559205-6560395 GCF_000956105.1 Propithecus coquereli
AATGAAATATTAACAATAAACAATATATGTTTAACAATGAGTTTGTGACAAGAGATAAATCTAATGTAATATTTAATGCTACATTTTAAAAGGAAGATACAAAACTGTTTAATCTGAATGATCACAGTACTACTTAAAAAAAGAAAAAAACTTATACTTAGGAAATAATACCAAAATGTTACCAGCAGTTATATGTGGGTCCTGATATATAATAACCTTACCTTTTTTTTGCATTTTCCCCCATTCCCTATAATAAATGTAAAACAGTCATTAAAAATATTTTCTTAGAAAAATAAAGTGGGAAAAGTCTTAAAAGTATAATTTGGGGAATAATATTATCTTTAATATTATCTTTAAAATGTTGATAATACAAAGAAATCTTCCATTTCTACTTTTGTGCATTTTTCACTTTTTCCCTAATGATATGTACTATTTTCATACCGGAAAATACATGATAAACTTTTAAAATTGCCTTGAAAATCTTTAATAGCTTAGGGTGTAATCTTTCAGAAGAAAGTCATTAAGCTCTGATGATCCCTTTTCTTCTAGATGTTTGATAAATGAAAAGATATTAATGTAAAGCACAGTATTCAAAGGATAGGATAGGAGAAGATAGGATGGAAAGGAAAGGAACAGGGAAGAGAAGTTATAATGAGTGGTATCATACTGTGGCAATCTAGGAAATAACAGGAGTTTCAGGTAATATAAAGAAGAAATACTGAGGCCCTGGAAGGGCAAAAGCGACAACAGTTACTGACCCTTTAAGACTACTCCTAATCAAGTGGGACCCAAACATTAAATATCATCCAACTTGTGGTTCCCCTGTGATAGGTGCCATTCCATATTTTTTATGGCTCGGTTATCTTATGTGTTGTTAAGACACTTAGCAAAAAATTTCTGAAAACAAAGTATTTTAATATATGTTAAAATATTAATAAAGAAAACCCTAATATTTCGCCATGTACAAAATAAAATACCTCCACTCTTACTCCATCTCACAACTTTCCTAACCTTTGATTTGTCTTGGGTTGGTACAAGCTGCCTACCGTACTGTACTTTGCAGTTCAGAAAGAGTGAGTTGTTGCTTTGACACTTCTATATTTACCCATCATTTAAAAAAATCCATTCCATTCTATGCACCTATCTTTTTAATGGTTTCTCCTATATTTTGTATTACATTTCGTAGTATT
>NW_012141636.1:6560485-6562887 GCF_000956105.1 Propithecus coquereli
TTTTGCTATACCTATAAATCAAACCTATACCCAAATTCAAATATTTAGTTTGTACCATTAATAAATTATAATTGAAAGATGAATTTAGAATGTGATGCACAGTCCCATGGGAGCAAGATTGCAATTAAGAATAAAAATGACACTTTAGTGAAGAGCTAGTTGGAAAACTGATTACGTAACTATTTTGATAAGGTTTCATACGCAAACAATAATGAAGAATATGTCATAAGCAATCAGAAAGCAGTTAATAATAAGTGAAGTAATCATTTTAAAAAAATCCCAAAATAAACTACCAATTCAGTGCTGTGGAGTATAACCAAAAGCTCACGATGTCCCTTCATGCCACAATAAACTGTAATTCATTCCAAACGATCCTAGCTGGTTTCTGGCAACTAGCTGCCCTTGAGACTTTTAACTGTGATATAATATTTGACTCAAGTTGACCTGTCTTCTTATCTATAAAAGGTTTCTTCTTTTTTTTCTTAACACTGTCTCCAGAAGAAGCTATCAGTTCTAAAGAAAAAACTGATGGGATTCTTTTTTCTTCATAAAACTAAACGGACCACCAAAAGTATAGAGTTCATCCTGACTTTTATCCAGATTTCCTTATGCTTAACTCAAATCTTTCCTACCTGTTATATACCATCATCATTCATTCTAACCTTTCTAAAAATGAAGTTCTACCATTTTCAATAGGAATGTGGTTTTTTCTTAGAAAAGTCTATTAGAAGTCAGAAGGACATATGGCTATTACAGAAAGAAAAGAAAGTAATATTGTACCATGATGTTTTGGTCCCCATTTTGTCTACCTTGTCTTTCTTGTGCCAAATGCACAGAGGGCAGAAGAGATTCACTTCTATACTATGTGTCTATCTGACAAAGTTAAAGTTTGACATAAATGGGATTTAGAATTGCATATCAACACACCCATGGGCTTCCAAAGACAATGGTATCAGATAAATTGTTCACCAGATGAAAAAAAATATGAAATTTTTATCACAACTAACACCCGTGACCTCTACTAAAGTCACTTGTCTCCAGAAACTAGAATTGAAGGATTGAAACAATATTAAACACTGCCTTCACTTTTTCTCATAGGACCGTTCTAAAGGATAAAAATGTACTCAGTGAAAATGGTTTGACCTCTTTGGCTAAAAACATTATTGAAATGGAAATATTTTTAATTACTCTATTAAATTCAATGTTTATGTCCATCCCTTTTCCTCCTTTCTAAGATACAACAACAAGGTCTCAAGAATTACAGAGCATTTTATTTTACATCACTGCTATATTTTCCTTTTCTACTGAAATTATCTGTGCACAGGGAAAGGCATGTAAGTAAAAAGTATATTTTGCACTTCATGGTTGACTAGAAAGCTAAGACAGGTCTTGCCTCTCCTACATCATGGGTCCAGCACATCTGATCAAAATTACTGAGTATTTAGTCACCTCTCAGCTACTCTCCATCAGAAACAATCATTCCAAAACCTTGCCTCATTTTTCCTCATCTTTAAACCATTTTTAATTTCAACATTCCTCTAAAATTTAGAAGCCAAAACAGATATATTGGTGGCCTGAGCATATGACAAAATTTTTGAGAAGAAACAATACACATAGCAACGGTACTCCTTCACCTGGTTAGAACTTTCATCAGACTATCCATAATGACATATATTAAAACTCATATACTGAATATATAGGATACTCAACGTCAAGATTTTTCTTGTGTGTCTACTATGCAAATCTTTCTTAAACATATTGTCTATTTTACCTCTCCTGAACTCAACCCTGTTTCTTATTAACTCTTCTTCATTGAATCTATAAAATTGTCTTTAAATTCTCTGTCCTCAAAATATTAGCCATCTTAGGTAACTCAGCATATCTTTTAACCATGACTTTCAATTTTTGAATCAAGTTGACTCTCTTCCAGACTTTCTTTGAAAAAAAAAAAAACTGTCTTCAAAAGAAGCTATCGATTCTAAAAGAAAGAACTCCGGATACAAGAAAATGGTTAAATCGCTTAACAGAATAGGTACTCAGCAAAGATCGACTAAATGAATGAATAATTCAGTACAGACTATTTACCTAAACTTCCTGATGTATACATGTTAAAGCATTAGATTTTTGTGACAAACTTTTCACGGAGTTTAATTGATCGACATGCAGTGGACCATACTAGTTTAGCTGTTGGGAGAACAATAAATTAAATCAAATGTGGATGATACACTTGTAATCCTTTTTCCAATTTCTAATTTATTGCCTAGTTTTCAAATATTACAAATAAAAGTTTTACAAAATCAGTGCCATTTTTTACAAAAAAAAAAGGACTGCAATAAAAGATGAAATATAATTCAAATTCAATTTTATTTCCCCAAGAAAAACTTAACATTGAATAAGACCAA
>NW_012141636.1:6564733-6593313 GCF_000956105.1 Propithecus coquereli
TTTTTACTGTAATGGTTTATATGGCCTTTTATTTGTTAAAATAGTTAATAATATGGGCAATTCATAAGAAAGATATGTAGACATTAAATCATACTTAAAACACTCAGCACATTCATCCCTAAGTCACTCAATGTATACTTTAGTTTTCTCACTGAAAACTAGTTATTACAATCAAATGTCTTAATTTCTTAAAAAATAGTTCCATGTGTTGATATCATTTCCACCTTCATCTTAGTCTAACTAAAACCAACAGCTACAGCAAGTAAATAGAAAAATTCTGGATTTTTTTATAGTATTAGAAGCAAGGAACCAAAGAAAAACATAGCCACAAGAATAGACTTTGAAAACATAATACCAGATGGGAAAAATTAAGAACTGAATGATCCTCTGGCCCAATACCATTTTTGTGAATTAAAAGAAACAAATACATAAAATATCAATAAAAGGATAAATATCAAGCACATTAGAAAGGTTGGTATTGTAGGGAGGGGAATGGGATTGGTGATGTAGAATGATTAAATGAATGAATTAAGAAACAAACAAAGGATAAAGAAAGCAAAAAGACACCTTGCGCAGATCCATGAAGATAGTGTGTCATGAACTGAAGTGTGTATTTAATTAAATTCCCTGTACCTAACATCAAAAAGTTTTTTTTAAATCCTTTGTTCTTACAGGAAGAATTCACTACTAATGTCCTATCAAATGAGTCGTCTTCATGTGTATCTCAATCTATGAGTTGCGTGACAGAAGGTTTAAAAAAGGCCAAGAAATTTGGGGCTAAAATTTAGAAACCACTGCCAACTGAAAAGCAATGAACTGTGAGCTTAAATATTTCTGAAATTATAATAAAGAAAATAAAAATATATACAGCCATTTGCAAAATATCTTTTCAAAACACTTCAGAAGTCATGCTTCATATTAAATTAAGAGATAATTTCTCTTAGTTGTTGGAAATTTTTACAGTCATTAGCAAACATTTATAAATAGATTTCAACATCAAAACATTCTGAACGCCAAAGATGTTTCCTGAAAGAAATGAGTCTGAGCATTGTCATGAATTTGTCTACTGTAACTTGCCATTAGGAAGAAGTGAATTAATACTTTTTGAGGGCCTTATGCTAATTTCTTCCTCATTTTACTTAATCCTTTCCTCCCTCCCCACTCCACAAAAAATCCTTTAAGAGATTAGAAATTAAACTATGTTAAACTAAACATAGGTTAAACTAAGTTGCCATTTTTGTAACTCAGTATGTTTCAAATGGCTGAATTATATAATAATATAATGCTCAATTTAAAATTGAAAAAACTGAGGCTTTGAAGGTTTTATTAAATTACTTAAAGGTATATTTGTTAAGAGGTAAAAACGATATTTCAACTTAGATCAATTTGTCCACAAAATCTATGTTCTTTCCATGACATCAAACCACTCCCATTGATACTCTTGACTTTCACAGGTATTACCATGTTTGATATTTAAGCAATAGTCCCTTCATGCTCAGGAAAAGGTGATAGCAGATACTTGACTTTAACAAGAATCAGAATGAATGTCAAAAAGGACTTTAACAAATTAATTTTTATATATCTAAAATCTCTTGGTTGAACAAAATGTATTTTCTTCTTTAAGCATGACACACTCAAGACTTAAAACCATTACAAGTCTAAGACTAGTTTTCTTCCAGCTAACCAAAATTAAGGAAGTCTTGAAGATCCATTCTGAGCCAGTAAACTAAACTCTTCCAAGATTTTCATTTGATTCATTCATTTGCTCTTACATTTAAAAAAAAATGTACAAAAGCAAAATAGCCAAACAGTTAATTCAGTGGTGGGTTCTATAAAGTCTAAGCCAATCCCCAACCCTATGGGACATACCAAATGGAAAAGACAATACCCAAGAGCAAATTCTATTTCTGAAGCAAGAACATTCATGTTGAAGCTCTACATTCTTGTGGTTTAAATGAGTCATTTTTTCCAGTTGAAATCCATTACTATAGCCCACTGATATTTGCTTGATTTTTCCTTTAGATATTCTGAGCTATGGAAAAAAAGAAGAAAAAAATGCTCTTCACCTTTTGTTTACATAACTTAACACAATTTACAAATGTGGTTTGGGGCTCAAGCTTTTCAAACCAAGAGGATTAAGAAAGCTCAAAGGCCCAAAGTAACATATCAAGAGTAACTTGGATGCTGGGCATGGAGGTTGCAGTGTGCTATGACATGCTATGACACTATGATGGCATCGCGCCCGTGAATAGCCACTGCACTCCAGCCCTGGGCAACATAGCCAGACTTTGTTTCAAAAAAAACAAAACAAAACAAAAAAAACCCAAAAAACAGAGGTTGATCAAGGAAAATCACTGAGGTAAAAGTACTCTCATCGTAAGTATTCTCAGTAGGTGGTTCTTATTTTCTTGTTCCATAATTCTCTCTCTTTACGAGACCTTCGCCCACCTTGAAATCCATATTCTCACATAAAGGGAACAGGAATTACACTCAAGATAAGATACTAAAAGGAATACACATAAGGAAAAGCATATTGGCGAAGAAGGAAGTTAACAAAAAGAAACTTGTTTGGCTCACTGATACTCCAGATTCTTCCAATGGACTGAGCTGTCTATGATTACATTAAATGAGATTATTTGCTATTTGAAAATCCTAACATAGAGAAAAGGAATGCAGTCAGAAAGGCATTTTTCATAGATCATTTCTTAAATATATCTTACTGTTGAAGTGGCCATTTTTTAAAAAATCTTAAAATGCTTTCACTTTGGTTACATCATTCATCTCTTGCCTTAAGCTATATCAGACCTCTGAAAGTCTTGATTTGTGTCTGGAGACCTTTAATAATTTTTAAATCTATGAAAACTCAAACCATGCAATTTTTCCCATATAGAACATGTGTTGGATTCATTTATCCTTAGATGGGAGCTATTGTCAAATTCAACTTCCCAATTTCTAAAAATATACACAAATTCTATTGATCAAAGTCCATCTTTTCTTTAATTTATCTACTTTTTCTTTAGTGCCATTGCCAAAACTGAAAAGAAACTGCTTTTCACAAGACAGTAACTTTTTATAACATTGTTTGAGTTTTATTACATCAGAAAGCTGCATCAGGATGTGATACTAGAAAGTGAGGTGGGCTCATCCCCACCTATATAATTTGCTCATACACTCGTCCCTCAGTATACATGGGGGGTTGGTTCCACGACACTCCACAAATACGAAAATCCAAGCATACTCAAATCCTGTAGTCAGCCCTGAGGAACCCTCTTATACAAAAAGTTGGGCCTCCATATACACAGATTTTACATCCCAGGAATACTGTATTTTTGATCTGTACATAACAACAATCTTTCTCTGCAGTGATTTCAATTCTTCAAAGTATTTCTTTATCTAACAAATCATAATCCTCAGTATGATACTCTGAGACGGGTAAGATATTTTCATCATGTTTTCCTGGGGTACAAAACAGTAAGGGGGATCTCTGTACAAGGCCATGAAGGATAAGAGTGGAGAAAGGAAAGAAGACTGACATTTTGAGACCTCCTATTACATAATGGAATTCATGATAGGTACTTAATCAATGAACAAATTACTTACAAATTCTGGTCTTTACCTTCCTCTTATCAATAGAATCTACCTTGTAGGATAGTGAGGACTCTGACATAGAACATATCAGGAACTTAGCACAATGTCAGGTCCATGAGAAGATGTCGGTAAAAGTTGGCTCTAGCTATTACTATTATTTATTTTAATTTCCTTTAAGATCCACAATAATTTCATGGGATAGGCAATACTTCCCTTGTTTATCTGTTCGAAACTCCAAGCTTCAGTGAAGATTAATAAAAAGTATAAATTACACTTTTATGAATGAAAGGTGTTTTTTCCTCAAACTAAAATTCCACCCAACAATCACAGCCAAGTTGCCACAAACTGTGTGCCAATGACAAATAGCAGCACATAGCCTTCCTCTATCCAGAAGGGCCAGAGAGGCAGCCAGCGGTCAACCAAGGAACTGAAAGTAGAACGTTCCAACTAACCAGCAAACATACAACTTTATCCTTTATCATCAAACATCTATTTATCGAGCACCACTGTGAGCACTGTAATAATGGAACAAAGGATAACTCTTCCTAGATGTCGTCTGCTATATGAGTGGCAAATCCCTTCCATCTTTATGTATCTTTAAATTCCTTTTAATATTTATATCTATAAACATCAATAATTTATAATATTATCATTTAGTAGTACCATTAATACTAAGTACTATTATTTAATATTTGTAGTTATAATTACAAATGGTAACATGTAATAGTCATGTACCAAGTGCTTAGCACTTCACCTGCATTTTTTCGTGTAATCTTTACAACTAACCTGAGAGTAAGATTTAAGCCTTATTTTATAGATAAGTTAAACTTAGGCTCAGAAAAGCAGTTTGCCAAAATCATAAAAGTAGAGAAATGCCTAACCACAATTCAAACTCATATCCTTATAGCTCCAAAGTCCATTATCTTTTCAAAAAATTTATAATTTTTTTCTCTCCAGAAATACCTAAGCAATTTCTATGATAAACTCAATGCTTAGTGTAATAAACACAAAGAAACACTGGCCAGGAGTAAGAAGACCTACCATCCCATTCGACTTTGCACTGAATCCATAAAGAAAGCATTTAACTACACTAAGTTCATCTATTAAAGGAAGTAAGTGGACTAGAACATTCCACAGTTCTACAGGCTCCTCTTCCTCCAGGTTGAGTGTTGACCAGAAGAAAGTATATGCAATTACTATGACTATGAATACCACTATTAATACTATTATTAACCTCAGCAATGTGCAAAGTAATATAGCTCCTAAATATTCACTGTGCTTCTCCTCTGGAAGTCAGTTCCCTGAGGACATACTCTTCAAGAAAGATCTAAATAATCAAAATGAAATCTTGATACTACTCTTCATGGGTGCTAATTTATCTGAGCTTCTTCTTTGGGGCCACGGAGGAAGTAAAGGGGTATGTATGTAATAGCAATGTTCAAAATAGTTGCAGGGTTGGGCTAACACTAAACTCTACAAACCACTGAGCAGGCACATCACAGCACCTGCCCAAATGCGCCTGGGAAGGGCCCTTGTGCAATATCATTCTGGAATGCTAGTGCTCAGCTAGGCTTCTGCAATTAAGGAGAAAGAAACTATATTAATCTCAAATTAATTCCTCAAAACTCATGTTTAGCTTTCAGAGGAAGACTGAGAAAGGTGGTAGGTGTTACAGGCTAAATTTTGTCCCCCTAAAATTCATGTTTACATCCTTATGTGCAGTACCTCAGAACAGGACTGTATTTGGAAATTACCTTTAAAGAAGTAATTAAGGTTAAATGAGGTCATTGGGGGTGGGTGTTAATCCAATATGACTGGTGTGCTTCAAAGAAGAGGAGATTTGTCTACAGCCATACTACTCCAAACACGCTCGATCTCGTCTGATCTCGTAAGCTAAGCAGGGTCAGGTTGGGCCTGGTTAGTACTTGGCTGGGAGAAGAGGAGATTAGGACACAGACACAAACAGAGGAAAGACCACGTGAAGACACTGGAAGAAGAGAGCAATGTACAAGCCAAGGTTTCTCAGAAAAAACCAACCTTGTTGACACCTTGATCTTGGCCTTCTAGATTCTAAAACTATGAAGAAACAAATGTCTTTTTTATTTTTATTTTTTCCCTCGTCGCTACCTTGTCTAAGAACAAATTTCTTTTGTTTAAGCAGCCCTAGCTAGCATAATAGGTATCAGTTAAGATAAGGTATACGTCTGCCTCAAATAATCCTCTCTTTACACTCTGATAAAGTACTTATTAACAAATGCAAAAACACACTAATAAACACACAAACACACATACAGTCCTGCTCAAAGCCACTGTGGAATACTGCATAAGACCCTTAGATAACAGTAGAGAATTCCAGGTTCTAACACTATCTGTCTCGGAATCTCACCTGGTAGAGCAGAGTAATTGAAAGCATAGTCGTCAGTGTCAGACAGATGTGGGCTCAAACTGGGCTTCTCCACTTGTTAGCTGTGTGACCTAAGGAAAGTTACCTAACCATACAGAATCTCAGCTCTCAATTCTATAAAAAGTAGTAATTTCTATCTTCCACAGTTGTTATAAGGAATCAACTATAAGGATTAAATGAGATTATAAAAGTAAAGGGCCAAGAACTATGTGTTGCACATCGTATGTGAATAATATATGGTAACCATATAAAATGGCTGATATTGAACTGTTTTTGCTCTACCAAAATGGCAATTCCGTATGGTTCAACCTATATTAACATTGCACAGAGGCAGAAGAGTATAATGGTTCAGGATACAAATTCTTTCAATGGGTGAATGGATGAAGAAAATGTGGTATATATATATATACAATGGAATACCTACTATTCATCCTTTAAAAAGAAGGAAATCCTGTCATTTGTAACAACATTAATGAACCTGGAGGACATCAAGTTAAGTAAAATAAGACAGGCAGAGAAAGAAAAATACTATATGACCTCCATTATATGTGGAATCTAAAAAAGAATCTAACTATATTCCTAGAAGTAGAGAGTAGAGTAGCTACCCGGGCTGGTGAGGGAATTTTAGTTAAAAAGGAGGAATAAGTTCAAGCAATCTATTGTACAACACGGTGACCAAAGTTAATAACAATATATTCTATTCTTGAAAATGCTGAGAGAGAGTAGATTTTAAGAGTTCTCACCACAAAAAAATGATAAGTATGTGAGGTAATTCATATGTTAATTAGCTCAATTTAGCCATCCCACAATATATACGTATTTCAAAACATCAGGTTATACACAACAAATATATACAATTTGTATCTGTCAATTAAAATTTTTTAAAAATAATAAAATACAAGTTCTGGAACCAGGATCTTTGGGCTGGAGTCCTGCCTCTGTCATTAGCCAGTTATAGAACCTCTCTAATTCAGTTTCTCAGCTGCAAAGCAAAAAATTGAAAACATCTACTCCATAGGATGGATGTGAAGATTAAATAATCGATGAAAAGCTCTTAGACTAATGTCTAGTACTTAGCCAGTCCTAACTAAATGTAATCTGTTACTAATATTATTAATATAATTCATAACAAAATAAAGGAAGTAGAATTGAAAACCTCTGAGATTTATTCTAATTTCTAATTATATGCTGCTTTGGGTGGTATCGATAAAAGAGAATTATTCAGTGGGCATTTAGCTGTACATAACAAAGAAGTTAAATCTTGAGCTCTACAATTCTGATAAATATTGTGGAATCAGAAATAATTTAAATGGGCTGGGCATGGTGGCTCCCGCCTGTAATCCTAGCACTCTGGGAGGCCGAGGAGGGTGGATCGCTCAAGGTCAGGAGTTCGAGACCAGCCTGAGCAAGAGTGAGACCCCGTCTCTACTAAAAAAAATAGAAAGAAATGATCTGGACAACTATATATATATATATATAAAAAATTAGCCGGGCATGGTGGTGCATGCCTGTAGTCCCAGCTACTCGGGAGGCTGAGGCAGAAGGATCTCTTGATCCCATGAGTTTGAGGTTGCTGTGAGCTAGGCTGACACCACGCACTCTAGCCCGGGCAACAGAGTGAGACTGTCTCAAAAAAAAGAAAAGAAATAATTTAAATAAAAATAAGCCTCATAATTCCTTTACAATTTACTTAAGGTAAGTCTATAACAACTATAATGCTAAAAATAAATTTTATCTTGAGGGTAAATCAATAATTTTCCTTAACTTCTTAAATTGTTAGACATTTAAAATATTGTTTCACATAAAATATGAAGCTAGCAGGCCATATGGTGTGGAATTTAATGTGTTCTTGCATGTATTCATATAGCTGTTCATTATAGCAGGCTAATATTAGTCTGAGAGGATCAACAAATCAAATAACGACCAAGCCACTAATTCAGTGGCTGATAAAGAGCAAATCACTTCAATCTCAATTTTCTTTTGGAAAATGAGAAATTTGTCTAAGTAAAGATACCAAAGTTCCCTTCCAAGTCTAAAAATCTATGAATTGCTATCTATTGTGAATAGACAAAAAATAAAATGCTATTTCATCAAAGTAATATAACCCATTTCACCTGTCAGTAAACAGGAAGAAAATTGTTTTCAAATAGCAGAATGTTAAGAATAAAAACAAACAAAAAATAACACTTAGCTAAAAATACCTCCTTAATTGAAATCACAATGCATGCCTGGGCAACTCTAGCTAATGACTTTTATATTGTGTGCCATTAAAAAAAAAAAGTTAATGATTAAGTCTCTTCTGAAATTGACGGGAAGCATATATTCCTTCTCAGCAGAATCAAAACTGCTCAGGCCAGCTGTGAAACCATCACAGATTTAAATTCCTAGATCCATTTGTCCAGAGATTCCAGTCTCTGACCTTAAGAAATTCACATGACATCAGATTTCTGTCTCTGTAAACTGTTATGATATAACTTCTAGACTCTTGAGAGGGTAAATCAGTTAATGTTTCTAAAGGATAATGATTGACCAAAGAGAGTTCATCTTTGTGTTTCACTAGAAAGTTAGGAAGAATCTGAACCCTCACAAACTTTCTTCCACATTACACAGTATCTCAAAAAGAGTTTAAAAAAAAAAATCTTCATGACCATGCAGCAGATCTAAGACAATATTTGTGAAAAAAATAAAAACAACAACAACAACAACAAATGTTAAATTCTCATCATGGCAATAAGAGAGAATAACTAAGTTGAAACTGAATAGTCCATACATGAATGTTAGTTTGGAGGGAAAAAAGATATAAAACCAAGAAGCACTGAATCTGGTACCACAAAGTACATTCTCTTCTCAAGTTAAAATGTTTGTATCAATTAAATGATATCCTTTCATTATTAAAATGTCAAAAATACAACTCAAAAGTGGGTGAAAATTAGGATAAGGGCTTCTACAGATAGTATCTTGAATTAAATTGCCCAACATTCAAAAAAACTAGAAAACTAAATTTTTCAGGGTTGGTCACAACCCATTAGTATTTTCTATTAAGGTCAAGCAACTACATTTTCCATTCCTTGAAAATGAATAAATCAAAATAGTTTTCATCTTAAATTCTCAATGAAGTCCTTTCTTAAAAAGCTGCTATGGGAGGGTGGAGGAGGGTATTGTTTGGTTTGTCTGTATTCCTGTTTGGGTTTTTGTTTTGGCTTCCCTCAAAAAACTTTTTTCTTTCCTCTTAGCTAATTTTAAGATTCGAAAGCTCACGGCATGTTATAATTAAACATTTCCTAGGAAGTGCACAGTCTGCTTAGCACATTAACTCAGGCATAAACCAGCTGTGACCACGCTGCCTCCCAGTCTGGATCAGACCAGTCTGGTAAAGGATAATCATGATGAAAAACCCACTGAAATCCCAACATTA
Organism: Propithecus coquereli; assembly: GCF_000956105.1. Lineage (NCBI taxonomy): Eukaryota > Metazoa > Chordata > Mammalia > Primates > Indriidae > Propithecus > Propithecus coquereli. The sequence continues at coordinate 6,574,141 of NW_012141636.1, forward strand.
TTTTATGCTTCATCACCTAAGATCTTCAATTCTTATGTAATTTTTTTAATCTTTAATTTTGGTCTGAGAACAATGACCTAGAAATAAAAAGATATTCCAGTTCTGAGAATTAAATAATTTTATCTTCATTCTCAAAGGCTCCTACCTTCAGAAAACTCAGAAGATGAGACAGAAGTCACCGAGACTGTTCCATGCCAATAATTACAGTCCACAACTTCCCATCCAATAACAACTCCTATTTGGTAAAGAAGGAACAAGAGGACTGCCTATATCCTTATGTCTTTTTTTATTGGCTGGTTGGTTGGCTAGTTGTTTGCTTAAAAGCAAAATGATATGTGCATATGGCCATGAAGGTAGGAATAGCTTCCCCCTACAACGAATGTTTGAACTATCCAAAATGGTAGGCCAGGAACGGTGGCTCACGCCGGTAATCCTAGCACTCTGGGAGGCCGAGGCGAGAGGATCATTTGAGCTCAGGAGTTCGAGACCAGCCTGAGCAAGAGCAAGACCCCATCTCTACTAAAAATAGAAACAAATTAGCTGAACAACTTAAAATATATAGAAAAAAATTAGCCGGGCCTGGTGGCACATGCCTGTAGTCCCAGCTACTCGGGAGGCTGAGGCAGGAGGATCACCTGAGCTCAGGAGTGGGAGGTTACTGTGAGCTAGGCTGACGCCACGGCACTCTAGCCTGGGCAACAGAGTGAGAATCTATCTCAAAAAAAAAAAAGTCAGAGTAGGTTGATTTTTGTTTGTTTGTTTGTTTGTTTCTTTGAAAAGAATTTAATTAAAAATTATAAAAATAAAAATTAAAAAATTTTAATTTTTTACTAGCCACTAGCCACACGTGGCTATTGAGTATGTCAACTTATGTCTAGAGTCACCCAGGAACTAAATTTTTAGGTTTATTAATTTTATTAATTTGAATTTCAATTTCAAAGCCGACACTCGTTTGTGTTATTAGGAAATCTTTCAGCATGTTTGGAACAACTTGGATATGTGAATCTACTTTTTCACCTGTAAATGTTATGAAATCTAAACACAGATCAGTTATTTTTGATAAAAATTTAGTGGCTGAATGGTACTATGTGTGAGTATAAAATGCATACCATATTTAAAGAATTAATAGGAAAGATAATGTAAAATATCTCATTAATTTTAAAATATTGACTACATGTCAAAATGATAATACTTTGGATATACTGGGTTAAACATTTTATTAAAATTAATTACACTGGCTTCTTTTTGCTGTTTTAATGTGCTACTGGAAAACTTTAAATTTTAAAACATGTATCACTTGCATTACATTTCTGCTGGGCAGCACCAATAAAAAATAATACTAACCAGTGGTGTAAGTATCTGAGATGGACCAGTGAAGTAGTTTAGAAAAGCTGTGTAGTGTGAGGAAAAAACAAAGAGGCCAGACAGGACTACATTCAAATCCTAGCTCTGACACTGATCATCCAAAGGCACTTGAACAAGTCATACAGCTTCCTCAGCCTACATTTTCTCATATATGAAGTGGAAAGAATAGTGGCCTAGCTTAAACAAAATGTTTTTAAAATACCTGGCATATCATAGATATAAATAAACAGTTGAATAAAGAGTTCTTCTTCAAGAGAAAACAGAGATTTCAAGCAATTACTATGAATTAACTGCTTCTGATTGTCTATGTCTTCCTACTCATGGGCTATAATCTGTGGATACTTCCTGCTCATAATACCTGTACAACTTTATTATTATCTTACATTTTATAGATGAATAACAGCAACCTTTATACTCAATACTATTATCAAAATGTTCAGTAAATGAAAGTACTGTTTCTATTTGCATTTTAAATGCTACAATGAAATGCATTTCCAGAAAGACCATCATGATTTTTATAAACAAAAATTCACCTAAAAGAGACTTATGTCAGAATACCTATGTCTTCTTCAAGATTTCTACATACCTATCATGGTGGGACCAAGTATTCGATAAGCTCTAAGATAAACTGCTCTAAGATACTAAGTTAATAATATATAAGTATTAAAGATGTAAAACATGGGCACCAGTAATATTTATTTAAAAATTAATTCTATCTCATTGTTATATTTCTTTGCAATTTGAAAAGTGCCTGCAAATTGTTATTCTATGAAACAATACCATAATCATCATAAGATTAGAAAAGATAAACCTAGGACAAATAAAATTAAACACTGCTTCATAAAGTAAATGGTAAAACTGTAGAAGGAGTTGCTTTGTCACTAAAAAGTAATATATGGGCTGAAAATATCTATTTCAAAATGTTTTAGATATATTCATAACTAAAAAAATTAATAACGGGTAACTACTGGAAAGTGAGAAGTTTGAAAGTCATATTTCATCTTTCAGCATGATGCCAAGAAGACCTTTCTTTTCCACAGTGACTCTTGGCAAAATGCTGAATAATGACTAGATGGCTTAAAGATTAACTCACTATAATTATTCTTATGTTTCCCTGAAAACTAATGGATCTCTCCTTTCTTCAATCTGCCTCTTGCCCTTTTTTCTCCTACTCTTCCATTTGGTCCGTTTATCATTTTTTCTCTTCATTCATTTGATCAACATTTATTGAGCCCCTACTATGTTGGGCTATGCCAGCAGTTCTTGAACTTTACTAGCCTGTTATATTATTCAAACAAAAGCACTGAGGATGGTAATAGAGAGGTGGAACATATTTTTAAATGTTTTTCAAATGTGTTGGGTTATATGTGTGCGTGATCCCAATCATCTGATTTATCACCAAAATAAATGTGAAGTTCAGTTACACAGCACCCAAGTTCATAAAAATTAAGTTGTTAGTTTCAACATAAATTAAGTTTTTCTAAAATAAACTGTTATTTTAGCTTATACCAAGTCACATAGCTAAAATCCAAAGTTCGGTTATGGCTTTCCAACTTATTGCAATAAATTCCCAAATCTTCGATTTTATATTAACACAAATACCTCCTTATCCAGAGCACATTTTACCCCTGTAACTCTCAAGAGTTTTCTCCAAGTGGTTCAAGTTATGCAATAGATCAGATAAAGTTTCCACTGAAAAACCTCCTGTTCGTTAATTCACACCTAAGAGGGAATTTCTGGGAAACAAAATAAAAAGGACATCAGCTGACCTCATGTGTTTATTAGAGAAAAGCTTTTCTTAGTTGTTGAATTATGATTATTTACTTGTTGGTTCTTCCATTAAATTGTAAGCAACTTGAGGGTGGGGTGAGGTCTTACTCTTTCTGTGCCCATTTGAAAAGCACAGGTTTCAAGACAGTTTCTGGATGGTTGGAGAGATTAAAAAAAAAAGAAAGAAATGCTCAGATTTAAGAGTTACCAATAAAATGAGTTTAATCTTTGAGCCTATTTTTCTCAACTCAATAGCTAAAAACATAGGTGTTAAACTTCTAAATTATAAATTGTGTGACCAATAAATTATAAAAAATGGTACTGCATTGTAAAAATAAAATATCAATTAATTAATTCAGCTGCAAAATTAGAGCAGACTTAATTTATGCCAATCACTACTCTAGGCTCTGGGGTTTAAAGACAAGTAAGTGCTGTATATCTAAAGTGTGAAAGGGAGGGCTTGTGCCAATGAATTTATCTGAACTAATCATAATTTTTAAGTCCTTAAACCATTAAAAATAAAGCAGTGCATCTCCTCTTTGGAATGTATTTTCTTCCCCAAGGAGAAGGAATGACAAAAAGGTTTTGCAGTGCTTTATACTTTTTACTTCTTGCTTAGAAAATGCAATCTCCTTATACAAGTAAGATGCCCTCACAATACTACCTTTTTGTTGAGTCAAGTAGGAAGAGAATGCAAAGGAAGAAAAAGATCAGAATCATCATAAAATACAGAAAAGAAAAATATCGGCATGAAGTAAATCAGAACAAAGTTTGGCATAGTGTCGTTCTTACATTAGACTAGAATACTGGAACCATAATCAGCCACTAACCTAAGGCAAGCAGCTGAAAACTGCCCTAAAATGAATAATCCCATTAGACACGTACTTTGTGAGAGCTGAGCTGTCAGTAAAAGCAAACAGTGCAGAAACCCTCTGGATAAATTTATGAGCAGGGTAAAAGCCTTGATAAGTGAAAACTAAAAGCCTGTCATTGGTTGGTCCTCCCGGTGAAGCAGATCCTTCAAGGCACTTTGTAGCTGGCAAGAAGTAGCAACTTCTTTTTAGGCACTAATAGTCTGGTCTGGCAGGTTCATTCATTTGACTTTAGCAGATACTACCTTTGGTTCTTAAGAGAGTCAATATTTTTAACCTGAACAAGTCTAAATGATAAATCAAGAAAATGTGACGACTTTAGAGTACAATAACTGTTTCTAAAGCGAACAACACATGTTTCTTTAATGAATGGAAGAACTGACCAAGCCCTGTAGCAACATCTGCCAGTATTAAACCCACTCCGCCAGATCACCCAAGTTCCACTTACCCCCAACATCTGGTGGAGGTAATGATACTCTGGCCCTTGGTTATACAGCAAGAAGGTTTTCCAGAAAAGCAGGACATTCAGGGAAAGCCAAATGAGCTAAACCAATCAGCAAGGAAGAGAGGAAACAAAAATTGAAAATAACCATTACCTGATGAATTGAAACCACAAGTAAATTCCCTTGACACAGTACTTACAGTGGGACTTAGTAATCGCATAAAGCGTTTTTAACTAACCAGTAAACTGAAAACCACTCAGAGGAAAATAAATCTGACTTTACCCAGCCCCTTCACCTGAGATTAAGCAATTGAGTTGCAAATAGGTCTCCCAAATGAACTGAAGATATCCCCTACAGTATGAAAGGAGATTAAGAAATTAATGACATCACCATATCCAAGCAAACAGAAACAATCTGGGAAAAGAGCATAGGAGGCAAAAAATATTTAAAGGGTTAAGAAAAAGTTGTGTTCACTTTAAGTGACCTCTTCTCTCTTCCTCCACATCTGCTCTCCCATCATTGTGTAGGGGCTGGGGGGGCGGAGTAAGTGGGGGTAGGGAGGAGCGAGTCATTATTATCTCCAACGTAGTAAAGTTTTGTTAATTGAGAATGTTCAAATTAAGAGACAAAACTTCCACTTCCAGCTTCCCACCCGCACGCTCACAGAATGAATCTAAATCTCAGCAGGAGATGCAGGAGAGACAAAACCCACGGAGAGTCTAGCCCGCCATCCTACCAGGCAGAGGTGTTTAACCCCTTCGTTGGCGAGCCAGCTCCTCCAGGACACAGCCATGCCGCCGGCCCCGCCGCGCCGCGCTCTTTGCCGGCCGCGCTCGAAACGGAGCAGGAAGCAGCCCGGGCAGCGGTTACGGCGGTGCGGGCCGCGGGGGGGCCGCGTGGGGACACAGGGTCAAAGACTGAGTGGAAGCCCGAAGGCCCGGCACGCAGCCAGCCCGGGCGAGGTCTGCGCCCCGGAGCCGGGTCTTCCGGGCACCGCGACTCCGACCTGCGCCGGGTCCGCTCTGCGCACTCGGCGGCCCCGACCCCGCGCGGCCAGCGCGCGCTCCGCGGCCCGCGGCCCGGGCTGCACCAGTCTGCGCCGCCGCGCCGGCCCCTTTGTCTGGGGGCGAGCCTGCTGTTGCGGCTGCTGCTGTTCAGGATGTCCTGGGTGGGAACTTGGAGACGTCCTCCGCAGTCTCCAGCCCGGCCTGCTCTGAAATACCGACAAACGTGGAGAATGATACTCACGCTAAAGCGGGGGGGGGGCCTCACCGCCCCCTTTTACACACACACACACACCCCTGGTTCTTTTGGACTGTTGTTTTCTGCAAAAAAGTTCACTCAAAAGGTTTGGTAACGAAATTTGAGCCGGAAATAGCCTTTTGTGTACGAGCGTCCCCCTTCCACCGCCCATCCTCAGCAACTTCTCCAGCCTCAAACAAAAGCCCCCCTGGCAACCCTCACCTAAAGCCTCTCGCTACCTACCCCCTTCTTCACCCCCTTCCCCACCCAATCCCATACTGATGTAAAGATTTTAAGACACTGCTGCATAAAAAGAGACCGGGGTTATGGTTAAAGCTGACGTAATTCTCAGGGGCTTCAGGGAAGCTCAGATTCACTCTATTTAGGAATTCTATTTTACTACCTAGTCTGTTTAGTAAATAATAGGAATCCTCTCAAACTTGGTCCGGAGGCCTAGTGAAGGGTGAGAAAGGTCTGGAATTGATACAAGTTATGTATCCTACACTGCAACATATCGGTATTAGAGTAGAAAAAAAATAAATTATTCATATAGAAGAATGTCTGCTGGAAAATAGGTATTCAATAAAGGTTTATAAAACCTAGAACTTCCCCAAATTTAACAACTGACAAATGGCAGAGAAAGTTTGCCAGTAGTAGCCTAATCTCATAGCTTTCAAGCTCCCTTTTTTTTAAACAAACTACATTTTACAACACATGCTGTAGGATATAATTAAAACTACAAAGTTAAAAAAAAAAAACTACACTGCCTTTACCACATGCAACGTACTTATTTCAATCAATTTAATGAATGAATTAATGATTGCAAACCTCAGTTTGAAAAACTGGAATGAATCCATACCAAGTCCCAGTTAGATTTCACACAATTTTCTTTCTAAGTTTTTTATCTCTTTTTGATATATGACTTTCCTGTTTCACATGTGAACTAAAATAAAATCTAAAGTCCCACAGCAGACTGAATGGACTCTGTCTTTGCCAACAGGACCCCAAAAACACCTTAAAGCTGAGTTTCTGGTCATGAGAAGGGAGGTCAGACAAGCCTTGTCATGTCCCCCACCCTACTTGGAGATATCCTTTGTAGCTCATGAACAGGCCTAAGGCTATACAAGACAAAGCTTAAACCACACCTACAAGTATGTGTATGGTGGCTTGTCTCTGATTTACAGACTTTCTTATCTCAACTTAAAATATTCCAAGCCTTTAGACAAACTTCATTTCTTCAACAAATTACAAATCAAAAGATCTTTAAACCCGCCTATAACCTGTAACCCTCCGCTTTAAGATGTCCTGCCTTTTCAGGCCAAACCAATATATGCCTTCCATGTATTGATTTATGACTTTATGAATAATTCCTGTCTCCCTGAAATGTATAAAACCAAACTGTAACCCAACCACAGGAAGACCACATGGCTCTGTGGGCCATAGTCCCACATACTCAGCTCAGAATAAACCTCTTTAAATTATTTTACAGAGTTTGGGTTCTTTTCCATTGACACATGCACGACCAAATCCAGAAAACTACTCTAGATCTTTCTGGAGTTAGGAGCATATTATTTATAACTAATACTAGTGTCTTATTGACCATGGGATACCTAAAGGAGCAGGAAAAGAGCACACAGAGAATCCCAGAAGTATCACTGCTGGAGGAAAGTCCGCTTCTGGAACCCATTGGTGCTCCTTCCTAGAGCTTTAATTTCAATAGATTGGAGGTGGGGGTGTTCACGGGCAAAATAGTTAAGTTCTTGCCATGAGTTGAGAAGAGTGAGGCAATTGAAAAATAGTAGAATAAAAGATAAGTTTTAAAAGCTCAGCTATTCCAGAACAACAACAAAAAGACAAAAGATAAAAATAATGGCTCCAACTCTTAATATGTACGTACTGTCAGGCACTGTCCTGGGTACTTGGTATACAAAATCTCACTTAATTCTTATAGTAGCTCTCCATGTGGATGTCAGTGCCCTTAGTGTAAAAACGAGGAAAGAGATTCAGAAACTTGCCTAAGGTGGTGAAATGGGGTTTGCTTAAGGTTCCAACAACCCCAAATCAGGTACTTTTGTAAAATGATAGAATGCTATACAAATGTTGGTTATCATATCTAACACTTTTATTTCAAAGTTTATAAAAGGAATCTAGAGTCTGTTTATGTTGATTTACAAGGAAAGGTATAGCAAACCATCCCTAAGGGACAGAAATATTGTCCTGTTACACAGAAACTCTCATTAATGAGATTCTTCACAATATAAATTCCTCTAAGCCACATTGTCTAATGTCTTTCATAAGCTCAGAAAGGCTTCCCTTGAAAGTAATGAGGAGAGAGTTCTGTAGCTATATCAGTAGTCCAAATATCATAATAAAAATCACACTTTTTCCAGGAAAAAACTTCACAAGAAAAACTCAAATGACAAAGACCTTTTTTCTTGGCTGAAATAATGGCAAGCTACTAGTGTCACACTTATCATCTTATGCTAATTATAAACTCTGGCAGTTAGAGATGTCCTTGGCCTATTATTTATTACTTAATAAACACAGAATTTTTTTTGTAAACAGTGTCCTTCAAAATATAAAATGGATGGGGGAAATTTGATGGAAATGTATCCCTTCAGCCTACTTTGTTCCTACACAACTTTATGTCTCAGCTCAGAGGAAAACCTTCCCATGAAGCTTTTCCACTTTCCCTCAATACACACACACTCACCCTTGAAGAGTGCACTCTTTAGTGTGTTCATAATACTCTGTGCACATGATTGTTACTACATTTTCCACACATTAATTTAATTACATGTATGTGCATGTCTAACATTCCTAATAATAAACTGGACTTCTTAAGAACAAACATCCTGTCTTATTCGGTTTTTATTCCAGAACTTGGCACAAAGCTTGACTCATAGTATGAAATTTATACTTTTATTAAAGGAAGGAATAGTGGTTAAGTATATCACCCTTCTTTCTGTGTCTTTCTCAAACTTCAGTTTCTCAAGGATAACTTTCCAGTAAAATGAGAATAGTTTCTGCTCAGCTTGATAATCAACTACCAGAAAAGAATGAATGGGACAAGAATCCCTGAATATGGATGCCATCCCATAGGTCAAATGGTATGCATTTGAGGCCAGTGGGCACTTTTATTAATTTCCTGAGGCTGCAGTAACAAATTACTCTAGAGTTCTATGGCTTAAAACAACAGAAATTTATCCTCTTACAATTCTGAGGGTCAGAAGTCTGAAATCGGTATCATCGGTTCAAAATCAAGGTATTAACAGGACCACAAGCCTTCCTGAGGTGCTAAGGGAGATTCTGTTCCTTGCCTCCCCCAGATTCTGGTGGTTGCTGGCATTCCTTAATTTGTGGCTGCTTCTCTGTCACCTCTGCCTCAATGGTCACATTGCCTTCTCCTCTCTGTCTGTTTGTGTGTGTGTCAAATCATCCTCTGCCTCTTTCTGGTAAGGACACTTGTGATTGCATTGATGACTCACTCAAATAATCCAGGATAATGTCTCCATGTCAGGATCCTTAGTTTAATCACATCTATGAAGTCCCCTTTTTCCTTATAAAATAACATTTACAGGTTCCTGGAATTAGGACCTGTTATCTTTGGGTGGCTATAATTCAGCCTACAATAACAACTAAATTAACTTAAATGAAATTAATTTTTTCTCTCTGATTGGATATGCTAGCCTTAGAGTAGGACTTTTGAAGAAATGCCCCTTAAAGAATAAAGGTTTAGGACTCCTACTTAGCATTTCTGTCAAGAAGCCAAAAATTATAGACCAAGAAACATGGCTGATAGAACAAGGTAAGATTTCTTTACCTTTGTAACTTGATGAAGTTTTCAGTTTTTGTTATCCCATATCTGATTACCAGAGGGATTAGCATTAAAACTCAAAATGAAAAGAGCCCGTGTGGTGTTTTTAGGAACAGAAAAGAGGAAACTAGGAAAATTGTCCCAGGATACAGCATAAACTGAGTGGGTAAAAGAATCCTGAGGATCTGAGTAACTGACTGGGGACATTAAAGAGAAAAGGGAACTACACCAGGCCCCTGAGGCCCTTGTCAAGGAGGAAGGGCCCACCAGGGAACCAGTGAGAAGTGGTCCAAGGGCTTAACATTCACAAGTCTGGGGACAAGTTCCAGACAGTGACTCACTCTCATCTCTACACAAAAACAAATGTAGCCTGTCATCTGATTCAGTCATTTAGGAATGTCTACTGTGCACTCACATGGCTAAGTCAGCTCCTTGAGAAATCCTGAAGAAGTTGGAGAGGTTCTTATGCCCTCAAGGACCAGATACTTTGTTGGAAAGTAAGACTTACAAATGTGAAGGCAATTGAAAAACTCCCCGAATGAAGATGTTCAGTAAAAGCTTGCTGAATAAAACTGAGTAATAATGAACTTGTGTCTAGAGTTGCCCTACTTAAAACTTTTACAAACTTTCGGATTTCATAGACTAATAAAATTTCAAAAAGAAAAAATATGGTAGTCGTGTCACAATGTATATGTATATCAAAATATCAAATTGTACTCCTTAAATATATACAATTTTAATATATCAATGATAACTCAACAGAGCTGTTAAAAAAGAAAAAATAAAGAGACAGCAACACAAACTAGACAAATTTTTGCCACGATTAGAGCAATTTTTAAACTGCAGACTAAAAAAAACAACTATGAAAATATCATTCACTTCTACATTTATTAAAGAAAATTCATTTTTACCAAAAATAATTGTAATAAATATTGACTACCTTCAGCTTCCCTAGAAACTCATTTCTCTCTCTTTCTCATTTCACAATAGCCTTCTTTTTATTTATTTTTCATTATTTTATCCTCAAATCTCTTCTGTAAGATGGGTAAGGCCATTTTTTTCTTCATCCTAATTTTATAGATGAGTGAACTGAGGCACACGGACAGTAGCTAACTTGAACTAACTTGCCCAAGGTAACCATGGAATTAAGTAGTATATTCCCAAGAGTCAAGATCACTACTCCTTCCTGTATATCCTACAGTCATCGTTGAGCCATGACTTCCACATATTCTGAGCCCGAATGCTTTAGACTCCAAAATGCAATTGTGGTTGACAACTCTGCCCAGTCATCCCACGTGTGTAGAGATATAACAGTGAGCCTTTGTACTGCCAAGACAGTACACACTATCAAAAGACTGTCATGTCTATTGTTTCTAATATCATTTGTCCTTTTCCTTGTATGGCATTTCCTGAACACAGTCATTAACGCAATAATTCCTGGATGTTTGTGAAATTTTACTGTTTTTAAAGTTTTAAACAGAAGTATCCCCAAAATATTTCTAACACATTTCTGGTTGCATCCTGAAACACCTTTAAAATATTGAGGAAATAAGATTGGACTTCTCTAATCTCACTTCACTTTCTGAACATATCATGGAAATCTTAAACCCAAATTATTAGAATCTATGATAAGTGATATGAGATTTAGAGTCATAAAAATATCAGAATTGGAAGAGGCTTTAGAGAACATCACAACTTCCACTTAATTTTTTAGAAAGAAAATTGAAACCTTTTTTTCCACTCTTTGACTTACCAAGCCCCCTCATACCACTGGATCTTTGCACACTTTGGTAGTGTGTATTTATATATTTATTAACGAGCTTATTTTATTACTGTCTATATCTGTCATAACTTGTGAACTATCCAAAGGCAAGTCCCGTGTTTGTTTTTGTTCAGTCTTATTTGCCCAGAGTCAAGCACAGGCTTTGGAACATGAGTAGGTGCTCAATAATTGTTCTGAATGAAAGAAATGAAAGTCAAGAAGAAAATCTAAATTTCTTGACCTCTCTTCCAATAATTATTTCGCATTGATGTTTTCCTTTTTACAATGACATAATATTCTATGCTTTAATTCTTTCGGTTCCCCAAGCATGTCTTGTTTACTCACATTTCTATCCATGTGCATACTATTCTTGCTTCATGGCACACCCTACCTGGTGATGCTTACTTAGTCTCCAAACTCAAGACAAGTATCCCTTTCTCTTAGAGGCCCACACAGACTCTTCCCAGCTGGATCAGAAACTGTTTGCTGCTGTCTCTCAAAGCAGTTATCATGCCACATTTGTTAATGCATTTTCTAGGTTATTTATTCAACTAGAGAAGATTTTTATTTTTTTTTTTAGTTTAATGTATTTTTATAGCAAACTTACAGGAATAGCACAGAAGACAGATAACATTAAAAACATGTACTTGCATGTAAGACAACTCAGAAGAGTATAGTGATGGATAGGATCTACTGTATGACAAAAATTCTACAAGTGTCATTTAGTCACCTTCAATAAGAAATGTATTTGTTTTTAAAAATGCAAATGCTTGGCATTGTCCAGAAAAATTTAACAGGTTTTTTTTTATAATTGTTATTCAGTTGAACTGCTGAAACTTGTTCATTGAGACATTTTGACTTGCATTAATACTTTAGGTCCCCACATTTTAAAAATTCACACAGAAATGAAAATGGAAAAACAGTCAATACCCCATTTCTGTCCCCTGTTTTTCCATTCACAATCATACACTTATGTATCTTTGGACCCCATGGAGAAAACAAAAAATACCTAATGTTTGGAACTATCAATAACAAAAAGGAGAATTTTGTTTTGTTTATTTTAGAATGAAATGTTTCCTATCATAGTGGATTCTTAAGCACGTTCTCCACGTATGTGGTATGCTAGTTGGATGTCTTTGGCATACTTGTTACACATTTGGCATGAATAGCTCACAGATTGATATCTTCAAAAGAGGCCAACCAGATAGTCCTCACTTGAAAGCACCAATAGCTGCACTCTGGAAGAGCAGCTCTATTTTGACGTCAGGAGCAATTTCTTGTACTAGACGCTGGAATGGAAATTTTCGAATCAAAAATTCAGTGGGCTTCTGATAAACTCTAGTTTCACGGAGTGCCACAGTACAGGCCTGTAACAATGCGGTTTCTTAACCCCTCCAGTAGAGGGCGCTCTCTCGGAAGTGGCTTTTGTAGCCCTTTACTGCCTGGGTGCTTTACCACCCACCGGTCTTTGCGGGCAGTCTGCGTTGTACCAGCCGCGGTATGGAGACCTCCTTACTTAACCCTGTTCTCCTTGGGCTGGAGCTTGAGGCCACCCTGGCATTTAAGCAAAAAAATTTTCTTCGGTATGTAGCTCCTGGCACATTGTAAGTGTTCAAACTATCTTAATGAACAAATGAATAGATGAATGTTTAGCACACAAAAACAGTTTAGATTATTTTAAAAAATGAAAACTAAGCACTCACCAAATCTTATTCTAATTGCCCAGAGTGTGGGAAAGGTTTTAGGTTAGAACTTGGAGAATAAGTTCAGGAACAAGAAAGGGGAAAAATATAAAATAAAAAAATTCAAAGCTTGACTTTTGTCTGCTTCCTCAACAACTTCCCATGGAATTACCTGTTAGCTAAACTTATTTCCTGCTCTTCAAAATTTTGAGACTGGAAATTTTGAAGTATTTCCTGTTTTTATTCCCATTCTCACAATTGACTCACTCTTACCTATATTGATATAATAGCTTAAATGTTTTTAATATTAATATATGTCACACTGTGTAATGCATATTGGTTTATCTGTCTGCCCCATGGGAATCAGACTCCTTGAGAGCAAGAAGTGTGTAATTTATCCTTTTAATCCCAGGGCCTAGCACAATGCCTGGCTCATAGCCTAATCAATGAATATTTGAGTTAAAAACTATAATGCCTAAGTATATCTCTCAGATTATTTATCATTCTAACCTTGGACTTTGATACTGTGTTACACTGAGAGAAAAACTATTATAGGGATGAAATTCTATCAAAAAGGTAAATTACACACATGATACAGGATGTAACATCTGTACTTCAGATGTTATGTGTGACATATTTCATTACTGTTCCTCATGAGGATTCATCCCCCTAATTAACATATTCAATTATGTGTAGCCTAGCTTACGAAGCACATTCAATATCTTTGAAAAATTACTGCATAGAATCAAATGTTAAAAAGGAGAATGACCTTGCATCTTACAGTACTACATTCTTGTTCTACTATTGAAACTTTTGGTTAAGAAGAAAATTTTGCATCCTTAATTCCTTTTTACCTTCTCTCCAGTTTCTATCAATTCTTTATCCAGAGCCCCTTTTGATTCAGGCTCCTATAGATGACGGCACTATGCCTCCTCTGGTCTTACAGGGTCCTTTGTCAAAATTTACATTCGTTCAGTTATTATATTGTGATGCAGTTATTTGCTAACCAAATGTCCTCATATCAACGGAATTTCACTGGAGTAACACAGAGCTTGCAAATTCTCCATCATTCTGCCTCTTCTCCCTGTTAGCAATAAAACACCCTGAGTTTTAGGTGGATCATAGTTGCCCAGCTAGTGATTACTTGTCTCAGCCGCTCTTTCAGTCAGGAGTAGGTATTGACTATGTTTCTACAAATGGGATGTGATCAGAAGGGATGTGTAGATCCCTTTTATAAAGGAAATAAAACTCCATTTTCCTTTTCCTTTTTTCTCATAGGCTGGAAATGTGCTTCAAGCATGAAAGTAAGGACAATGAGGGATAATGAAGGATATTATCTGAAGGAAAATGAAGAAATGAGATATGAAAAATCTAAATGGCCTGGTAGTTGAGTAATAGCTACCCATCTATATGGCTCACGTCTTGACTGGTATGAGAGAAGGAAATAAATTTCTGTTTTACTCAAGACACTATATTTTAGATTACAGCTACTTAACTTATACTCTATTACTATAGAAATTGGTCTCTGGAAGTGGGGTACTGCCCTAAATAAAAACCAACAATATATGACATTAGTTCAACACAATTTTTATTTAGGGCAGTACCCCACTAGCCTGCAGGCCAGAAAGCGATGTCCCTTAATATGCCATTCCAAAACATATGCCAACTTGGACATATACCACATTACTACCAAGCCATAGATCTGGAGGAATAGGATTAAAAGAATGTCATATTTTTGGCATATGTCAGCTGCTACTTGGAATTTTCAGCAAAATACTACAAGGGACATGAGATAAAGTTGGCAAGAAATGGTCCATTTGCAAATAGAGATGAAAAGGAACACAATTCTGCTAATGGAGAGTCTCTTTGCCTATTACCTGCCATTTAATGAATTAAAATTACATTAATTTGGGACTTTGGAGGGTGGAAAATCTGTTTTCATATCCCAAAGAGTATAAGATTGTCCCTCAGAACCAGTCCAGGGCTAAAGACCAGTAGTTTCAGATGATATTAAGTTATATAATACTAAGTTTAAGGGAAGGAGAGATGAGCAAAAAAAGAGAAGACAATAAATTAAAAAGGGAGCTTGTAAGCTCTATAAAAGTTTACCCAAAAGATGTCTTTGGGCATGGTTAGAAGATTTAAAAATTCTTTTTTGTATTTTTAGAGTCCCATAGCCAAATTTCAGTGGCAAATTCCATACTACGGTGCATTACTCCCAAATCATATGAGGTCACACAGAAATAAGTCCTCAAATAAATTCCTCCACACAGACTTAATTTAAACAAGAAAAGAGTCCAATTCTATTTGTGATAATTATCTAAGTGACAATACTCATTAATAAGGTCTCTAACAGAATATAAACAAAAAATATGCATGGAGAACATTGGAATAATATAACTATGCCACAATATTCAACAGAACGGAAGAAAAAAACTGCCGTTAATTTTCCTGTTGTTAATTAAATTGCATCTCTTCCTTCCATATTGGATATGGTATTGTTTTCCTCAGTAAGTGAAAAATCAGGTTGTGAAATTGAAAATGCCGGACAGGGAGGTAGTCTGATATATTGGACAAGGCAGTGACTTGGGAGTTAACATACCCGGGTTTCACTGAATCCTGGTTCTGCCGCTAAATTTTTTTGACTTTGGACAAATAATGTAAACTTTTTAAACTTTGCATTCTGAATTTATAAGAATAACGAGATGGGCTAGAAGATGACTAAGGTGTTTTCTGGTTCTAGAGTTTTGTGATTCTATAAATTTCCTAATCCATCCTATAACATTAAAATCTCATCCAGCATGTATTAATTGAGCAATATACCTTGTGTTAGACATCATGCTAGATCAAAGCTGAGATTAAGTGTCCACCCTAGACATGATCCTTCTGAAACTTACAATCAAGTGAAAAGACAGAGACTATATTAATAATTATAACACTAACTATTCAATTATGTTTGTGGGAAATGCTACAATAAGGGTAGACAATGCTGTGAGGTATAAAATCAACGAAACAATCCTAGTCTAGAGTGCTAGGGAATCATCTCTGATTAAGAAATATTTAAGCTGAAACCTGAAGGACAATACCCACGCAAAGAGGAGTAGTAGCAGAAGGGATGTCCAGATAGAGGAAATAGCATGAGCAAATCCCCTATTGTGGAAGAGAGCTCTTAGTCCAGCTGAGCTGCTGACGGCAAGCCACTGTTGCTGGAACACACAGGGTAAGGGAGAAGGTGGTGTAAAATGAGACTGGAGAGGTAGACAAAGTCAGTTCACTTGAAGCTATATAGCCAAATAGATTATAAATTTTGGACTCTATAAAAAATATACAGGGTGTGATAGAAGTGCTTTAAGTAGGGATGCAGTGTTATCATTTTTGTTTTTAAAAATATTCTATCACTGATGAATGCATCAGAGGTGGCAATTGTGGATATGGGAAGGCCAGATCAGAGGCTATTGCAGCACCTAAGTGAGAGATGACAGTGATTTTAACAGAGCTGTTATAGTTAGCATGGAAATAAATAAATAGATTTTTTTGTGTGTATTTGGAAACTAGGATCTACCAAAATTGTGACTGAAGTGTGAGGTATCAAAGATGATTCCATATTCGACTGCTAGTCTAAGTTCCATTGTGAATTATATATCATTGTATTTGTAAGTAGAATATTACATTTTGAATTAATATATGTTTAAGCAATGGTCATGCAATCTTTGAGCACCTCCGAGTGTAGAGACTTTTTTACATTTTAAAGAAGACAATTGATTTTTGGACAATTCTAGATGTTAGAAAGATCTTCCCGATACTGTGTCAAAGTCCCTAGGCTTTAATTACCACCTTAATTCCCTTGTCTTACTTCTGAACCCCAAAGCAATAAAGAATATGATTAATTTCTCTTCCACATGACAACAGTTCAAACACGGCAAGGTGGCTATCCCTTGCCACCTTTATTTCTAGTCACACTTGGATCCGCCGGCATAGTCCCCCACCAAGCCTCTTTTCTCCAGGCTAAGTATAGGAGTTCCTGCTTTCTTTCCTCAATCACTCTTTGCTAGCTGCTATTTTGTAGGTCTCAAATTAAGGACCACTTTCTCAGAGAAGCTTAATACAGGGATATTAGGTACCCTCATTATAAACACTTTTCAATTTAGAAATCATTAATGTCTGTCTTCCCTACTAGACACAAAGTACATTGACAGAATTATGCCTACAAGGGGGAAGAACAAACTAAATCACTGGCCATGTGTAGATTATACTCTATGACAAAGAAAATTATTAAAAGAGTAAACAAACAAATAAATATAAAATTAGAAACAGTATAAATTTTAATAAAAAAGAAAGGACTTGATAGAGAATAACAGGAAAACATAACTTTAATGAGAATGTGAGGATCGGAAAAGGCCTAAGAACCTGATATTTAAGCTGAGACCCTGAGAAGGAGAATTGAGTTAGGTGAAAAGTTGGGTTAACAATATTCTGGACAAAGGGGCCAGCATGGGAGAGGTTTCTGGGAGGTTTAGCACGCTGATATGGGCAGATTGCAGTTATTGAAGGGAGAACTGGAGGAAGTGTTCAGTGAAGAGAGTGATCATGTTGTATTAGTTGATGGAAGTGTAATGTTGGGGAAAAACCGGGATCTTAAAGCTAGATAACTGACTAGTGCAAAAGAAATTTGACTGACTTCAGTTCTACAGAATAGGCACACTATTTGTAGTCAATATAAAAAGATTAAAGTACCATTAATTGGACTTTTGCTTCCAGATAAAATAGTGAAATCAGGAATGGATTTAGTTTTCCTCCTGAATTAACTATAAAAATTAACTATAAAAAACAAAATATATGAAACAATGGCTTTCAAGACATTAGACATGAAGTGATAGAGGATAGTTATCTCCGAAAAATGGAAAACAAATGGGGACAGCCCTATGATTGCCCCATCTATTGCCTTGAGAATGTTTTTAGGCTGAGACACTATATATATATTTTTTTAATTTCAGGATATTATGGGTATATTTATGGTATTGGAACATGGATAGATAAATAGAGCAATGAAACTGAATTGAGACTGCAGAAATAGATCCATACATATATGGAAACTGATTCATGATGAAAGTTCAAAGTCAATTCAGTGGAGAAAATATAGTCTTCAAAACATTTATAAAACTTTTGAATATCCATATGAAAAAGAAAGAAGAAAGAAAAGAAGAGAAGGACAGAGAAAACAAGTATTTTTATCAATATCTTGTACCATATGCAAATATTAACTAAAAATGGATCATAAACCTAAATGTAAAAGCTACGATATAAAACATCTACAAAAAAAGAAAAGGAGAAAATTTTTGTAACCTTGGTTAGATAAAAATTTCTTAAAATATAAGACTAAAACCATGACCTATAAAAGAAAAAATGATGAATTAGAGTTCACTAAAATATAAAACTTCTGTTCTTCAAAAAACACTGTTAAGAGAATGAAAACAGAGGCCACAGATTTAGAGAAAACATATGTAATTCCTATACCTGATAAAGACTTGTATCCACAATACAAAGAAAGACCTTCAAAATTCAATGGTAAGGAAACAAATAGTCCAAAAAAAAATACACAGCTACTTCACCAAAGAAGATATATGGATGACAAATAAGCATAGGAAACAATGGCTAAACACCATTAATAATTAACAAAAAGTAAATTAAAACTATAATGAGATAACATTATACACCTATAAGAATGGCTAAGATTGAAAAGTCTTTAAATAATATTGGGGAATAAATAAATAGTATTGGGGAAACTGTAGTATGTCCATACATACAATGGAATACTATTCACCAATTAGAAAGGACTAAACTCTTGATATACACAACATGTATGAATCTCAAAATAATTATTTGGAGTAAAAGAAACTAGACATAATAGAATAAGTGCTATATGGTTCAATTTTTACAAATGTCTAGAAAGTACAAATTATATTCTATATTCATAGAAAGTATATCAATGATTTTTTGTGGATGAAGTGGGCTGGGATAACAAGGGATGTCAGGAAGGATTGCAAAAGAGATTGAGGAATCCTGTGGCAGTGATGGATACATTCATTATCTTGAGCGTGGTGATAGTTTCATGATTGTATCCATATGTCAAAACTTATCCAATTGTACCTTTTAAATAAACACAGTTTGTGGGTTTATTTTATGTCAACTATACCCCAATAAAGTTAAGTGTGTATATATT